>NC_090929.1:480952710-481259528 GCF_040938575.1 Ambystoma mexicanum
GGCCTGCAATCAATAACAAGTATTATGTATGCAAAAAAACTTGCCTTGATGAGAAAATGTATGGTAGCACAGAAGGAATCTCTGTATTACTATTTAAAAGAAGAGTTGAAGGATAGTTTTATGTATTCTCTGAGAAATACCAGTGAGAAAATATTGTCGAACATGGGACTATCTTTTGCAACTCTGGTTAGTAATCCAGGGAAGGTAAAAGACATGTTAAAAGCTCTCAATTGGAAAAAATGCTGTTGTATTGAATTCAGGCCTTTACTGTCAAGCAATTTCATTTTGGAAATGGGCCCCAGGTCGGTAGAGTATTTAGTCAAATATCCCTTGCAGTCTTTTAGGAATAAGACATGCGTTTTAGGTTTAATGTATTAAGTACTAACGAGATACAGAACATTCAGGGAAAGAACGATGTTGAGAAAAAATATAGTAGGTTTTGTAAGCAAGTTGGGATGATAGAATCTTTGATTCATTTGCTTCTGCTCTGTCCAAATCTCTTGCAACATATACTCGATTTTTTTTTCCAAGTTTGTAAAAGGTACCATGTATGTTGATAGAGATAAGTTGTGGTGTGAAATTCTGCATGGGACTTCAGTTGCCTTAAAAATAAGGGTGAATTACTTTTTACAAAATATTTGTTTAGGTACCTGAATACTACCTTGTTAGGTAAATATAATATGTGGGAGAACGATTGTAGCACTGCAAAATGTAGATAGCGTAGGGTGAAGAAAGCAGCTGTTCTACCAGGTGTTACTAAATTGGAAATAATGTGACCAGAAAATGAACAGAAATAATGTACTCGCTGAAAGTATTGTATGAATAGTGTAATGTGGTACGAATTAGCGAATTGTAAGGTTTAGGACGATTGTACTGCAAATAAATGGTCACAACGACCAAAAGTTCTAAAAATGCTACCACCAAAAGGTTCAAACACCAAAATTTCAAACCTTTGGTGGTAGCATTGTAAAAAAAAAAAACGGGGGTTGCGGGGAAGTCCTCCGCATCGCCCTGCTCACTATGCTTCTGTTTAAAAAAAAAAGAAAAGAAAAGAAAAGAAAAGGACCCTGCAGCGCTGGTTCCCGATCACGGAAGTGAAAGGGAACTGGCGCTGTAGGAACCCAGCGTGAAGATGAAGGTAAGTGGGGTTTGTTTATCTTGGCGGTGTGGGTGGGGGTGTGCTTAGGGTGTGGGTGGGGTGGTGTTATGGGTGTGTTGTGTGTGTGGGTGTGAGAGTGTATGTGTGTTCGCATGAGAAAGGTGCAAACCTTTGGTAGTTCGCACCTTTTTCATGCAAACGTTTTGCCCGCAGTAGTTTCAGCTGCGGGCAAATCACTTATTTTATTTATTTGGATTTATAAAGCGCCCACGGTCCAGGGACATCGTGGCGCTGTTACAAGGAACTTTGCTTGCAGATACAATTGTTTATTCATAGATGATACATTTCTGGGTCTAGAGCAGTCATGTCTATGCAGGGTACAGTTGTTTATACATAGACGTACATCTCTGGGTCTGGCGAGGTCATGTCTATACAGGGTATAGTCATATCTATAGAGGGATAGGTTTGCATAGCGGTTTAGTAGGCATAGTATTCATGAGATGGATTAGTATACAGAGTACAGGATGTTATGCAGTATTGATAACTAAGACATTCTCTAAGTCTGTGAGCCATAGTCGCATATGTTCCTTAGAGTGTTATTGGAAACGTTGTGTTTTGAGGGCCTTACAGAAGGTGGTGATGAAGGGTTCTTTTCTGAGGGCCGGGGATTCAATTGTAAGTGAGTATTACAGAATTAATTTAATATGTGCAATTATTCAACTGTTTTAAAAAGTATATGTATGTGAGTTTTAGATTCTGTTTTATTTGCTATGAATTTTTGTAAAGGTTTACATAAACCAAAACAATAAAAAAAAATTAAAAAAAGAACATAGAGGGAGAACATTAAACAGGCATGCGCATTCAACAAAAAAGCAAATGATGACAACCTGGCTCTCTTTTAGCTTCACAGACTACCTCTTTCTTGGAACCTGTCAATCTTACACCCTCCAGACAATAAAAAAGTGTGACAAAAATGCTTCGCTGGGGCCGATAGCGTGGGCTGTCGGGCTGTTACCCCTGTTCCAGCCCTTGTAACGAGGGATTAACACCATATTTTGTACCTTTGTAACCGCTAATGAAACGGAAAGTTGAAATCATGTACCTTTGTACTCACAAACGAATCAAAGTTTCAAGAGGATGGTTATTTTGTTAGTCTCTTCTGGTCTTTAATCTAGATTTTGGTGTAACCAGTGGAAAAGCATGTTTTGTACTTGCGTCCTATATACTATGTTAAAATGACTATCTTGATTGTCGGACATGTAAACATTGTATGAGAGGTTTAAGGCTAATTGTAGTTTCTGTATTGAGATACGCCCTTGTGTATGCAATTGTGTTCTATTCATTTGTTTTTATTGTTAGGGTTCCAAATCATGATGTGTTTGCCATGTCTCTCTAGTCACAAATGAGGCATCACTGGGCTCATTTTAGGAATGAGTCACAGGCACTTGCCAGCTGAGTACCAAGCCATTACGCTACAACACATTAACGACATACAATCGCTGGCAAGGGCTAACAGCACGCAGGCTAATCAGTGGTGGCCCAGGGCCCCAGAGTGCCAGGAGAGCACAACTGAGGGATATGAGCACTGACAAAGTTGTACAATTTTGCAAGATAGAGCCCCTCTGCTCGATGCCAACCTGGCAAAAACGTTGACTGTGGAGCTCTGGCCATACTCATGTATGGAAAAACTTGTTTTTTTGTCTGTTTGTAACAAGCATAACACCAGTGGAAAATTCCCAGTCACAATTACCATCCCTGCAAAACTGTGCCGGGGTTGGACAGGGAAGTTGCTCATGCACTGTGGGGGGCATTAGCAGTGGTCAAAGTGGGCGGGAAGTAAAGGGTATGACGCTCGACCATCGTTTCCTTTAGGTGATGTGGAGCACAGGACGGAAGAGTAGGCCACCTTTAAAAAAAAGTTTTTTTTGCTTTACCCATGAATGGGAATTGAACCTGAGTCCTTGTCTGGTAACGGCCAACTGTTAGAAGCCACTACCTATCTCACAGGTGCAGGGTTAACTCTGTTTATTTGAATAGAGGGCTATTCCCAAGGCGCTAAAAAGCCAAGCTCAGAAACGATCTGCCTTTGAATTGCTATAGGGCAGGGGTCTTTGCAGGTGATGGTCCTGCAGGCTCTGTGCCAGAGCTCTGCAAATGGTGGATCTGCCTACCAGAAATAATGCACATTGCCCCATGTAAAACCATGTCAGGAGAAATCTGACCCAAAGCAACACACTGCAACCCTTTTCCCCGCCCACTGAAATTCTTTGTTCAGCATAGAAATGCCTCTAGTTAGAAATAATCTGCTGTGCCTTGTTAAATGTTCATTTCTAAAGTGGTGCACATTTAATGAGGCACACCAGATTTACATTCATTTTATATATTTATTGCATATTTGTAAGGCGCCTATACATCGAAAGGTGTTTCCAGGTGCCACAAGGCAAACAAAGGGGCAAGGGAACATGGAAAATAATACAAGAGCACTGGTCCTACTAGGCCTTGTGACATTTGGATCGTGCAAGTTCAGAAGAAAGAAGTGCAAGAGTGGAAGGGGTGAGTGGGACTGCATACTATGAAGAGGAGAGGGTAGTGAAGGGGCCCCAGCACTAGGTAAGTGCTGAGGGGGCTGAGGGGTAAGTGCCAGGAGGTGCAGTTGGTTGGAAATACTGAGCTAAGTGTGAGCACGAGATTGCCATTTAAACATGTGAGATTGTCAATTAAACATGTGCCATAATTCTCTAAACAATGCTATATAGTGTATCTGCGTAATTGTGTTTTGAAGGGCAATATCGACTGAGAATACCTGCAAGCATTTGTTTGTATTCTGCGCTGAATACTGTTGAATGAAGGTGATAATCAACAGTTCACAGCAGTAAGCATACACACTGACAGATGACAGAAGCCTGCACTTACTATACAGTGCCCTATTTTATTCCCTGTCCCCCTCTGCTTTACTGTCTTGCGAAGCAGTACTTCTCATGCGCTGGAAAAAGTATTTTAAAAAACAACTATTCGGCTTCGGCTGAATACTTTGGGTAATTATTCGGTATTCGGCCGAATAGTAATTTCACTATTCGGTACACCCCTAATCCTCTCAAATGCAATAACAGCAACTGAACAAACATACTCACAGGTGGAATAGTATGAATATTTTTGCCTATTTTTACACGGAAAAGCATTCACAATTACCACAGACCATCAAGCTCTGTTGACCATACATGTTAATACAAATGCATACATGCCTCCCCACATTGCTAGGTGGCATAGAACTCCAAGGTTATGATTTTAACATTATTCATAGACCTTGCCAGGACGACAACCTTTCAGACTTCCTATCCAGATATTTCACGCAATCATGCAGTGTAGAACACTCCATTGCTGACAGATGTATACATTACATAGTGCAAATTACATAGTGCAGCAGTGCAACCCACATATCTGGATGTGGACTAGTTACAACTTGCACCAGAACAGCACCCGACCCTTTCCATCATTCAACAACATTTGCAGACATTAAGATGGATACACGCAAAACAAATGGTTGACAAATATATTAAGGCAGCAAAGGACATCTCAAACCTGCTACTGGTGAGAGACAAATTCTCCCTATCAGAGGACAATATTCTCCTAATAGGTACCAGGAAAATTCCCAAATCACTAAACCAACAGGTAATTGACTTGGCCAATGAGGGACACTAAGGTATGCTATCAAGCAAATGAATGCTTCACCTGAAATTGTGGTTCCCGAAAATGCACATGTTAGTAGAAGAGACGCTCAGATCACTTTTCATTAGTCAAGCAGTTACTCCCACATGAGCCCTGAAACTCTATTCTGCTTCCTCAGACTGTATGGGAAGATGTCTTACCCAATTTCTTTGCACCATTCCACAGAGGTTTGTACATTCTGGTAGTACTGGACGAGTATTCCAGTTTCCCAGAAACTCAAGTAACATGCTCCATGGCTGCCACAAATGTGATACCTGCACTTGACAAAATATTCATGGTGTACAGTGGGCCCCGAATTGTCAAGTCAGACAGTGGCTCGCCATTCACGAGTCACAACTTAGAAACATTTGCAGAATACCTAGGCTTGCAACATCGCCGAGTCCCTGCTGTATAGCCGCAGGCCAACTGTTTTGTGGAGCACTTTATGAGCAATAACACTACAAATGTCACATCTAACTGGACAGCCCTTGGAACAAACGCTGCTCCAGCTGCTAAGAGACCATCGCAACATGCCTAACAGCCCCACCGGGAAGTGCCCATCTGAAGTCATGTTTGGGAGAATCACCCGGACCTCAACTGTTACCATGCAAGGATAAAATGTCTGCAGATAAAGACTTCAGAGAATGAGACTCAAAGGCCAAGTCCAGAATGAAAAAATATAGAGACAACTGCTGGGTTGTCTCACTGTAACTACATCTCCAATGTCTAGCGAGGAGAGACAACCCAGCACATCAAAAGCCATGTCTAAATTTCATCCAGATCCTCTTGTCATCACAAGAAAATGAGAATCATTGATAATTGCGAGAAACAAAATGAGCAGCATCACAACAAATTCATCTAATTTCAAAAGAAGCAACAGTCCATTGAAGGAACATGACTTGATGGAACATATGGCACTGAGTGATTATACGTTTGAGTTTTCATACTTCAGGGAGAGTCAGTATTTGGATTGTGATGTACCGGAGAACACTGGATGCCTTTCGATGATGTTCCAGCGCAACCAACCGTGGAATGACCAGGACAGGTAAAGAAGAGGGAACTCTGTTTAATTGAAGACATTGGATAATGGACTGTATATATTAAGCAGGGGGAAGTTGGACTGTTTCATGTGGACCTTTTCATTAGTTAGCCCACCAACCTTGTTATGTTTATTCTTGAGAACAGGCTGGTGGAAAAGGAAGTGACTTGAGGGAAGAGGAGGGGCTCAAACTAGGGTATGGCCTTTTGAAAGAGGAGAGAAAGAGAGTAGCAGCTACCATATACAGTTGTGTGTTCATGCGCTTATTGTGTGGTTGTGTAACTACCATAGATGTGCCCCATACCCCTGGCCACAACAGTACCCGGACTTGCAGTTCACATGGATCTTTTGCTCTGCTCAACTACTGAGATTGCAGTCTTTCAGCCTGACTAGAGGACTGCCGACAGAGTCATATTTATGGAAGGACAAAAGGGGCACGTATCTTGAGGGGGGGAAGTGCACTCATTAAAATATATATATATAACACTCATGATATTCTATATTGTGCTCCTGAGACTCTGTGCCTGGCTGTTCTTAAAAACTAAGGTTTGATTTTAACAATTAATCCTGAAATGCATTCTGAGTTCACAGTAGTACTTGCAGTTTGTGTGTTCACTATAGTACAGCTTGTTTAGTGTTTTTACCTTTCTTTGTGGAATGCATTTATCACGCGCAATAACCACAGTTGAAACGCATATTGATAATCTTGAGTGCCACGATAGCTCAGACAATAGATCTGTATTCATATTCCAGCTCACACTTGCAAATCCTGGCAAGTCATATTTCGCCTTTACGCTCACTGAGATTAATACACTTAAGTATACAAACTTAGATGACAGTATCATCTACTGTGCTGCAAGACAGCATATTTGCACCAAAAAGCACTAGTTATAAAAAAAAAGTAACATGGCATCAATTTGGGGCAGGTTTACAGCCCAGTCCCTCCAAACAAGGGTTTTAAAAACTGAGCAGCCACCCCCAAAGAAGAAAAACAATGGCCCTTGTTGCCAGCATATCGGTAACTCCATTGGAATTACTGCCCAACTCATTTGCCATTACACCACTTGGCCCTGCATATTTACCACAGGGTTAACCATGGGGTAGCGGTGGAGTTATTCCCATTTTTGGGAGTCCCTAGAACTTCCAAGGGATTTTGCCAGATTTACTGCAAGCGGTAATTCCACCAGAATAAATCTGTCCATTTTAGGAGGTAAAGTGGAGAATTTGGCTCCAGCTTTTTGCTTAAAGTGATATCTTTACTTCACCTCCGACTTCGTAATTCGGTGGTGCAGGAAAATGGTAATAAAGTGGCAGTAATTACATTAACATAATTTTGCCACTGTTTTATTCTGTACAGCCAAACTCGTATCATATGACATGATATGGCATTTATAACGTGCCTTTGCACAAGTGTTTCAAGGCGCGATGAGGCAAGGGAGGGGGGAACAGAGGGAAGACAGAGACAGCAGTCTTAGTAGGCAAGGTGACATTAAGATCGAGCAACTGCAGTGGAGAGGGGAAGGGTGCGAGGGGAAAGCGGAAGGGGGCAGTGCAGTATGTGGGATCAACAGTAAAAATACATTAAAAACCCATAAACAAAAAAGGGCGGCCAGCTGGTGGCAAGTGCAAGGGTAAGGGTAAGTGGAGACATCAAGTGTCAAGTGCTGGTCCGGGACTGTAGGGATACAGAAACAGTCCTCGAATGCAAAGGTTGCCAGGGGGGCAGTGCACGCGTGCAGCTGGTGGTGAGGGTACCTGGGCCCGAGATCAGAGGGTAGCCAGGTGACCATTGCAGTTTCAGTTTCAGCCAGGAGTTCAGCAGGGGAGAGGAAGAGAGAAAACAGAAGCAAAGAGGAAGGTCTTGAGGTTCTTCCAGAAGTGGAGATGGTTCTCCTCAAGTTTCAGAGCGACAGGGATGCTGTTCCAGAGGGAGGCCCCAGCTGAAGAAAGAGATCTACCACCAACTAGTTGCTTGGAGAAGTGACTGACCCTGAGGGAGATGGAGGCGGATGAGTGAAGAGCTCGAGAAGGAAGATATTTACAAAAAGAGAGAGTTGAAGGTATTGAGGCCCCAGGCCCCAGAATGCCTTGTGGACAATGCAGAGAGTGTTGAACTTAATCCTCACAGCCACTCGGAGCCAGTGCAGAGATTTCAGTCCTGGAGAGATACGATCCCTGGCCTTGAGTCCAAGGACAAGTCTTGCAGTCCTGTTTTGGATGAGTTGCAGAGGGCAGAGAGTAGAGGCAGGCAGATTTAGAAAGGGGCTGTTGCAGTAGTCCAGCCTAGAGAGAACTAGAGCTCTGGAGACATTGAGCTTCTGGGGGAAGGAGAGGAAAGGAAGAATACCGCTGAGGAGGTGCAGCCGGTAGTGTGACTACTTAGAAACGTCATAAATGTGAGGAGAGAAGGAGAGTGTGGAGTCGATGATGACCCCGAGGTTTTTAGCCTCACAGGTGGGAGCAGGAAGAGGGCCAAGCAAGCCCGACCAGAGAGTGACAGGAAAGGAGGGAGCAGGTGTGCCGATGAGGAGAATCTCAGTCTCACTGGCATTAAGCCAGAGATCATTGGCGGCACACCACTCCTGGATAGCATACAGACAGTCAGAAATGAGAGAAGGAGAAGAGGTAGCAGAAGGGAGCCTGAAAATGAGTTGAGTGTCATTCGCATAGCACTGAAGGTTAGGGCAGAGTGCAGCAATGCAGTGGGCCAGAAGTGCCAGGTATTGGTTGAAGTGCCAGGTATTGGTTGAACAGCCAGGGAGAGAGATTAGACACCTGGGGAACACCACAGGTAAAGCTAGAGATAGAGGAGAGGAAGGGCCCAATTTGGACCTGGGAGGGTGGATCAGAGAGGAAAGAGGTCAGCCAAGCCAGGGCCTGATCAGTGATACCCAGGTTATCACAGTGATGGTTGAGCAGGATGGCATGGTTGACCATATCAAAGGCAGAAGAGAGATCAAGTGAGATGAGGACACAGGGGGTATTGGAATCGAGATTGGAGAGCAGGTCTTCATGGATGTTCAGGAGAGCAGTTTCTGTGCTTCTGGCAGCTCTGAAGCCAGACTGATGATCATAGAGGCAACCAGCAGATTCGGGGTGAAGATTAAGCTGGGAGATGGCCAGCTTTTCCAGGGGTTTGACCAGGAAAGGATTTATGGAGATTGGGCGATAGTTAGCTAGGCAGGAGGGGGAGGTTGAGGGTTTCTTAAGAGGAGGGTGCACAAGGGAGTGCTTCAGTGGGGAAGGGAAGACTCCAGTGGCGAAGGAGTGGTCGCAGAAGTTAGCCAGAGCAGGAGCCAGGGTGTCAATGTGGACCTTGATGGTTTTGGAGGAACAGGTGAGAGCCTGTTTTGACAAGACTTTCATAGATCAGACTTGTCTAGAAACCTTGTCTGATGAGAACAGGGGAAAGGCAGAGAATGAGGGAGGAGAGGTGGCCAAAGAGGGGCCAGAGGAAGAAAGGGGAGTAGAGGGAGGAGGAAGAGAGAGAGGACAAAATGTCCTGAGTGTTAGAGATGAAATGAGAAGCCAGGGTCATGCAGAGGACCTGAGAGGGGACAGGAGAGGTAGAGACTGCTGCAGGATTCGCCAGCTCCTTGCAGATTTTAAAGAGTTTGGCGAGTTGTTGGATGCCGCATAGACGCGGGCTTGGATGTGGGCTCTCTTCTTGGTGCGGACAGAGAGCCGGTATTGCCTTTGGCGCAGGCGGCAGGCCAGTTTGTCAGAGGATGTACCAGAAGCACGCCATTTCCTCTCAGCCAGACTGCACTTGCATTTAAGGGTGACATGGTCTGAGTCATACCAGGAGTTGCACTCGGCTTTGGACTTCAACCGGATCCTCATGGCAGGGGCAAGAACATCAAAAGTATCAGATATAGCAGAGTGGAGCATTGAGAGGACTGTGTCAGGGTGTGACTCAGCCGAGGGAGGTGGGGGGGTTAGAAAGTGGTGGCGAAAGCCTCAACTGACACATGCTTCATGGGTCGGATAACCGAGAAGGTAGGGGGAAGTACTGGAGTTGGCTTGTCCTGAGGGGTAGAGAGGGTGAGATAGGAGGAAAGGAGAAAGTGGTCACTCCAGGAGAGAGGATAGGTGAGGTTGATAGAAAGGGGAAGGTCTGAAGAGATCAGAGCATCCAGGGTGTGCCCTGCAGAGGGACTCAGCCAAAGGGGAGGATAGAGAGTGAGAGAGAGTCACAGAGGTCGCGAAAGAGTCCCGGAAAAGGACAGGAAGCATCCAGGTGAATGTTTAAGTCTCCAAGAAGGAGGAGTTGGGAGGTCAAGACCACGAGGGAGGAGGAGAGGTCTGCACACTCAGAGAGGAAGGAGGATATCTGACCAGGTGGCCGATAGATGGTAGCCACAGTAAGGGAATGGCCAGGAGAGAGAGAGCCTGCAGACGAGGCATTCGAAAGAGGAGTAGGCCTGCATAGAAATGACAGAGGCAGGGATCCACTCTGGGAAGATCAGGGCTACAACCCCTCCGGAACAATTAAATCTGGGCACGGAGAGGATCAGGAGTGGATCAGGAGAGTGTCAAATCTCGTGACAAAGCTAGCCATGAACCATGTCTCGATGAGACCGAGGACATCAAGGTCAAGGTCTTCCAGGAGGTGGCAGATTTCAGAGGAGTGTTTGACAGCTGTGCAAGAGTTGCGAGTGGCAATATGGAGAAGGTTGCCATCTTTGAAAGACTTCTCGGGAGGGGTACAAATCAGTGGTATGCCCTGCAGAAGTGTAGAAGACGCCCGAGGGGGGGCAGAAGAGGAAGGAGGAGAGGGCAATGTAGCCAAAAAGGAGACAGCAGGAGGAGGCAAGGAACCCGTGGAGGGTAGAGAGGGGACAGCAGGAGAAGAAAGGCCCAATGTATAAGTTGGGACAGGTGATTATGATGCTAAATTCAAGACAGCTGAGCCAAAGTGTCAATGCTTTGCTACTGGACAATACTGTGATCCTAGAAACATCATCTTACCTCACTGTATAGTACCCTGTTGTTTTGCGTGAAAAGGTATACCTTGTCACATTATGAGGTCCCTTTTAGCCCATTGCTTGCTCTTTCATTTCCTGAAGGCAATTTGATTGTGTGATAAATTCACCTGCTTAATAAATTTTGCTTGCAGATTATTATTATTAATGATGTAAACACCATTTGAAATTATGGGAACATGACATCTGGTCCTTGTATCAAACAAGCAAACCTGAATATTTGCATTCTAGAGGCCTGTATGTGTTGTCTGCTTATTTTTATATAACACAAACCAGCTGAGTAGCAAAGCAGTGTTGTACAAGGGGATATAGTAAGAGGGTACACTAGTATAGATAAACCTAGAGTTTAAGAATAGACTATTAAGTAAGACATGGAACAACATGAAGAGAGGTTATGCAGTGGGTAACAGGCAGAGGATACAGGCTAGGGAGGCAAAGGCCTGTGACATTTAGTCAGATTTGACCTGTTTGGGACCCCTTACAATTTATTTTAGTGTATCTAAAATGTTAAATAGAGCAGTAAAACCCATACAAGAATTTTTTGGCTCACCTAAATTAATATGTTGGTACTTTGAGACTTCCATTTATGGAAATTGAATTATCTTGCTTTTGCATAATGTTACCCTATGCAGATCTTGTTTTAATATTGCCACATTAGTTTATCATGTGATTTGGGTACTGTCCAAGTCATGTCTGAAAACAGAAAATTCAAGTTTAGTTTTTGAACGTCAAACATTCACAAATAGCTGCACCTTGCTGTATGACAAGGACCGTGCAACAATGTGACCAAAGGGCAAACAATGCAGACTGATCTTAAATCCTAGTTTTGCCACTTAACCAAAGTGTTTCATCCTGGGCACATTTAATCTATTAGTGCCTAAAATATCAAATTTGCCAGTCTCTAAATATTTCAAAATTGTCAGCCGTTAATTCGGATTGAGTTCTCCCTTCAAAAAGTCCATACTCATGGTCTCTCCCCACAGTGTATCTTCATATATAATCATAATGATCATTACTATATTGTAATCCAGAATGTCAGGCACACTCATGGCAACCCCACTTGAAAACCACGGCCCTCTTCTGATTTGAGTGTATGTTTGGATATGTGAATCCTTATGGAAAAGTCTAACCTGTATCCTCTATCTGTGCTACATCACGTGTATTGTTATCATTGACTCAAATCTGCCCTCTGTCCCCAAGCTTGAGCATGTGTACATTCTGTGAGGCTGAGTTCTGTGTCTATTCTAGGGTATGTATACCTTTTTCAAAGTGCTCTTGATGTGTGATCTGCATCTAAACCTCAGCCTGTATACATTCATTTTGTCTGTTATTGTTAAAATGTGTTCTGTGGCTATGCTAAAACAACCCATATCGGACAGCTACTGTTACACTTGAAATGACACTAATTTATTTATTCTCAGTGGAACTTCAACAGAGTTTTCATGCGTATTTTAAAAGTTGCCAGGGCAAGATATCAATCAAGCTATGACTTGCAATCATGACAAAAGGGTGAGCGGATTGGGTGGTGTGGATGCAAACAGAGATTCTTGGGTTCCTGGATATATTTGGTCCGAGGGGGAATTCCAAAGTTATCTGTGCCCCGGGCCCCAAAATCCCTAAACATGACCCTGGATGCAAATTTTGCTGAAGGTTATAACTGGGATGAATTGTCTTAGTAGTGCTGGCTGATGAACAAGATTGTTTGGTTGGGTCTACTGTTTCCTTTTTTTGTCGTATCCCTTTCTAGAACAACATCAGGGTGTAGACTTTGAAGTCACCTGGGATAATGTCTTTATTGCTTTGGTCCAGATGGTTGTCTTCATCAGCCGTTCTGGTAGCAGTTTCCTTCCATTGCAGGATTCCAGCCTTTTCAGGGGTGGTGTATTTCTGTTCAAAGAGTCCTAATCGTTATTGGGAGTTATCATAGTTTCTTGTCATCAGGTACGCTTGTTTTCAAAGAACAGGCTTGACGTTTGTTTGCTTTGTTGATCACTGACTGGCTGGTTTCTCCTACCTCAGTGTCAGGCTCCTAGGTGGGTATGACTGCGCTCATGCGTTTGTTATGTTCTCCGCGTCTTGCATCAACACTTCTTTGGTCGACGGGATGGATATACTGGTATTGTGGTGTGAATGTTGCGATTTATCAGAGTTGCTGACCTTCATCCTCTACATATATGCAGGATATTTTGGTAGTTCCACAGGAAGTAATATATTTCTAATTCCATATGGCGGCGACTCTCTGCTGCGATGCAAACCACTTGAAGCAATTATGGGTAATTCTGCGATGATAGATCCGCAGGTTTTTAAAATATTAACTAAACTCACTGTCTTGGAATTGGGTTCATTGTCAGTTTTGAGTTCTTTCGGGATTTTGTAAGTTGCTAGAACCTTTTCTAGCTTGGGGATGACGACTTCAACGGATGTGAAATGGACCAGTTCTTCTTCGGGTTAGTGAGAAAAATTGTCTAAAAGGATGAGCAGATGTGGCCGTTATTTAGGGAGCAGTAGTTGGCTCTGACCTTTTCCCATAGTTGGTGACTTCGATCTTGACATAGGGCCTCATCACGAGATGGGCGTTATCCCATCTGGGATACCGCCCAACTTTCTTAGCGTTAGCGCCCACCCATATGGCAGAATTACAGCCGGATCACAGATTGGGCACTAACCATTACTCCCCATTCCCCATTGGTTCCATATTCAGAGCAATTACCGTGTGGTAATACCACCAGTGGTAAATGCACTGGAAATTGGCATTTTTCTGACGTGTTTACCCCCAGCTCTGAGCTGGGGGTTAACAAGCCAGACTCGAGATGGGCAGGCCTTTAAATCTGGTGGTAACAACATTACTGCCGCATTTAAGGGCTACTGCCCAACTCGTGATCGTGCCCATAATCGTGAACGGAAGGATTCTGGCGAGTGTGCATGTTCTTGGAGGAGGTGTTTTCACCTCTCTGAATTGGTGGCCTGCATGGCGATTTGTAAGCACTCTTCCTTGTGGGTTTCTTCAACGCTTTCGGTTTATGGCTATCTCTATGATTTTCTTTTTGCCTGGCGTTGTGAGTACCCACGCAGTAGCTTCTCTTGGATGCCGCAAAAGGATGTCTGCGGGGTTGTCAGACTGAAAATGTACCGTTGCATCTGAAGGAGCCACATCTCTATGCTATGGGAGACTTCTGGATTGATCCTTGAGGAATTGGTACTAGAAGTGTGTCGTCACCTCTGAACACTTTACAAGGTTATCCAGAAATGAATAAGGGAAGGTGCTTGACACCCAACCATACTGCAATAGCCTCTTTTTCAATTTTCAAGTATCTTTTCTCTGCTGGGGTGAGGGCGCAGCTGGTATAAGCTATCACATGATGTGTCTGCCTAAATCCATTGTTGCTAAGCCTGCTCCAACTCCAAATGGCTACCATCCATCAGCAACTAGGCCTGTTTATTGATTTTGAAATAGTCCACTGGGGAATCACACAATAGGGTGCCTTTTGTCTTCTGAAATGCTTGTGATTGATGTTTGGTCCATTCTCAGTTCACATGGAATTTTGTTAGGCATCGCAACGGTTCTTTGATCTTGGATAACTTGGGAAGAAAATGTCCACATTAGTTTGCCATGGCCAAAAAACTGCAAAGTGCTCTATGGGACTGACTAAGGGCCTGAGGCTGACTTGACATCATGACTTTCTTGGCATCCGGTTTCATTGCATTGCTGTCAAAGGTGTAGTTAAAAACACAACCGTGGGTTTAAAGCAGTCACATTTTTCATGATGACGCGAGAGGTCACACTCTTAGAAGCATTCAAACACATAATGCAGTCTCTGAAAGGGTTCCTCTTCCGTAAAAGAGTATACTAGTATGTCGTCATTGATACTGAAGGAGCCATCAAGGTCTGTGATCACGCTTCGAATAGAATTCTGCAAAATTTCAGACACTGATGAGATTATGAATCAGTGTTGCAACTAACCAACGATTCACAACCTTGTGGAGATAGGCCTGCCCTTCTGTCCACGTTACCAAAATTGGACAAGGAGGTTAAAAATTGGTGCGCCGGAAGTTGATTCGTCACAGTGCCATCAACTTTTGTGGCACACCATTTTGTCCCCCTCAATTGGCACGGGCCCCTTTCCTTTAGATGTCATGCCCCCCAACCTTTCCAGCAAAGTTACTCCACTGCTAATCCCCCCCTTATGGAGCTCCACCCCATCCCCTGCCCCCTTTAGATGTCCCTCAACGGGGGTAAAGAGGGGCAATTTCCCCCCCTATTTTCTGCTTTGCCCCCCCCCCTTTTCGTGGCTTGCCCTTCCCTGTCCCTGCCAGAAAATAACTCTTTACATGAGTTTTAAAGGTTTTTCTTTGCCTGGGTCGTAATTCGCGCATTTGCAGGCCCTATTCGCCTAGCCCAGGGATGTCCAACTCCAGACTTCGAGGGCCGGAATCCTGAGGAATTTTCAGGATATCCCTCATTAATATTCCAGAGGAAAAATGTGCATACATTTAGAATCATTGTATGTAAAGCCATCATAAGCACATAAATCTAAAACCACTGAAATATATTCTTTAAATCTAAGGTGATATCTACCAGGAAAATGGAACTGCACCGTTAATAGCAACCATGACATAAAAATGTCATCCACACCATACACATGCTGTAATGTGAAAGGGGGTGCCAACCAACGGGAACCCTCGACCATTATGGAGGGGCCAGCTCAATGTAAACACTGATCGCTCGGCTGAGGGAGTGCTCCTGGGCTGGCTTGAATTGTCAAAGAGAAACGCGGTTTCCGTTTGACAGTTCTGTTCCCCCAGCCGTGCATGTCCAATGGGCCATGCAAAACCAATGGTGTTTTGCTTCCCCAACCAACCTTACATGGCCCGTTCGGGATGCTAGGTGGATAACTGCATGTTTGTATGCAGAGGGGGCGCTCCTGCGCCTCAATGCACATACAAACGGAGCAGGACGCTTCATCATCACCGCTCCGGCTCTTGCGCGCATGTACAAAAAACAGAAAGCGCTCTTTGTTTCCTGGTTCCTCTCCGTGATACACAGGAACTGGAGCTCTGGGAGGAAACTTCAGGATTTAGGCAGAAGGTAAGTTAATTTAAATATGTGTATCTATGTGTGTATACTTGTGTTGTGTCAAATGAGTCAGTATATGATGATGGGTGTGCGTGTAAATGAGCAAGTGCATGCTGAGTCTGAATGTTGTGTGAATGTGTGGGCATGTGTGTTTGTGCTGGGCATTGGAGATGATTTTGGTGGCAGTGAGGTTTTGGCACATTGCCCCTATGAAGAGGAGCATAATGCAGATGACCCGGAACTCGTCGGTGCAGCCATTCAGCATTGTCTTCATCAACAGTCCCTGCGAAGCCCTGCTCCTTTGTTGATCTCCAGATTGTGCATGCAACTCTTGGAAGTGTCCTGAAACCATCCTGTTGGCTGACCAGCCCCCTCACTGCATCAGTCTTATCCATATGTCATACCTGGGACTCTGCAGACCCCCTACTTGTGAAACAAGAAGCCTCCCACTGGAGTTACTGCTCTCCAGCATGAAGAGAGACCTTGCAAGACCAGCTTCTTTGTTTCCGCCACGAGGATAGTCTTCTGCCATTTCTTCGATGTGGCCATTACTGATCTCTGCATGCATCGTGGCCTGGGGTCCTCTGAGGTAATCGACAACGTGGTGGTCCTTGCTTCATCATGTCAGGGTCATTGAGCTGACCAGTCCCAGTAACCATCTCCCCAGAGCTCAGACCCGCTGACTCATTGATGCTGGAAATTACATCTGCACCCGTAACCCCTGGACGTCATTCACCAGAACCAAGACAAATTGTGAGGTCCCAACGATTCGAGGATCTTCCAAAGTGTTCCCTAAGTGAATCTGAGTACAGGGAATGAGTAAACATGCCTGTTCTAACCCTCTATCCTACCTCCATAATGGTTAACAGGGTATACAGTCCTTGCCCTACCTATTCATTGCCTGACTGAGATTGATGGAGCACTCATCAAGTATCCTCCCCTGGGCCTCCCCTAAGGTGTTTGGATTGGGAGAGGGTCTCCAAAGAACTCTACTTTCATTGTTCTTCATCTTTGAGACATGTGCATCTGCTTGCTGGATTTGCCACACTTGTCCTTCCTCTTTTTAGACTCCTGACCTTCTCAAAGGAACTGTGTTGGATACCCTGACTCTAAGGGCCACATGCCCCCTCTTTTCCAGTTGGTTTAATGCCTTATTTTAGAAGGCTGTGTATGGTGGTTCAAACCAGGGATGTAATTTCACCAAAATGCCAGGGTAGCGGAAGTGATATCACATGACCACGTGATGACATCACAGGAAGTGATGTAATTTGAACCCACCCCAAAATTACATCACCGGAGATGGTAGCACATGACCTTTCACCACTTGATATCACAGGAAGTGGCATCGCCCCTCAGTGCACTAAGAAAAATATGGTTACGATATCACTGTAACATGACATACATTTCATAGAAGAATGAATCATCATATGTTGCATTAGGAAGTGTATAAACTCAAATCCCCTCTTTATGTCGATACGCTGTGTTATTTCAACATGACTACAGAGCAAAATCACATTCTCGGGGGACAGGGCGGATAGGTGGGTATCGGGATAGGGGAAAGCCAGGATAGAAGTGGAGAGGGTGAATATTTCACCACAGAACATGTCTGTTAGTAGTCGATGGCTTCCACAGACTTTAATGATTTTGGAACTTACCTTCCAAATTTCTTTCTGATTGGAAAAGTTACCTTCAGGTTTACCTCTCAGTAGGATGCATTGTGTTGTACTATTTGTGGTTGTTTCATTGGACTTCATTATTCCTGCAAAAAAACAGCCAAAGGTATCGGATATACATCTCCTTTACAACCAAGAGCTAAGTTTCAAATGGGCTTGATTAGTGCCTTGGCAAATACTGCTACCTGATTATCTCCCTGGATCTCTTCAAAGTGCTTGCATAACTCAAGAGTAACAAAACATTTCAAGTTCTTATTTCTATACATTACTAGTATTGCACTCTCACAAATTCAAACAAGTATAATTGTTTAGTTTCATGCACACATCCTACCATACAAGGTCTGTAAAAGTTAAGTGTGTTACAAAACCTGATTACCAAGATTGAAAATCTGTTATTCGACGTATGGCTTCTGCATTGCCATTCCAATGCTTCATCCTTACCCAAAATATGAAAAGGAGAGAACTTGCAGTACTCTGCCTGCAAACCTGCCATGCCCAGAACACATTTGAAAGGTGGGTAGGTATTATACTGACATCCTGAAAGCTGAGATCAAGACTCCATCTTCTTCCTTGTACTTTCATGAGGCTTCCAGTATAAGGCTTGTTCTTTTGTGATTTTTACTGCAAACAGAATAGTTAGAAAAATGTTAAAGACGTACAGTACATTACTCAGTGATGCCAACCTCAGTACCAAAAGCCTTATGACTCATGTTCCCATACTTTACGAAACTAATTCCTGGCTGCATTTTGTATAACTCCCACACTCACCAACACCCTTTATATGTCTATGTTTCTGTACCTACATGTTCATTATCCTCTACACCTTGTACCTCTCCATAGAGGTACACATTCCAACAATAAGCACTACTGTATAGATTTTTTTTGTAATGCCCATCAATTGCTCATCTTTCACTATTCTGATCATAGGACTTAAAATTAAGTTTATTACCAGATTGAGCAGAACAATGGCTTGACCGACTTTTCCGGTGCAGTTTCAATGGCAAAACAGTCAGGCTTTGCAACAACTGGTGCATGTCTTTCTTCATGTAAGACAAAGATTCTGACTGGAAGGCAGGTTGTTGCGTAGTTGACCGGAAACCACACATGATGACAGTGCGTGTTCAATGGCCACAGATCAAGACATAGAACTCTGGTAGTGGAGCTGCAGGTGTCTCGCAAAGAAGAGACTGCCAGTATGCCAGGTGCTGTTTTGATGTCATAGAACTCTAGCTGTGGCACTGATGGTGCCTGGTTGGTTTTACAGGAAGGCACTGACTGTGTGCGTCTCATCGCTGCTTGGTGTACTACAAATCACGAAGGGGCTGGCAGCGTGGCAGATGCTATTTTGATGACAGAACTCTAGCTGTGGGGGAGCTGGTGACTGGCTTAAAAGGGAGATGCTGCTTAGATGGTTCATCATTGCTTTGTTGACTGGCAATCAAGAAGAGGCAGACGGGATAGCAAATGTTTTCATGACACCACACTCTGGCTGTGGAGCAGCTCGTGGCTGACTTGGCAAAAAGATGCTGATGGAGGCTACTAATTCCTTGAGTGTGTGGGTTGTAAGAGACTGGTAGTTTGGCAGATGCTTTTGGCTGTTCTACTAGTAGTGCCTGTCTGCCTTTGCAGGACAATATTGATTGGATTTATTGCTGTTGCTTTGACTCAAATTCAATAGGAGACTGGCAGTGTGGTACAGTGGCAGATGCTGCCATTTTGAGGGCACACAAGGCTGTCTGTAAGTCTATATGGTGCCTTTCTTGAGATTTTTCTGATTTAATGGTTCGTTGTTGGTTAGCTGACTGGCAAACAATAGAATACTGACAAAACTCAACAGCATAGCAGACAGTGTTTTGAAAGTAGACACAGAAACTGATTGTAGTGTATCAGTGATGGAGCATGGCTGACTTCATGATGAGAAGAGGCTAGTAGTGTAGGACCGTGGCAAATGGTTTTGAAGAACGTGCATGGTACTGGTTAGGTCTGCATGACTTGAGAAGAAGGGCTTAACTGGAAAGTGAGCTTTAACCTAGCTGAGTGTCAAGGAAGATAACGGTTCATCGTTTAAGAGGAAACCTCCAGTGCCGCATGTCAGCATATCTGTCAATGGCATCACTCAAACTTATCTGCTCAGTCTCCATAGGTTCACTTGCCATAATCAACAAATCACTGTCTTTAGTCTTTACATCTATTTTGCAAATAGTATTTCACTCTTTTATATGAGGAAAAGAACCTTTCATTTGTTGCAGTTGTAATCAGCAATGCAAGGACGAGATGCAACAGGTTTAGAACCCAAGAAACTCCTTGTGATAAAGTAACAAGATAGTCTCTGACAGAGTGAATACCTACCATATTCTTAGAAGATAAAAATCCCCTTGCTCTGAATGAAAATTAGCGTAATTTACTTGGGTCCCTAAGTAGTGGTCAGCAGAGTCCTGTGCAAATGAGTAGTCTAAGAAATGTGTAGCCCTTGGAATGTACATGTCGACAGCCTCGATAAGCCGCATGATATCTGTAAAACAAGCATCCAACTCACTTACAAACCTATCTTTTGTGGAGAAAAATACCTCTTGCTTTAACTGTTCAGTCTGTGGCATTCTATCCTCAGAGCGCCCATAATTGCCACGCTCACGCCCCCTCCTCCTGAAGTAGCACCAAAATGTCTTTTTGCCAAACAGTAAACTTTATTTTTCAGAATTGAATCTCCTGCCAAAGATAGGTTTTGTAGTCTCCATTAAACTTATGGAACGAGTTACAGGCTATGTATGAGGTTTTGGCTGTACAGGGTCACTGCACTGATTTGGTGACAGATCAGTCACCACTCTGTCATCTAAATTGGGAGCTACAGATCCTCTCTGAATGCCCTGCTCATCTTGAGGCATCGGCATACACTTATCACTCCGCAACCAATAGCTGTCTGTGCTCTCCCTGAGGAAGGAACTGTCGGTAAAACAAGCAACATAAGGGGAATCGTCAAAAATGCCAACATCGTTAAAACAATCCTCAATATCAGGATGGAAAGATTAAATATTGCTAAGGTCAGCATCACGTGACACTATTATACCAATGTCTGCACATGAACAAGAGACTTCAGTGTCCACTACAGATGAAGTAGATGCTATGTCAGTCAAGGAAGGAAGAGCTCCAGTGTTAACTAGGGACATCGTAGGCAAAGCATCAGCACATGAAAAGCTCAGGCCAATGTCAGCACATGTAGATGTTGATGCAATGCCTGCACCTGAAGAAGCAGCTCTGCTGCCAGCAAGAGTTGATGTGCTGGCCGATGGTTGTATAACATGTCAGCTGTGCTTGAACTGCCACTCGAGGCATCACCAGAAGACAACCTCTTTCACTTGCTTGAATCAGAGCCTGCAGTAGTGTCAGCTGTTCTTGGTTTTTGAGCAAATAGATTAAGTATTGACTATGTTTTGGAGCTTGTGTTTTCTTGTAGGTGTAGACATGGTCTTACCTTTAGTAATGCTAAATCAGAATCTATTATTCAATCAAATGATGGACTCCTGGGTATCCTCCTCACTTGTTTTGTTCTTCGCTCTTCTTTGGGAGACCACTTCTGCTGCATATCAAATAAGAGGAGACAAATCTGAAATGTATTGTTTTGGCTTAGAACTAACATTCATATACATCGATATAAATATGTATATATTAGTGCGAATGCAGCATTTCACAAATGTGTTTGCTTTAATATCTAGCAGTCTCATTAAAATAGGGCTGCTAAACAAGGGAAGGTTTGTATGGTTGCTGGTGTGCTGTGGTAAACTTTGATTTGTCCTACAAGCGTGAATGTGTTTTGAAGGTTTCCATGTCTTGCTAAAGATAAAATCGGATGTTAATGGTTTACATCGGTCGGCAAGACGCCACCATACTATCCAGCAGAGGCGATGCAGTGAATTGCCCAGGCTTGATTCAATTGAGCTAGGAGAGTACACGGCTCAGAATTTCCAGAACAGATGAGTTCTTTCGGCACCCTTCTTGAGAAACTGCAACATTGGACCTACATCATTTCGGTTGTTAGGAACGGCACCCTAGGGACAGCGTGGACAACGCCATCGACCTTTGCAATTCCAAAATAGAGACATCAAATAGGTTAACTGGAAACACACATATATGTGATCCCAAATGGGTTCTTGTATGTCCTGAAGATGGCTTGGGTACAGAAACCATGTAGATTGCGGAGCCGAAATTCGAGTCGACACCTTTTTGTTTAAGCTCCACCGGACAACAAAAATTGGACAGTCTATTTGATTATCATGGAGAATGTTTATATCAGAACTAGTTAATTGATATATGTTGGCATTGAAATGAATTGGTGCATTCAATGTGAAAACAGCACTTTGCACTTCGGGTCGATTCGTAAAACCTATTGTGGTTCTATAAATTGTTTACCTTGTGCCCTTTGCACTGTATGAATGGAACAGGAATGTGAATGAATGAGGTTGTTTGTATGAGTTACAGAGTGGGTCATAGTTGGTTGTGTTGTGTGGTTTTCCTGGAATTGAAATTCATTGTTGTATTGTAGATTGAGTCATGTATTTTTAAAGAATGGGGGTATTTTTTATAGATTGTGTTTTCACCTTCTTTCTATGTATGATATAACATAAAGAATATTTTTCGGTTACACATTCAAGGTTTGGTTCTATGTAAGGAGATTGCAACAATAAGAATAACTACTGAATGCCATGAGAGTTGCTATACACCTTTGGGTTTATACATGTGCAGTTAATATCTAGCAATGGCAATAACCACATTCAAACAATGGTGGTGTATGATAGCTAACAGAAGTTTTAAAAGCCTGAACGTCAACAGGAAGCATCAATTATCTGACAGATAAAACAGCTTGTGACAAACAGGGTTATGAGTTTTGTTAGAGAGGGTAAACAAAAGGGTATTCTGGATGGACCTGCATACCGGCCATTAGCTTACCTCCCTGGCTTCATGCATGTATGAAACAGTCTTTAACCGCAAGGACATATTTATGTTTCAACTGTGTATACCTAAGCAGTGCTTTCAAGTATTTTTCTTTTTGTAGCTTACCTTTAGACCAGTCCTATCTGCCAGGGTTATAGTTTAGATTTGAGACATGAACGGTTGTAACCTATTCAAATGCTGCCCCTAAAAATAAGTAAAACCCTAGGTCCTGAAAATGGACTGAAGTGAAGCATGTCTTCAGAGTCATACAGTTTTAAGTTAATTTGTGGCATTCTCTGATTCATTGGTGTTGGAACAACTAGGCCAAGGCTGCAATTCAAAAATAGATAAGGACTAACGGTACATTAGCATATGCTATCCATTTGCAATAAGTTGCTTCATGTTCTTTTCATCTCGCACAGTGGTCACAGATAAGGCTGGATGTCAACTGCTCATTGGTGGTACTGTTTACTGAAGTCTGAGAACACAGAAAGGAAGGAACTCCCACTAGAAGATGCAGGTCTGGACGATGCAGGTCTGGAAGATGCAGGTCTGAAAATAAAAACGAAATATCAGAATGGAAGAATCATTTGGGCAACACCACACCATATTAATTTCATGCACTAAGGACTGAACTACCCCAATTTAAGGGGGCCAGGTGAACAACAATGAAAGGTCCGATGAAACGGTTGGTGAAATGTTTGATAATTATTAGGTAGGGAGCAGGAAGTAGCTCCTAGGTGTCAGTTGCTTTGGGCGCCCTCATTTATAGATCACTGTATAATCCTATGGCTACAAGACACATAGCACCATGCATGCAAGGCTCACTGACCCAGGAGGGTGGGCCACAGGCAAACAGGGTCCATGTTAGCTTTAATTCCATGTGGGGGGGTTGTTAGTGGCCCACCCAATAAAATGGACTACTGCACCTTGTGACTCTGGCAATGAAAGCTACATCACTTTTTAAGTTATCGTTTAGGGATTCCACTCCCTTCTGGTTGCCTTTTTTTGTTAAGCTGTACAGAGGCAAATATATCTATCCCACAATAATCTGGAGTTTTTCAGCTGCTCCTGACAATGCATTATCTAAAATGTTAGCACGTGCACCTAGGTTAAAATTTCTGTAGTGGGGCTAACCCTTAAAATGTTGGGCGAGACTGTGGGAGAGGGGCAAACATACTTGTGTGGGCGCATTTGACTTCTTTATACATTCTAATCTTACTATTGTAGTGCAACTGCAACGTTACAAGCAGTTAACTCTCTGCTTTACATCAGAAATCACCTAATTAAGAACTGCTGTGAGAATGTGTGGTGTCCTGCCCCCCCACCCAATCACTCCCATGACATGCAAGTACTAACCCACATCACAATTTCAATTGCCTAAAAACGTATGCATACAATGAAACGTTTTACTTTAGTAATTGCTGGGCCATTGTCAGCTGAAGCCCCAGACACAGTTTATTGTATTTGACCTGTCCTGTCCTGCTAAGGCTCTGTAGGTCATCAGCCAGGTAAATATAACATACATAGCACAACATTTCAGGGGTAGGAAGGTAGTGCTATTCCCAGTTTAATCTGGGCCACTCTGGAGCTCTTTGGGTATTTCTTCAACTAAGAAGGCAGTAAGCTCTAAAACAAAAAAAAGATAGTTGATGGGTCATCAATTCAGTGCCCCCTCATCAAACATTTTCACAACTAAGAAACCTCCTGGACATGTTTCTGAAGAGCTGAACCATCAAGGGATAAAACAAAGACCAACATGGAATGGGAGGAATGCGAGCAAGCAGCATTAAAAGGCACCTGAGAGATGCCCGTGACAAATAAATCAATTAAATACTTTGACGTGCACAAAGCAAACTAGCAAAAGATGTCAAAGCAACACTGTCAGGGGTGCCAACTACACAAAGAGAGCTGTCCAAATCATGGCAAGGCTGGATCCTGACAGGCACCAGGATAGTTATTCCCGTTTACCGATTAGGAGGCATGATCCTGTCAGCCCAGGAAGGCCACCAGGATGTGGTAAAAGAAATCCTCTCTGAAGTAGAAAGTGTTGTTTACAGGCACTGACCAAAGGCCTTCCTAATGTGAGTGTAGAAGGACCGTTGCATGAGGCAGGTGTCTAATACTTGCATGATTTCCAGACAAATGAGCACAGGAGCCAGGCACGTGTGGGTAGTGGGGCCGAAGATGGTGTTTGGCACCATGTGGCGAGGCAGTGGGGAATGAAGGCTGTTTGCAACGGCATATTCTGGTGTGGCAGTAGTGAAGTGCTGACATATGAAGAGCAGCTGTGTTATGCGGGAGATGGGGGGATTATTTGATCAGTGTGCTGGGATGGAGGGGAGGACTAGGTACTGGGTGCTTGGCAAATGGGAGACCAATCTAACAAGCATCATGTCTGCAGCGCATCCGGCATCAGGCACCTTGGCAATTCAGTGCAAATCAATGAGCACATGCCACCAGTTTGCAGGTTACGCCATTGCCGACACTAGGGTGAGGGATGAAGAGCCAGGGACTACTACCCTCTGTACCCTCTGTACTACAGTAGATGGCACTGTGGCAGAAGCCATGTCTGCTGAGGGGTGTTCATTATTCAGAGAAGTGTGATGAATCCAATAGTGTCATCACTCCTTTGTCTGCAGCGACCTCGGCCCATGTGGCCAGGAGACGGCAGCCGCCACCTGATCCTGGCCCTGGGGAGGCTATATGAGGGAGGATTGCATGGGGCAAACAGCCTCCAGGGGAGTAGTAGAGCACCATTGGATGAGACATGGTATTCCCCCTCTTCTTTTGAGGATCACCCATCCTTGACCAATGCCTTGATGGCATATTGTTACACCTCCCCTCAATCACCTCGAAAGGGTCTGGAAAACCATCCGACAAGATCTGTGTATATGTTATCAAGAGCTAATTGGCCATTAAACACCTCTAAAGACATGTATACAGATTCAAGATCAAGAGCGGGCATCCACTCCCATAACTGCAAGAGTACTGGAACGAGGAAGAGGAGCCAAGTAATGCAGAGCGGAAATGTCCCAGAATGCAAGCTGCTCTCTAGTTGTTGTGAGTACAGCTCTGCAGACAGAAGATGTAAATCCCAGCCAGAGCTTACCAGGGCACGCTGCTGGAAGGTGAAAGCTTCTTCTCTTGGGAAGTACCGAGAGACTGAGGAGCTGCAGATGCTGTCATGGAGCCATCCGGCTCAGGAAAACAGAAGTGAGAAGCTGACCGCGAGACCAGACATAATGCTAGAATGGATGAAGCCAGCACAGTGCTCCTAAGCGATAGTAGGTGCTGAGCGGCAGAATTTTCCTTACAAAGCCGAGTGGAAATCAGAAGAGCCCAGCAGGAGCCACAGAGAGTGTTCCGGCCTGAGGAATGAGAGCAGCGAAGCAGAGAGAGAAGCCAACCATTCGCCTCCAGTTGACCAAGCGAAGAGAAGGGAACGCCAGCAAGTGCTGGTGAGTTTCCTAAAGGGAAACTGGGACACTGGGGTGTACCGACAGTTGTGCTGAAAGCAAATAGATGTAAAACCTTTGAATGAAAGGCTTGAAAGTGAAGGGAATAGTGAACATTTTACACAAAGAGAAAGCGAACAAGAAGTAAGAGACTTAACTTTTCTGCAAGTGTGTGCAACACATATTGAAGAAATGCCCTGGCTGGAGCATGCACCAGGCAGGTGCTCTGTCAGATAAAGCAGACTCAGGAGTACTTACAATTGAAAGTGTGCGCAGGGCACATGTGAACAAGAGTGTTTACAATTGTAGGTGTGTGCAGAGCACATGGGAAAGAAAAGCCATTGCAGGATAGTTTACCAGGCAATTGTAAGCAAGTTAAAGAAAGCCCTGTCAGGAGAATATACCAGGCAATTGCAAGTGTGCTGAAGAAAGTCCTGGCAGGAGAGTATACCTAGGCAAGTGCAAGAGTGTTTACATGGGACAGTCCTGGTAGAGAGACACACCAGGCAAAGACATATTGAACAGTGTATCAGCAAAGTACGGGTCCTGAGAAGGATATATAAGGACCACCCAAAGGCTGTGTGAAACCAGGGAAACAAGACTTTAACACCGGGCAGAAGAGTACACCAGGATCCTAACAAGATAAGGATAAAGAACCAAGTTGTTTTGTCGAACAGTTGTTTAAACAGTATACAAGATGGATATAAGCAAAAAGGGGTCCTGAGAAGGATATATCAGGACCAGCCAAAGACTGTGTGAAACTAAGAAAGCAAGAAGTGAAAACCTGACAGCATAGTACACAGGTACGCAAATGAGATAAGGATAAAGAACCAAGCTGTTTTTTTGTAGATCAGTTGCATTGTGAATTAAGAGAAGTCAAGGAACTGATATCTTTGAAAATACAACAGGGGGAAGAGAAACCCAGGGGAAGGGAATAAGGAACTCTGTCCTTGTGGAACTTTTGTGTTGGAGTTACGTCTTCTTCTTTTGAACATTTATAAACCACTGAAAGCCAAAGACATTACCCCTTTCACCATAGAATTTATTTTGTTAGAGTATGAAGGCCAGAATAGTACTTTGGACACAGGCGGTTTTACTTTGGATATTCTGACATTGACAGGCCGTTAGTTTTGGTTTTAGGTAGGAAAAAACCTGAAGTGCAGGGACAGAGAGGCATTTTCCCTTCCTCTTTTATTTGAATAAAAGTCTTTGACCAAAACTTTGAACCTCTTGTGTCTGGGATTGATTCCTGGCTCCTCATAGAAGAACAATTACTGGCAAGCTGAAGACCAGAGCAGAGATCTGATTGGTATATGCTCTCCTGTTCTGTTGTTGTGTTAATAGCAGGTCTGAAATTCCCGGGAGCTATTTGGCTCCTGCGAGTAACTAGAGCCGTGGGGACACCTGGTGCGGTTTCGCCTCAAACCCTCCAAAGTGGGGAAACAAGTAATTCATAGTCGCTGCGATTTCCAAGCAGATGTGCATTTGGCAGAAACCGATGAGAGTATGTTTACAAGTAAAATAAACGGATCGAACCGGATAATAGCAGTCGCTGTTTGGGTAAGTGAAGTAATGACGCAAATAGCGTACCAGTGACCATCGATTTATACTAATCACTTCACGCTACGATCCACTGACACCTCCACTGGTGCACCATGGTGGCCCTGTGCCCTCTCAATCAGGGGGCAGCCTAATGGCTCCTTTGGTGAGAATGGCCTGAACAAGTTTACTAAGGGAATCTGCATGTCGGGCTTTGCCCTGGCCTGGACCTGGACGATTCCGTGCAGAACCCGACCACCTACCTTTCCTCCTACCATAATCTGCTTCAGGCGGGATTGTGTACGGTAGTGTTGCAAGACCCCTGGTTTCAACCTGGCCTTAGTGTAGCATGACGGCACAGAGGCCAGCGACACTGAGGACATCATCAAGTCCTGCTTTCTTCTCAATTGCCTCTACGGGCAGTCATTCATATGCAAGTTAGCCAGAAAGGAGGGTTTTCTTAACTACACTGACCAGGAAGTTTATGATTCGTATATAACGCAACAAGAGCACATTGAGGGTAAGAAGAACGTTAGTCTGTATCTTGTATAAAGCTTAAGAGTCTATTTTTGTCTGTTTCAGAATGGTACTTCTCACAAATGGAAAGTTGAAATAATTGACATTTTGGGCAAACTGTGCTTGTTCCCTTGGCACCTGTGCCTGCCCCAAAGGTTTCTGAGGAGCAGGAGGTGAGACCCCGAACTCAACCCTGTGTATCCTGAAGGAACAGTCAGTCAATATAATGCTGCACAGTGAGTTTCGTGAAAGCAGTATGAAAGATACTCAGGAGCATGTGTGTGACTGTAGCAGAGCAGGAGAAAGGCACAGAATATAAAGTGGCATGGAGCAAAAAGCAAGTGACAGAACGTAAAAAGGTTTTGAAGCTGAAACCGATTGGAAAAGAGTGCGAAAGACACGAAAGGAGAGCTGAGAGAGTGGAAAGAAAAGGAAAGGTGCAAATTAGCACCGGGAGGACAGAAAGGTGTAGAAAAAGGGTGAATCCTACCTGCAACAAAAAGAAGGATGAAAGTGAGCACCGAAAGAACAAGAGAAGCGTGCAAGAGGCACGGGAAGAAAAAGGAAAGTGCCAGGGGCACGGAAAAGGTGAAAGCAAGCGAGAGGCAGTGCAAGTGTGCACGAGAAAGCAAGAAGGGTACAAGTGTGGACAAGAAAGTAAGGAAGGTGCAAGTGTGCACAAGAAACAAAGCAAAAGAGACAAAGGAGAACAAGAAGGGGTGCAGGAAGCACCTGAAGTTGAAAGGCTTAAGATGGAAGAGCAAGGTATAAAGAGTGGGGTTACAGATCGGAGTGGTCATGCCTAGGAGGACTAAACTAACAGGCAGTTTCAAATGTCTCTGATTGTGTCCCACAAGTGAAGTGTGTATGAAAGAACTGTCTTTAAAAGGAAAGGTACATCCTAACATGTTGAACTTGCATTTGAAACCGAAAAAAAGGGGTCTAAGCTCGGGGAAGGGAACTCTGAGAGGCCTAACCAAGTTGGAGATTTATTGTTTTGTAGAATTAAAAGGATTGAAGATTGGGGAAGGGAACCCTGAGGAGCATCAAAAGGAACTGTGTTATATTTATTGTGTGGTGTTTGGAACTTAAACACGTTGAAACTTGGGGAATGGAATCCCCAGGAACCCTAAGACATTAAAGGTATTTCAGAGTATTGCAAGGGCTTTGTGGAGAGGTTTTTATGAACAGCCCTGTTTTGATTGAATTCATTTTTTTAAACTGACCAACCTACCCTGGTAAGAAGACCACCTGAAACTAACCCGTGTTTCCTATTTTCTGTTGAACCACTATCTTTTTCTTTTAAGGGGCTTCCTAACACATTTTGTCAAAGAGTGAGGGCAAGCATAGGTTTAGATGCAGACGGCTTTTTTACTTTGGGCTTTAAAACTTCAAGGGCCCTTAGAAACATCAGTTAAGGGAACCATCCCTTCAGTGTTAGGGCCAGTTAGGCATTACACCCACCCTTTAACTTTAGTAAATAACGGTTTTGAAACTAACATCTTTGAGGCTGTGTCTCTCTTGATACCATGCGGTCTCACACTGCGTTACAGCTTTTCCCACTGGGGAGGCATGGGGACCCTGCTGGGACTCCCTAGGATTGCTGCTGGGCTTGGGGACGGTCAAACCACATGGCAGATAGGCCACCAAGGCCAGCGGCAGCACCCTTGGCTGCCTGGAGCTCTGGCCACGCCACGTTAGAGCTTTTTCCGCCGGGGAAGGACTGGGTCCCCGCCCGGGCTCTTTGGGATCACTGCTGGGCTTGAGGACGGTCGACCCACACAGGAGACAGGAGCCCAAGCCCGGAGGCAGCTTCGCCGACCATCCAGGACCACTAGCCGTGCTGCGATACAGCTCTCCCTTCTGGAGAGAGATGGGGAAACTGCTGGGGCACCCAATGACGGCCACTGGGCGGGCTGACGGGCGGTCGACCCACGTGCAAGGCAGAGGACCAAGGCCTGTGTGCAGCACCCCAGCCATCCTAGAGCTCTGGCCGTGCTGTTTTACAGCGTTTCCCCTCCATGGAGGGATGTGTACCCTGCTGGGTCGCTCCATGACTGCCACTGGGCTGGAGGCAGCCGACTCATGTGCGAGGCAGACGGGCAAGGCTGGGGTTAGCATCCCCAGCCGTTCTAGAGCTCTGACTGGGCTGTGTTACAGCTTTTCCCTCTGGTGAGGGATGGGGACCTCGTCAGGATTCCCTGGGAACGCTGCTGGGCTTGGGGACAGTTGACCCACATTGCAGATAGGCGTCCAAGTCCGGGAGCAACACGCATGGCGGTCCTAGAGCTGGCTGGGCATGCGTTAGAGCTTTTCCCTCCGGGGGAGGACTGGCTCACTGCCGGGGCTTTCGGGACTGCCGCTGGGCTTGAGGACGGTCAACCGACATGAGAGACAGGCTCTCAAGGCCGGGGGAAGATCCCTTACCCGTCCTATAGCACTGGCCATGCTGCATTAGTTCCATTCCCTCTGGGGAGTGATGGGGACACCACCTGGTGCCCAATGATGGCCGCTGGGCTGAAGGGCGTCGACCCACATGCTATACAGAAGCCCGAGGCTGGGGTCAGCCCCCCCGGCAGTCCTAGAGCTACGGTCGAACTGCATAACAGCTTTTCCCTCCGTGGAGGGTTTCAGACCCTGAAGGGGCTCTCTGGGACTGCCGCTGGGCTTGGGAATGGAGGGCCCACATGGGAGACAGGCACCATCCTTGGCTCTCCTGGAGCTCTGGCTGTGCTGGGTTACATCTTTTCCATCTGGATAGGGCAGGAATCCTGCTGGGTCACCCCATGACTGCCACTGAGCTTGGGTGCGGTCGACCCACATGTGAGACAGATGCCCAATGCCAGGGGCAGCACCCCTGGCCATCCTAGTGTGCTGACTGGACTACGTTTCAGCTTTTCCCTCCTGGGAGGGATTGGGGCACTGCCGGGGCTCCCTGGGACTACCGCTGGGATTGGGGATGGTCGAGCCACATGGCAAACAGGCGCCCAAGGCCAGGGGCAGCACCCTTGGCCATCCTGGAGCTCTGGCCATGCCTCGTTACAGATCTTTGCTCAGGGGAGGGATGGGGACCCTGCCGGGTCGCCCCATGACTACAGCTGGGCTGGGGAGTGGTCAGCCCACGTGCGAGGCAGACACACAAGGCTGCGGGCAGAACCCACGGCCGTCCTAGAGCTTTGGCTAGGCTGCCTTACAGATTTTCCCCAGGGAAAGGACACGGAAAGTGCTAGATCACCACATGACAGCTACTGGGCAGGAGGATGGTCAACCCACACGCGAGGCAGATGCCGAAGGCCAGGGGTAGCACCCCCGGCAATCCTGAAGCTCCTACAGTGGTGCGTTACAGCTTTTCCCTACAGGGAGGGAAGGGGACCCTGCTGGGTCGCCCCATTACCGTGGCTGGCCTGGGGGTAGTTGACCCCATGAGAGGAAGACACCCAAGGCTGGGTCAGCATCCCAGGCCGTCCTAGAGATTTGGCCATTTTGAGTTAGAGTGTTTCACTCCAGTGAGGGATGAGGACCCAACCGGGGCTCACCATGACCACAGCCATCCTAGAGCTCTGGCCAGGCTACGTTACAGCTTTTCTCTCTGGGAAGGGATGGGGACCCTGCTGGAAGTCCCTGGAACTGCTGCTGGGCTTTAGGACAGTCAACCCCATGGGAGACAGGCGCCCAAGGCCGGGAGCAGCACACCAGGCAGTCCTGGAGCTCTGGCCATGTCGTGTTACAGCTTTTCCCTCTGGGGAGGGTTGGGGACCATGCTGGGTCATCCCATGACTGCCGCTGGTCTGGGGGGCAGACCATTCACATGCAAGTGAGATGCCCAACGATGGGCGTAGCCCCCTTGGCCATCCAAGAGCTCTGGCCGGACTGCATTACAGCTTTTCACTCTGGGGAGGGATGAGGACCCTGCCAGGGCTCCCTGGAACCTCCACTGGGCTTTGGGATGGTCGACAGGCACCAAAGGCTGGGGGCAGCACCCTGGCCATCCTGGAGCTCTGGCCATGCTGCGTTACAGATTTTCCCTCCGAGAAGTGACGGGGATCCCACCAGGGCTCCCTGGGACTGCCGCTGGTCTTGGGGGCGGTCGACCAACATGGGAGACAAGTGCACAAGGATGCAGGCAGCACCCACAAATGTCCTGGAGCTCTGACCAAGCCATGTTACAGCTTTTTCCTCTGGGATGACGGGGACCCTTCAGGGGCTCTCCATGACCACTGCTGGGCTGTGGGATGGTCGACCCATGGGCAAGGCAGACGCCCAAGGAGGGACGGGTACCCCGCCAGGTTGACCCATGACTGCCGCCGGTCTGGGGAGTGCTTGACGCATGTGCAAGGCAGACGCCTAAGGCGGGGGCAGCACCCCATGCCGTCCTGGAGCTCTGGCCATGCTGTTACAATTGTTCCATCCAGGGAGGGACAGAGACCGCTGCGCTGGGTCACCACCATGACCGCCGCTGGGCCCGGGGGCAGTTGACAAACATGCGAGGCAGACGCCCAAGGCTAAGGGCAGCATGCCTGGCCATCCTAGAGCTCTGGCTGGGCTGCGTTACAGCTTTTTCCTCCGGGTAGGGATGGAGACCCTGCTGCAGATCCCTGGGACCGTTACTGGGCTCGGGCGTTTGACCCTTATTCTTTTCCGCACAGGTAAGCACACCCACGCAGGTGAGGTATAGTTTTCATTGGGACTTCTGTGTGAACGTGGGAAGGTCGGACATGCGTTGTTGCATGTGTGCTTTGGTGGTTTCCTGGTCGCAAATATCTCAAAACTGGATTTATTCCCTGCATTTTTTTAAATTGGCTGGGCATTATGGGTAATAAATTGGAGCCCTGCACAAGCAAGTGAGACCTCTTTGGATTCCAATTAATGTCTTCTTTTTAGAAATTCATGTGGTTCCATTTTTCGTTGGTGGCTGTGACACGACAGGCTGAAATCTTTGTGTTGTCCAGAAGGCCAAATCCAGTCTTCCTCAGGGTGTTTTGCGTACCAGTGGTTTAGCATTTTCCCTTTGCGCTCAGGTCAGTGCACCCACACATGTAAGATACTGTTTTCATCGGGACACCTATGGAAACATGGCAATGTAGGACATGTGTTGTTGCACACGTGTTTCGGTGGTTTCCTGGTCGCAAATGTCTCAAAATGGTGCTTTGTTTCACTACATTTTGAAATGTGCAAGGAATTCTGGGTAATAAATTGTAGCCAGACACACGCAAGTGAGAGCTCTTTGGATTCCCACGGGTGTCTTCTTTTCAGAAATCCATGGGGTTCCCTGTTTTCCTAGGTGACTGAAACACCCCAGGCGCAAATCTGTGGGTTTTCCAGAAGGCCAAACACACTATGAATATTGTCTCCCCTTAGCATTCGCTGTCCAAGTGGTTTAGCCTTTTCCCTTTGCGCCCAGGTCAGCGCAACCACGCATGTGAGGTACCGTTTTAATTGGGACATCTGTGGGAAAGTAGGACATGTGTTTTTGCACATATGTTTTGGTGGTTTCCTGGTTGCAAATGTCTCACAATTTTGCCTCCATTTTGGACTTTGCTCTGCATTCTGGGTAATAAACTGTAGCGTGTGTAAGAAAGGCATGGTATAAAACAGTAAGACAGACACAAGTGATCACAGTTCAAGGAGTGATCACAGTTCAAGGGTGTTTATTGAACTTCAATTGGGTTTGAAAAACACCTATCTAAACCTAAATCTAAAGATGGGAACAAGCTACGACCATCAAATAATAATAACACAGTGCAAGTGGTGTCTTGATAAAATAAAAGGGCCTATACTAATAAATCTATTGCCAATCCTTACTTCTAAATACAAATAGCGTGGGAAACAATGTTATGTAAAAGAAAAGTATTCAAGAAATGATATGGCAGGATATTCAAGCTGTTGGCTTCCCTTCCCCACGTTTTCAGCACAGGGCAAGGAGGCACACTCGAGCTTAGCACAGTCTCTGGCTTCTCTAGCACGAAGGTACAGTTCAAAACTTCAACATCATGGCCTTCTGTGCCAATGTCTCTTTGCCATTCAAAGTCTCTTTTCTAGAGGGCCTGATGCAATACGACAAACAGCAAAGTTCCTTTCTCCTTAGGGTTTCGCACTTACAAATTATCGGGTGATTTTCTGGTCACCTGGGCCCCCCTGCGCCGGGCTCAGACCCACTTCCACACAAAACCTTCTCGGTGATATTCACTTCACCCTGTATCCCCGTCCGTCGGGTTTAGACCTACTTTAACACAAAGCTTTCAATTGATTTCCCTCTGCCGGGCTCAGACCAACTTTATCAAACACATAACCTTCTCGGATGATTTTTGCTTCAACCCGGATCCCCCTCCATCGGGCTCAGACCTACTTTAACACAAAGCTTTCAATTGATTTCCCTCTGCCGGGTTCGGACCAACTTTATCAACTTTGCCACAAATGTTCTTGACTGTATCAACATAAAAGACTTTCGATTGTGCGTCAGGTTTTTCTTGACACGTCACAGGGCCACTTCGATTCACAATTCTCTACTCTTTCACTTTTCAGCTGGATAACTGACATAAACCTTTGATTGAACACCTACGTGGTGCTGGACTGTCGCTTCATTTCAAAGTTCAATCACTCATCAGCAGTTCAACTTTAGTTGCATCTTCTATCACACGGATTTCAAACAATGTTTGTTTCAGTGCTCGCCATACAATGTTGCTGCTTGCAACCTTGGCTTCAACACAGACTAGTCTTGTATTGGTCTCCCCAACTCACCGGCTTTGTTGATTCCAATGGCGCTGCTTTGTTCTTGGAGCCAAGGACAGTAATTCTCACCACCTTGATTCTTGACGCGGGAGGGCCCCGGGTATCTCTGACACAAAATGCAGCCTTTTTCAGCCTATTTTCCTGGTCTTACACTTTCCAATATCGAGGGCTCATGAAAGCAAGGGTTCCTTGTTGCAAAGGTCAAGGGAACTTCCCTCCTTGCAATCCCCTTCTGTTTCGACATCTTTATCCTCTTGATAAACTGCCATCTTGGAACTGCTGTTTCCTTGTGTGCTTTGCCTCGCTTCAAGTGTGCTCTCGTGCTCTGCTTTTTATCTTAATGGAAGTCAGGTGTGTGTGATGGTCAGTAATTGCCTGACCTCGCCTGACCATTGTATTGGGACACGTCCAGTATACTGTTTGGTTGTTAGTCTGTTTTCGCTCATAGTGGGCTGTCTGTGAGAAAGTGTTTGTTTTGTAGAAGGGGGTAGAGTTCCTAAATATCCTACCTGGTAGGAAGGAGTAAAGGTGTTACAGGGAAGGGGATACCACATCTCACCATCTGGTGTCCCACTGCCAATCCCTGAAAACCCCTCACCCAGGTGCTCGTCTCGCACTGGCCCACCCCCAGGAACTGGATACAAAAGCGATGGCCGTGTCCGGGTCACCTAGATGACAGCTCCCCGGGGACTAGTGGGTGACACACCTTCTGGTTTCTCACACGCCCTTCCACTATGCAAGGTGGATCTACTTGGTCTTTGTCTAGGTTCTTCAATTCAAATACCTTGGATAGAACAAGAACGAGATATATCCAAGGACTCTGGCATATTCCACAGGTTTCTCTTCCTCTGTGCTGGCAGAGGTGAGGTGTTTCTATTTGTCTCTCGAATGTATCCCATAAACTGGCCTCCAGGGGGTGACCCTGGATTTATGTGCTCCTTATATCTTGTGGACGGTTCTTGGTAAATGGTAGGTTCATGGTGTTCTGTCTCTGTCCTATCCCACATTGGAGAGCTTAGGAAGTAACAGCGTGCCAGTAGTGTTGAGGTATAAATTCCCTATGGGGAGTTGGGGATTCCTGCAAAAGAGTGGAGAATGCAGGGAAGTCCCTTCCCAGAATTACTTCTTCGAGGAGCCCAGGAATGATGGCTGATGATATCAGATATGACTTGCACCTGATATTAATGTACACGGGTATCTTGGGGTATATTTTGTTAACCCCATGTACACATGTAACTCTAATTAGGGTGGCATTCACGAGGTCCGTTGTTGTGACCAAATCGACTCTTATGGCGGTTTGTTTGCTACCTGAGTCAATTCATGCGTTTACTTGTTTCCCATTTATCCAGGCCTTTTCATATGTGAAGTCAGCGGAGGACTGACACAAACATGTACTAAAGGTTTCCAGATCTTCTTCGAGTTTGTCCCACTCTTCCCCTTTTAGACATCCTCTTTCCATGGGTTTTTTCTTTACATTTTTCAGACGGTGTCTGGCCAGACCAGACAGGGCCTTTGACCCGCCTTGGGTAAACCTCCCAGTACCAGTGGAGCAATTGCATCTAAACAAAACACCGGACATCGTAAACCAGGTGGGAACTGCGGGCTTGACCCGTGCTGAGGTGTATTGCTTCTTTGCCAGAGCTCTCTAGTATGCTGAAAGTGTTGGGGCCTTCGATTTAAACCTTGACCACATGGAGAGCGGGAATTTAATATTGGAATGTGGAAATTGTGAAGTCTGTTAACCGGCAGGGAGGTGTTACTGGGTAATAGCAGAAAATAACCTAACCTGAATACCGGTGGAGCATCATACCATGTCGCGTTCATATCATTTACGGAGCACTGCCTCAGGAGAAGACTTTAGTGCTCCGGAATTAGACGAACCGGACGGATGGGATGAAAACCCTATTGCAGTAGACAGATCAATATTCAAGTCACAACAATCAGGTGGTGGGAGGTTCTACCATCCAAAAAGTATATTCCCTGAGGATAATCAATTACCCACCGGTCCGGGAACTGGGGTGTGAGAAAACAAGCAATCAAGAGTAACTGCTGAATCAACACCATCACATGGTAAGAGATATCCTAGTACCAAATATAGACTACACACCCACGGCTACTACCATGAAAAATACAATTTGTGACTTCTTTCCTACAGGAGAGACATCCCAAGGGAAGGAAGCCTTGACAGGTCAATCAATATGTGACCACCAGAGCCCGAGGTTGGATGACATCCAGAACGATATCTATGGAACCAACAACCAGATGATAAGTTGGGAAGTGGAGACCTTGGAACCCTTCTTACCATTGGATTCCTCTTTCGAGCTGAACGCAATATCAGCTCTGTTAGAGGTCTCCAATGTGGCTATGGAGCATCGGGCCAAACCAATGCAAAGAGAAACAAGACCTTCTCCAGAAACAAACCAGAGTCTGATCGGGCACATGAGATTGCAACACTGACACTAACAGCATTAAACTTCGTCCTCAGTTCACTTGTAAAAGTATTTGAAAATCTGAAAACAGAGGCCCACCAACATTCTTGCATACTTCTTCAAATCACAAAGGATTTAGAGATAAATAAATCTTCATTGGTAGCCCTCGAGTCTGCAGTTAACGACCTGCTAGGCGAAAACCTGTCAGAGTTTCACTCCATATCCATGAACTAATCTGGAAAGATGGATACCCTAATTCAACAATCGGAGGGAACAAAAGAGGAGCTGATGATTTTGAATTCAAACCTGGGAGAAGGTGCAAATGGGGTCCCCCCGGAAAGATGTCCCCGTTGTTCACAATCTTTGCCGGCCAAATGTCCGAATGTCATCTCAGACTATACCACCCTATCGGCGTCCATATTGTAAAAATGTATCCGTCTGGCTCAATTGGCCGAGGAAGAGGATAATACCATCTCCAGTTTTGGGGCTGCCACGGAGAGGCCAAATCAAAAAACAAGGGAAACAGAGAAACAAAAAAAATCAAATGGAAAAACGAAAAAGAGGAGAAAGAAACGTACTTTGGACCAGAAGGATGTTGTGTCCAGCACTTCTGTTGAAGCTAGATTAATTAACACTCAATTCATTCATAGTGTAAAAGGGGTGGCCCTAGATGAAGAAAATAAAAGCAAAAAGAAGGGAGCTAAACCTTTATCTGACTTGGGAATAAAAAAGAAACCTAAGCAAGACAAGACCAAAAAGACTGGGAAGCAGGTCACCAGAGCAGAGATCTCTAATGCCACAGTGGGGATCCAAATGGAAACAAACCAAAAACCATTAAAAAACAACAGGCTGAAATGAAGGTGGCGACAGGGGCCTTACCCTGACGGGGTCAGCCGGAACTAAAGTCACAAGCAGGGCATAGCGATCTGCCCGCGTCCAATCAGGCGACCACAATTGAAAGTGGGAATGAACCTTTAAAGACATCACGGAAATACACCTAAGACCGGGAATTCAGGCCCTGCTGGTTCATTGCCCAAGAGATAATGTTGGTTTGGCCATACCAACAGTCAATAAACGCTAGGACAATCTGCAGAAAGGGGCCCTGAGGGTGTTTTTTTCAAGGGTAGTTCTGGACATTAAAACAAGAGCCCAGCTGAACCGCAGTAAGATACATTTGTTAACGAAAGTAATCCCTGACCTGCAATTCTTTTTATCTCAGCTGATATAGATTGTGTCAAATTTCCATTTACTCCAGCCACAGACATTGTCGAGTTAGACTTGAAGTCAAGACTGGGGGCTGAAGCTATCATGAAAATTGACTCAGAATGCTTTTAGAGGTGCTACACAGTATCACGAGAACTACCAGTTATACCAAACGTAATACCCCTGCATGCACTTAAACTCGTAGTATTACAAAATAGGCAAAGTAAAGTGAACATTCCTACCACTTCCCCGAATGTATGGGCTATGTTACCTGAAATATCCTCCCAAATCTTTCTTAAGCTAGGATTCCAGGAGCAAGTACTTTAGTCAGACATTCGATTAAAGCATTATCTTGGAACACGAGAGGGCACAAATCGTTTTGTGGTGAAATAAAAAGGCGTTATTTCTTTGAGAAATATGAATTAGTACTGTTCCAGGGAACTTGGTTAAAGTCCCCTTTTGGGCTAGATGGTTTTTCCACATTCCACCAATTGACAGTAGGGGACGGGATAGGTCATCCAGCACGGGGTTTATGTATTGCCAGCAGAAACTAGGTGTTTTCACATTCAGTAATGCTCTCTGATAGCAGTCCTGGTATATTGTCTGTTAGAGTCGAATCTGCTCTGGGAGGTTGTAATCTTAACTGGATAGTAGTAAACATCTAATGGAGTCCCCTGAAAGCCCCCTTACTGGACTTTCTCCAGAAACTGGCAGATTTGCTTGTTCATTACACTTCCCTATACCCAAGGGGCGAATTTCTGATTATAGGAGATTTAAACTCTGAATGTATAAAAGGTGCCCCCTCCAGTTCCGAGAGATGTAAATCTACCACACTTAATGGGGAAACATTGCAAAAAAATGTGTTGGGATGGGACTTATGGATGCTAAATGGGAACATCAATGGGGATATTCCCCCGGCCCCTACCTGGTCAAGGGAGTCTCTTTGATAGGTGTACCCACTTCTCTGTGAATAACGGGGCCGCCCTTGGCATAAATCAGGGACACGTGAAACCTTGCTTCACACATAAGATGGTCTTGAATAATGTGGGTAATAGACTGGCATGGTTTAAAAAAAGGAGCACGTGTTCTTACTGAAAACGTGAGAAAAACTATAGGCCACATGACTGGCGGGGAATTGTCGAAATGTTGCCAACCCAGCCATTTTGCAGCATTTTTATGGGATCATAACCTACCAGATCAGTCCCCTGTACCTTGAATTGTTAAACACAAACATCTTTTTGAGGCACAAATTCTAGAGAAAAAAAGAGATAAGAGGAAAAGAATAAGACAATTAAAAATAGTAATTGAAGATGTTGCAGGGTACAATAGGGAGGTTAGACTGGTGAATAACAACTATAGGAACTGGCCTAAGAGACGGGGAAGTGATGTTGAGAGCGGTTTGCCAGAAGAACACCCGCAACTTTTGGTCGATCATTGGATCGATGGAAAGATCTCCTAATACCGCGCAGGATTGTGTCATCCAGGAGCAAGTCTGAGTGATAATTTTTCTAATCTATAAGGTCCCACAGGCTTGCCTGATGCTAAGATCATAATAGAGTCAGAATGGTCCTTGAACAACTCATTAGAAGAGGTGACCACCTTAATGAAATATACCTCCTCATCTAGATCGCCAGGACCAAATGGTCTTACCAACGAGATCCTCAAACTAAATCCTGAGCTCTGGGCCAGGGCTTTAAAATCCCTCTTTGACAGAATAATTGAGACCTGAAAAATTCCAGAATCCTGGAGAAGATCGATAATCATCCCGATCTACAAGAGGGGGATTGCCTGGCAGCTTCAAATTATTGCCCAATCTCAATCTTGGACGCAGATGGAAAGATCTTTGTGGGATTGGTTCTGAGGGACCTGAAAATATGGGCCAAAACCAAGGGGATCATCCCTAAACAACATATACGGTTTGGAAGAGGCCTTTTGACCTCACTTAATGGTCTTGTCCTCAGTTGCGTCAGTTGTGGTTCTTTCTCAAAGGGTGGTACTCTGTTATTCGGGGCTTGGGTCGATTTTTACCAAGCATTCAATAGTATTAATTGGACCGCCTCTGGGGTAAACTGAAACAATGAGGCTTACCAGATAATCTCCTGGCTATCCTTACAGAACTGCATAAAAACTCAGACCTCCAAGTCAGAATGAGTAGAGCGGAGGAACTTTCAAAAACTATTCAAATAGAAAGAGGTGTCCCCCAGGGATGTCTGGGGGCCCCAATTTTGTTCAACTTATATCTATCAGACTTTGCACTATTGCACCAAGAGATGACACTGGTGAGTCCCAAAATAGGAAATGTAAGGATAAATTGGTTGGCATATGTCGATGATATTGTAATACTGGACCATATGCAGATAGGTTTACAGCGGCTTCTCAATGCCTTGCAAGAATACAAAAACCTAAACTAACTGAAAATCAATCGCGATAAGTCAAAAATCGTGATTTTTAAACATCCTTTAAAGGCCACAAAATCATTCACCTGACATTTGAACAACCAAACAATTCCAATTGTGGATGAAGTTGCCTATTTGGGCTCACAGGTTAGAGCGCTTCCAACAAAAGGCCACCTATTATCGATCCTGGAGGTAAAATTCTTGAATTTGGATTCGCAAATGAAAAAATATTGATTAGATTTTGCACATTTTCTATTGTCCCTGTCATAAGATTCTATATTGGCAAAATAGTTCCAACTCTTCTTTATGATTTGGATTCCAACTCCCAATTGTTTGATATTGACTGGGACAAAACCGAAGCAAAATTATTCAGGCGAACATTGGGTCGCCCTAATTGCATCCCAATAGCCAGTCTACGTTATGAACTGGGCCTCACTTCACTTACAGGTTGGTTGGAGTGGAAATGGATATCCCTATATAGGTTGATCCTTGATACACCCTCACCATCCCTATATGAAGATGTGGCAGTTCTATTACAGGGGTCTGTGTATACCTTTGAGAGAAAAATCTATTGACAAACTGATTCAGTCGGATAGTACAGTAGAAATACTGATGCAGAATCCCCTCAAGGTTAAAGAATCCATGAAAGAAATTGACTGGATTAGGACCATTGAGAGGATGATATCGGCAAAAACTTCAGAATCTATGAGTCTGACTGATAAACCATGATCTTTCTTACGCTCCTACTTAGAGAAGTCACCAGACCCCAGGACTAGATCGGACTTCTTAAGATTTCGATTAAATCTTCTACCAACATTGGAAATCCAGCATATCAGAGATGGTGTAGAGACTCCAACTAATATCTGTCATCTGTTATCCGTATGCCCATGGGATCTGAGGGTACAAAGGCTACAAAGATTTGTTCATAATGTGCGGTCTCTAGAAACAAATACTTTCTGGTTAAGATTAGCTGCAGGGAACAAACTTTTCCTGACGACCAAAGTAGTATAGATCTTGAAAGGACTAAATCTTACTAGACAGTAATGAAAATGAAATAGTAAGCCAGTGTCTAACGATAAGATGTTTCCAATGAAGAATTAACACCTAAGATCAAAATTAGCTCCAAGTTTTTCCTTTTTCGATCTTGAGACGATATCCATTGTGAGTTTTAAAAGATGTAAAATCTCTTGTGTACTTCATACTTACTAATCATTATCATTCTAAGAGACAGATACTCTATTGTATGTATGTCATTGATTGTGTCTCGCATAGTTTTTTCTTATATGTGTATTTGTTATATTTTGTTCTTTGTCTTTACTGTTCTTTCCATTTACTTTTCAGACATTTCATTTTTATTGTTACAGAACTGATTTAATGTAAGTAATGATTTTGTGAAAAGTCAACATTTTTTTAATAAACCATAATAAAGAAAAAAAAATAAGGGAATACTCGACCACACGCAAGTCGGCTTCAGAACCATGAGAGGAACATAATTGGCACTCCTATCCATATGGAACGACTTAAAAATAAATGCAGACAATGACACTTAATCTGCCCTAATACTTCTGGACATATCAGCGGCGTCCGACACAATCAGTTACACAACATTAATCGAAAAACTGGAAGAATGCGATGTAAAAGACTCTGCCTTAAAATGGCTAAAATCCTTCATCACAAATTGAATTGGAAAAACCTACCTACCGCCTTTTACCTCAAACACCAAAAACATCTCCTATCGAGTGCCAGCCTTTCCCCTCTCCTCTCCAACTTCTTCATGTTCCCCTTGATGAAAATGTTTCAAAGCCACGGACTGACCGCCTACAGCTACGCAGACGACACACACTCATCATCAAGATAGCAACGACCCAAGAGCCAAGCAACACCCTCAACAATTGCCTCACCCACATATACAGCTGGATAACAACAAACAGCCTCAAATTAAACCCAGTGAAAACAGAAATAATAATCTCACCCCAAGAGGACAACACAACTGACTCACAATTAGCTGTACAACTAGCATGAGAACCCAATCGGAGACATCAAATGTGGTAAAAAACCTGGGAATACTTATGGACCACAGACTCTCACTGGAACCACAAGTCAACCCTATTAAAAAGAAATGCTTCTACCTCCTGAGACTACTTAGAGGAATGCTCCCCTACCTCTCTTTCCCATAAAGAATCCTGGCAATCATCTCCCTAGTATAATCAATAATCCACTATACAAACAGCCTCTACCTTGGAATGCCAGAGTGGCTAATCAAAAAACTCCAACGCATCCAAAATGCTTGAAGGATACTGCTGAGACTAAACAGAAGAGATTGCATCACACCAGCTCTGAGAGGCCTACATTGGCTTCCAGTATAATAACAAAACCAGGGAAAGACTTTAGATCAAGCGACGACCTCCAAATCGAAACGAAACAATACGAGAAAAGGAAATTCGGAGGAAACGCATTCTCACGTCTAATTGCTAATCTATGGAACACAACAATGAAGGAAATTAGGATGACAGAAGACCACCTCACCTTCAGAAAATGACTGAACACATGGCTATTCAACTCCCAATGACCAGCATAAAGTGGACACTGCCGGTGATGCCTGTGGGGGCCCAAGAAAAGCCACCAACTACTAACCCCGCTCTGCCGACTCCTCTCCAGCATACCCCACACTTACCTCACACGATTCTTGGACCAGTCTAATCCCCACTGAAACCCACAACCGGCAAATCCACCATGAAATGAACTACCACAAACTAACACCCAATCACTGGATGCTGCCCATCCGGACACAACAGGCCCAGTGCGCAAAATCCAAACACACCTAGAAACCAGACCCACGCTAGACGCCAGTTACTCCTGGTTCTACAAGAACTAACAGAAAAGCACAATCTCGATCCTACTCTCTATTTCTTCACTAACCTTCCCAACCCACTCTTTTACAGAACCACGTGATCACCTGGAGACTATGGTAACGGTGCGTGTGCAAGAGACCTTAACATAGCATAGCAGTGTGTGCATGCAAGGTGCTAAGATCCCACGCAGCAGGCATGGTCTTTTTTTACTGGGTATCTATGACAAAGCAAGCATGATAAATTCTATTATGTGGCTAGACTGGTATTTTAATGTAACCAATCTATTTTACTGTGGCATGGCATTTTGTATCGGGCATCTTTGATAAAGCAAGCATGATAGTTGCTATTCCGTGGCTAGAGTGGCATTTTGATGTGGCCAGTTTGGACAGAGCAAGCGTGGGCATGTTTTCTTATAGTATCATTACTTGCTTTATGCGAAAAGCAAACATGGGTATGCTCTTACATTGGAATAGTGGCATATATATTGGTGCAGCCAGCATGGGAATGTATGGGCACAGGCAGCATGAAAATGTTTATACTGGCATAGATTTTGGGTGAATGCATCATGAAAATGTGTTGGGGAAATGCTCCTGTGCACAGGTGGTGACTTGCACCTATTGGATTTTTTCATGATTTACCGTACAAAACAAATTGCAAAATTGTTTTTTAGAACATTTTCAAAAAAGTGTGCTGTAAAATGCCAATTTTAATACATTATTTTACCCACTTACCACTTTTTGATTACTTTGGGTTCCCTCGCTAAGCTTGGTCGCTCTGACATATTTGGGAGAAACATTTACGCTCCTCCAATTAAAAAATTCACCACCCGCCACTGGGGTGTACAACCAGAAACGGAACACTGCAAACAATTCTGCAGGGGCAAAGTGAGATTCCTGCAACCATTGCTAAAGAACCAAGGGTGTTGCCTCCTTACCCCTGTACTCGTCGCCGTATCTGATATTTCATCTGTTAAACATACTGTCCTCGACTATCGTTTGAAACTGAGGTAAGAGTGATATCTCTTCTGTTAAACTGACTCTTTTTGACTTGCTATCATTTAAATCTGAGATGGAAGCGACGTCTCTTGTGCTAAATACCACCTCTAACTACACATTATTTGAAGCTGTGCTAGGAGTGATGTCCGCTTGAAGTAAAAGAATGCAGAGTCTTCCTGAGTGCATAGGACATTTATGCAACTGTTGGAGATGAGTTAACATTTTAGGCTATATATTAACTTTATGCAAAACCTGTATTGGCCTTAAACCTACTCCGAATGTGCTTAATATCAAAACATTTTAACCAGCGTGGTAAACTATAGTTATACTTAAACCAATTCGCCCTGTTGTGCCTTGTTTGATGTGCCACCACCCTGCCCCTCCTTGTTGTATTTGTGGCCCCTGGTTTGCCCCTGTCCCCGCCCCCAGTACTGATTTCTAGTCACACCAGTACTCGCACCAAAGCTCCGCACCCGAGTTGAAGCTGCCAACAGTACACCACTCCTCTCACTATCCTACTCCCTATTCATCTTACTAACCCATCCCACCTTCTCGTTTACAGATCCGCCAGAGCGCCTGGGGACCAACTCCGTTGGTGACGGTTCATGGTACAAATACCTTCAACATAACATAAACACTGCTGCTCCTCCTATCCATTCCAGCTCCTCCGCTACTGCGCATGCGTATTCCCCCCACCGCCCACCCCCAACCCTTCCCCGGCGTGTCCCCTTCGTACAGCCTCCAATGGTTCCCACTTTATAAATCCCATACATTCATGCCACCCAGACGGTGAGATCGAGTGGGCGTCAGCACACTTGAAGAGTTTGCAGTTGTAGTAGAAAAGGATGCGTTTAGCTGTCCTTTTTGTGTAAATCTTCGGATTGACCTTCCATCATTTTCAGACCGCCCCTTTATTATCTGCATTAAGGAATTTGTAAAAGTCAAGCGCGTGAGCTTTTCACGCGTAAGTGGCTACTTCTGGCTGAACCACACTTCGGGAATTTTTGTAAGGTGTGTTTGAAGCGTACAGTAGTCAAATCAGCACAATAAGCCACGAGGGCGTGCACCCGCCGCCTGTGGCAGGCCAGGGACATCACAGTCGTGTGAGGAGGAACCTGCGGAAGCCAAAATAGCAGCAGCACGGGAAACCGGTTCAATGGAATGCTCCGAACCGGCCTGAGCAGGACCCGGGACTCTCTGTACTGTGCTATTGGTGCATCACGTGTCAAAGGCAGGAACCGCATTCCTCGTGATGTACCTACCTGCGGAGAGATCCACCTGGGAAAACGCGGCTCCTATGCATGCAGTTACGCCTCTGTTACTAGGACCGTGATCGCCCAGCAAGGTTGACGACTTCAAAGGTGCTTTATTCCTGCTTTGAACAGCTATTGATCAGTCAATATTAGTGATTCCTGCATTGTTCGGTGTGTGTCTAGAGTAGGCAGGAGATGAGGAAGACATGCGAAGACAGAGCTGGGGCCCATTGAGGGTAGGCGTGTGTCTAGAGTAGGGAGGAGATGGGGAAGACATGCAAAGACAGAGCTGGAGCCCATTGAGGGTACGTTTGTGTAGAGTAGACAGAAGACGGGGAATGATGCAAAGACAACTCTGAGGCCCATCGATGGTAGGTGTGTGTCTAGAGTAGGGTGGAGATGTGGAAGACATGCAAAGACAGAGCTAGGGCCCATTGAGGGTAGGCGTGTGTCTAGAGTAGGGAGGAGATGGGGAAGACATGCAAAGACAGAGCTGGAGCCCATTGAGGGTACGTTTGTCTAGAGTAGACAGAAGACGGGGAAAGATGCAAAGACAACTCTAGGGCCCATCAAGGGTAGGTGTGTGTCTAGAGTAGGGAGGAGATGCGGAAGACATGCAAAGACAGAGCTAGGGCCCATTGAGGGTAGGCGTGTGTCTAGAGTAGGGAGGAGATGGGGAAGACATGCAAAGACAGAGCTGGAGCCCATTGAGGGTACGTTTGTCTAGAGTAGACAGAAGATGGGGAAATATGCAAAGACAACTCTAGGGCCCATCAAGGGTAGGTGTGTGTGTCCAGAGTAGGCAGGAGATGGGGAGGACATGCAAAGGCAAATCTGAGGCCCATCGAGGGTAGGTCTGTGTCTAGAGTAGGCAGGAGATGAGGAGGACATGCAATGACAGAGCTGGAGCCCATTGAGGGTACGTTTGTCTAGAGTAGACAGAAGACGGGGAAAGATGCAAAGACAACTCTAGGGCCCATCAAGGGTAGGTGTGTGTGTCCAGAGTAGGCAGGAGATGGGGAGGACATGCAAAGGCAAATCTGAGGCCCATCGAGGGTAGGTCTGTGTCTAGAGTAGGCAGGAGATGAGGAGGACATGCAATGACAGAGCTGGAGCCCATTGAGGGTACATTTGTCTAGAGTAGCCAGTGATTGGTGCAGATATGAAAAGACAAAGGTTGGAACCATCAAGGGCTCCTGCGTAAGTAAATGTGGCAGACGTGCAAAGAAAACGTTGGGCCCATTGAGGGTATGTTAAGAGGAGGCAGGAGATGGGGCACTATCCATCCTCCATTTTCAAATTATGTTCCTACATTATCGCCCTCTTTCTCCCCTGCTCCCTTTCTCTGAATCCCAAAACAGATGGACTCACCTCCCCTGGGATCACCTACAGTAGTAGTCTGCAACCTGTGGCTCACCAAATATTTTAGGCTACAACTCCCATGATCCCTCACCATTCATTATGCTGGCAAACACTGATGGGAATTGTAGTCCAAAGCATCTGGAGAATCAAAGATTTCAGACTCCTGTTCTACAGCAACACTCCAAAAGACGATCCTCTTTCATTGTGAAAATACCATATGCGTATATCTCCCTTGTGAATCCCCTAGACCCCTTTTGGGGGGACTGACATGCACCTGTGGAAGAGAATGAATGCTTTGTCTCAGCACCTGAGGTTCCTGTCAATCTGTGAGCAAGGAGCAGTCCTCCAGATTGTCAAGGCCCCGCCTTGCAGAATATCTAGTTCATTCACTTTTCTGTTTCCTTATTGGCTCGTTGCGACTTCCACCACTTGGCAGAGTTACAGGGATGCGTGGGTGTGTGAGGAATGTGTACAACATGCACCGCAGTGTGTACTGTCCCTGTTTGCTTTGTAAGAGTAAAGCAAGGAGTGAAAAGTGAGTGAGGGCGACTGTGCATGTTTTGTTAGAGTTGCTTGAGCGGTTTTCTTCAGCATACACGATGAGAGATAGAGAAGGGGGGAGAAAGAGAAGGTAGAAAGTGGCTACGACATTAAAAGCTTGAACCGTAACACAGAAAACAACTATTTCAGTCCCTTTCCAACAAAGTCAGAACTAGGAACAATGAACAAGGGCTGACCTCCAATCCGGAGCCACCTAGATGCCTTACCACCCAATGATTGTGTGGGTGGAGAGGGCACAAGAGTGCACATCTTAATACAACTCAAACAAGGGCCTTCATTACGAGTTTACAGATACCCCGCTGCAAACTGGCCGTACTGTCTCCGGAGACGACGGTAAATTTCCATTCCAGGGAGTCCCATAGGAATCCATGTGATGTGATTACCTAAATCACCAGCAGCAGTATTACCGGTGCCGGTGATTCCGTTTTTTTTTTTGCCAGTAGGGGTCTGATCTACTGGCAGGTTAGGCCTGCCGGGAGATCTGTGGCCCCCACCGGCACACTTGTGTTTTGCCGATCTGTAAAAAATGGTGGTGCCGGAATTACCAACATTTTTTCTGGCATTTTTTCCAGACCGGCAAAGTTATAATGAGGGCCCTTGACCCCCAGATGAAATATGTTATCCACTCTAATAGTGGTAGAAAATGAACTTGACTGTCCTCAAGTCGGCCAAGGGGCCTGGCATCCCCCGCATGACCTGAAATGCATCTACCACTCACTTGTGAAAGACTGCTGTATGCATGCCTGTATCTACTTTCAGCGTATTCTTTAAACTGAACCTTCTGAAAGTCTTCAAAGCCGTAGGATTTGTAGCACCTTCCCCTAAACCTCAAATCCTTTTCCTGCTTCAGTCTCTAAGAGATGAGCAAGCATGCTAGACCCCGAAGTAAGCCCTACCATTAACAAACCCTTCCAAGATGAGAGCTCTTCAACCAAAAAGTATTTCCAATCAAAGCTGCTTTACCATAATACAAGGATTATCAAAATAATGTGAAAACTAGCCAGAAATCAGGCACAGCTCTGGCCTAAGAGATACCAGCACAGACAGCAGGGTACGCACAGGAATACCAACCAGGCGCAGTAGTTCCACAATTCTAGTGCTCGAGAATCACAAACAGCTCTGGAAAGATGACTGCCTATTACTCCACAACAATCAAATCATTTAAAACCCATTCCTGGCATGGAATCTGGACATTTAGGCATCAGAGTGTGCCTGATGCAAGAACTGGCCAAGGATCCGCCGGCCACCCTTCTCCTGCAAAGTCTCTTAGCTGCCTTTGATACAGTTGACTACTACTTTTGGATCAACTGAATGCCTGTTCAATGTATCAGGCTCTGCAGCTGCGGGCTTAAACTGGATCATTAATGGGTGCACCCAAGGAATATGGGAGGCCAGGTCTACTCTCTATCCTTCTCTGGATGTCTCCCTCGGGCAGAGGTCGAAGTGGGCGAGAGCGGTCGGGAGCGGTGCTCCTATACTTTTTAATTTTAAGCTTCACTGTTCCTATACTTTTATTTTAAAAAGAAACCGTTCTGCAATGGTTTAGTTTTAAAATAAAAGTGTAGGAAGAAGTTGAAGCTTGCACTTCAGTGCACAGCACTGAAAATTCCCATAAACAGCAGGTGTGTTTGTTTGGGTGCTTGGATTGTGTTTCTGAGGGGGTGCAGCAATTGGGTTTTGTGGGGAGCGGGGGCACGCCAGCAGGGAACATAGTTCCACTACTTTTTTTTTGTACACTTCGACCACTGCCCTTGGGACTCAGATCCCCAGACACAGTACATTCTATAGAGCTCCTGTCGAAACGCACTGCATTCTACCAGCCTGATGGAACTCTCCAATCCCCAACAATAAGAGGGGAGGACGCACTTCAAAAACAAAGTCTCCCTTGCTTAGTGAGCTATCCTTTTTCCTCCATGTTCCCTTGGCATTTACAGTTTCACCTTTTCCATCGTCATCCCCTCCCTCTGCCTCCGTCCTGTGTGGCTTGTGCTCTGAAGCTGGCATCCAGTAGCAGGCATCCAGTCTTTCAATCGAATTTTTCCATGGAGACTTCTTTTTACCGCCGATTTCTTTTCGTTTTCTTACCGCAAAATGCAGGGGGGTGTTTGGGTAAGGAAATAGGGGGTGGAGGGATCGTGGGGGAGCGTGTGGGGCTTGGGGGAAGCAGGCGTGTGCGGGGTCTCCTCCCACAATTTGCAGTAAAATAATTGGTAAAAAAAATAAGCAGGAAAGAACGAGGCAACGATGAAAAATGTTTAAATCGCTCGACAAATTTGCATGAAAGTTTACAGTTTTAGAAAATTTCATACGCATATGTTAAATGAGTAAAAAGTTAATAGCAAAAGAATGTTCATAAAGTGAATAGATTTAGGTTTCACCTTATGGGGCGACAATCGCTGCCTTATTACATATATATCAACCGCACATAAAAAATAAATAAATAATTAGACTCAAGGAGCCATCAGAAGTGACCTGGGACCATTGACTTATACATTTGTTTGAACTTAGAACCCTGAAGAAATAGTACAGCTCGAAAATGAAATGCTATCTACTTACTTGTTAATGAAGAGAAAGCTTTTGTTGTGCAAGAGGCCAACAACACCAAGGAGCTGGTAGAAAAAGGAATGCGCCTGATCATTAGCAGCCCACACAACCCAGAGGTATCTAGGTGCTAGTTACAGGATAAGTGCAGTAATACAGTCACATTGTGTAGGACCAAGCATGAAAGTTATAGCATGGTGGTGGAGATCGTAAATACACAGTCTGGAAAGCCTCACGTCGTGGTGTGGGGGGCTACATCAGGTATGCAAGTAGAGGTAGGTAAAATGCAGCATTGGTAAGGGTGCACAGTCTGGAAACCCTCACTTCGTGGTGTGGGAGAGGGGCTACATCAGGTATACAAGTACAGGTAGGTAAAACGCAGCATTGGTAAGGGTGCACAGTCTGGAAAGCCTCACATCGTGGTGTGGGGGGCTACATCAGTTATGCAAGTACAGGTAGGTAAAATACAGCATTGGTAAGGGTGCACAGGCTGAAAAGCCTCACCTCGTGGTGTGGGGGGCTACATCAGGTATGCAAGTACAGGTAGGTAAAACGCAGCATTGGTAAGGGTGTACAGTCGGGAAAGCCTCACCTCAATGATGTTGGGGGGCTACATCAGGTATGCAAGTACAGGAAGGTAAAAATCAGCATTGATAAGGGTGCACAGTATGGAAAGCCTCACCGCATGGGCCTACATCAGGTATACAAGTGCAGGTAGGTAAAACGTAGCATTGGTAAGGGTGCACAGTCTGGAAAGCCTCACCTCATGGTGCAGGGGGTTACATCAGGTATGCAAGTGCAGGTAGGTAAAAAGCAGCATTGATAAGGGTGCACAGTTTGGAAAGCCTCAATGCAGGGGGCTACATCAGGTATACAAATGCAGGTAGGTAAAAAGCAGCTTTGGTAAGGGTGCACAGTCTGGAAAGCCTCACCTCATGGTGGAGGGGGCTATATCAGGTATGCATGTGCAGGTAGGTAAAAGCAGCATTGGTAAGGGTGCACAGTCCGGAAAACCTCACCTCATGGTCCGGGGGGCTACATCAGGTATGCAAGTACAGGTAGGTAAAAAGCAGCATTGATAAGGGAGCACAGTCTGGAAAGCCTCACTGCAGGGGGCTACATCAGGTGTACAAGTGCAGGTAGGTAAACAGCAGCATTGGTAAGGATGCACAGTCTGGAAAGCCTCACTCACCTCATGATGTGGGGGGATACATCAGGTATACATGTGCAGGTAGGTAAAAAGCAGCATTGGTAAGGATGCACAGTCTGGAAAGCCTCACCTCATGGTGCAGGGGTCTACATCAGGTATGCAAGTACAGGCAGGTAAAAAGCAGCATTGATAATGGTTCACAGTCTGGAAAGCCTCGCCGCAGGGGGCTACATCAGGTATACAAGTGCAGGTAGATAAAAAGTAGCATTGGTAAGGGTGCACAGTCTGGAAACCTCACCTCATGTGCAGGGGGCTACATCAGGTATGCAAGTGCAGGTAGGTAAAAAGCAGCATTGATAAGGGTGCACAGTCTGGAAAGCCTCACTCACCTCATGGTGTGGGGGGCTACATCAGGTATGCAAGTACAAGTAGGTAAAAGCAGCATTGGTAAGGGTGCACAGTCTGGAAAGCCTCACCTCATGGTGCGGGGGTCTACATCAGCAATGCAAGTAAATAGGTAAAAAGCAGCATTGATAAGGGTGCACAGTCTGGAAAGCCTCACTCCCCTCATGATGTGTGGGGCTACATCAGGTATGCAAGTACAGGTAGGTAAAAGCAGCATTGGTAAGGATGCACAGTCTGGAAAGCCTCACCTCATGGTGTGGGGGTCTACATCAGGTATGCAAGTACTGGTAGGTAAAAAGTGGCATTGATAAGGTTGCACAGTCTGGAAAGTTCACCACAGGGGGGCTACATCAGGTATACAAGTGCAGGTAGGTAAAAAGCAGCATTGGTAAGCATGCACAGTCTGGAAAGCCTCACCTCATGGTCCGGGAGTGGAGGGGGGGAACTACATCAGGTATGCAAGAACAGGTAGGTAATAAATCAAATCCGGTAGTTGCAGACAAGTTTGATTGCAAAATACAGCCCAGGGTTGAATAGGACAAATCCAGTAGTTGCAGACAGGTTACGTAACAGGTACATCACGGGTTGAATAAATCAAATTCGGTAGTTGCAGACAAGTTAGATAACAAAGACAGCATGATGCTGCCACACACAAATGTAACCACCAATGAAACCAAACACACTAATACAAGTAGAAACGGTCATACAGGTAATAAGCAGGAGCCCAGTAGGCTTAACAATGATGCGAAAAATTCAGCAACAATCTCTGATACAAGCTTGAAAAAAAATAAGTTTACTCTGGGGCACTTACCACCAGACTAACTGGTTCATCCCTTGAAGCAATGGTTTGCAACCTACTGCTCTCCAGATGTTTTGGCCTCAACTCCAAAGATTCATCACCATTAGCTATTCTGACTACAGCTGGTGACAGGTGCAGTCCAAAACACCTGGAGAGCCAATGGTTGCAGACCCCAGTGAGGATCTAGGTGTCTTCCTACGCTGTCGGAATTGAATGTGCTGTTACACTGTTGCGCTGTTGAATCACTTTGCAGGTCGAATGGGAGTCACTGGAGGTAGGTTTTCCCGCCGTTGGATCCATTGGAAGATGCTCAGGAGCAGCAGCTGCAAGGAAGTTTCTGGTCGCTCCAGGAGCTGAGTGCAACACTTTCCAATGAAGAAATGCAGCAGGCAATGATGCAGGACTCTTCAGGACACTCTACCTTAGTTACGATTGCCTGTTCAAAGCTACCTTATTCTGTCCCCTCTAGTTCCTGCTAGCCAATTTGATCAAGCAGCAACTCCTGCCACTGATTAATACTTCCATTCCAGAACACAGCCCTCCCTCTATCCCACTTCAAACCACAACCCTAGTATAGCCACTGTACCTCTCCTTGGAACTTGGTCATAACCATCCATCCACGTTGCCACTCCCGCTAGCATTCTCTGAAGTGATCTTCATCACAAACCGTAGTAACTATTTTGAATCCTGGTGCATTTTAGGTACTACAAATGTTTTGAATTCTGGTGCATTTTAGGTACTACACATGTTTTGAATCTAGCTGCATTTTATGAACCACAAATTGTTTGAATTGTGGTGCATTTTAGGTAATATAAATGTTTTGAATCTAGCTCCATTTTAGGTACAGCAAATATTTTGAATCCTGGTGCATTTTAGATACAACAAAATGCTCTACGCCCTCTGAACTAGGTACAGTGATGGATCAACTTCATTTGCATTCAGTACAGTAAAACTTTGAATCTAGTTGTATGATAAGGAAATTTCTGTCTTAAATCTAGCGGGTATTTGAGTATTACAACTGCCCTTCAATCACAGTGACACTTGTGCAACTACACCCCTCTCCTACGTACACCACCCTCTCAGAACTGTCATGCATTTTCCACTGTCCGCACATTGCACCTGCTTTTGTCCTGCTCCCGCTCGAGGCCTTAGTAGAGAGACAGAACCTCCAGCCCCCTAGGCGTGTCCTTGTCCTTTTCAGACCACAGGCGTTATCTTGTATTTATTTATTTTATTTGTATAGCATGAAAACGTGGGCCCTGAGGCATAGTGGCGCTTAGACAGAGACAAAACAACAGTAAACAATTAATCAGATCAAGGGAAAGGTAGCACAAGGATCTAAGAAAACAGAGCAGTTTTCAACTTTCGCTTGAAAGAGGCAAGCGAGGAACATGTTCTGAGATGCAGCGGTAGAGAATTCCAGATCTTGGGAGCAGCATGAGGAAATGATCTCTGAGCCACATAAGAGAGTCTAGACTGTGGTATTGCCATGAGGCAGGTTTCATTAGACCACAATGCTCTGTGGGTCAGAAGCATTGAGATGCATTTGAACAGATACCCAGGCGCCTGCCCATAATGGCATATGTGTATAATGCAGTGCACATGAAAATAAATCCTACTACAGACCGGGAGCCAATGTAGGGCCCTCGTGGCTGTGGTCACATGGTCTGTTGTCTGTAGTCCCTCAACAATGTGGACAGCATTACTTTGAATGACCTACAAGCAGGTAAAATCACATTTATAAATGCCAAGCAGTAGATTGGAACAATAATACAGTTTCGCACCTATGATGGCACCTGCAATGGTTGCGCAATTGGTGATACTAAGGAATGGGCAAAGCTGGGCAAGCAGTTTCAGGTGATACTATGTGTTAGAAATGAGGCTGTTAACCTTGCCTTCAGGGTAAGTTCTTGGTCTAATGTGACCCCCCCAATGTCTTGACTTTAGAATGGGTGAGAATACTACAGCCTGCAACCTTAAATAGACGATATTCTGAACTAAGCTTGCGTAAATGTTGGGAGGTGCCCAGGACCATGAGTTCTGTTTTTGAGTGCAAGCTTATTGGTTTGCATCCAGATTTGGAATCGGTCGTAGGTGGAGTTCAGAGTGGTTGAGTCAGTAGCATAGTCCCCTGTGAGGGGGACAAGGCACTGCGTGTCATCTGCATAATTTGCATGTATAAAGCCTGCTTCCTCCAGTTGTTCAAACAGAGGAAGCATGAAGATGTTAAAAAGAGTAGGCAACACACACAAGCCTTGCGGAACCCCACATGTAACGGTGAACTCTTCTGCCAAAGCATCCATAAAGAAAGCATCTTTCACCATGCCTTCCCCTCTACCCTCACCAATCCCTCACCCCCCCCCCCTCTTCTCCACTCCCAACTGCCCGGTGCCCCCAACAATGAAGACATTTAAGGACTTTAACCTCAATAAGAAAAGGATCAAATAAAAAAATACATCAATGCCTTCAACCATGAAAAAGTCTATCCATATACCATGAATGCCTACTATGAAGAACAAACAATTGTGGAAGGCAATAATACAGGACACTTCCAGAAACGACACATGAATAGATCATATCCCAGACCAGAAAACTGGAACTTCTTGAGTGCCAACTCCGACGACAGTGGACAAAGCACCGCTAGCATGGCTTTAGCAGCCTGAACTCAACCTTAAAGTAATGTACAGTCCCAAGATATAAATCGAGCGAATGATAATAGAAACCAAGCACCTTTTTTACAACGAGGCTGGGGGTTGGCCAGAGGAAGGGCGAGGTGGCCAGAACATTGGCAAAATCAATCACTGAGAGACACCCGCAGCAGAGGGCGAGGGTGGAACCGACCACAGAACCCCTAATGCATAGGAGAACCTGTCTATGGCCTCAGATACCGACACCAACTTGGTGGCTCAATCTTCTTTAATCCTCAATCTCTCACAAACCACACTCAACCAGGTTCAAAGATATATATTGGAAAAGGGTCTGTCTTTTGTCCCCACAGCAAAATGAAATCCATTTCAGGCAAGAATAGAGATTGCTCAGCTTGTACGAAAAATCTGATTGAAACAATTCTTCGGGGATAAAGTTCTCGAAGAATCTGCAAGTGCCACAGATGTGAAAAAGAAATCTACTTTTTATCCACCTAGAGGCGGAATTAGCACAGAATCGATAACTTTCGAAAAAGTGCTCATAAAGAAACTGGAAGAATTGGAAAACAACCAAACCCAAGGTTTTACAAATTTCTCACAGAGAGATAAGCTCACAGAGAGATAAGGCTGCACTTAAATCCCTGACTGCAGATGACAGTATCATTATCAAGCCAGCAGTCAAAGGCAGGGCCACCTTGATTATGAATATTTATGACTACCGGAGCATGGTGGAGACTTTACTCGATGACAACACGAGCTACAGAAGATTGGGCAGGGACCCCACACCACAGATCAAACAGATGATAGAACCAATCATGGATGATGCGCTAGTGGAGGGTACATCAGTAAAAAAGAGTATGAATTCCTCATACCACGTTACCCGAGATGCCCAGCTTTCTATGTGTTACCAAAGGTGCATAAAGGTCTGCATCCACCACCTGGAAGACCGATAGTTTCAGGTATAAGATCCATCCTGGAACCTTTATCACAATTTGTGGACTATTTTTTTAAACAGAAAGTAACTCATATGAGGTCGTATCTGAAGGACACAACAGCGGTCCTCTGTCTAACTAAGAACCTGCCCTATAACCCCTCCAGCCAGATCCTGGTAACTTTAGACATTGAGGCACTATATACCAGGATCCCTCATGGAGAAACACGAATTGTGATCGATAGAATCATGAGGGAAAAACAGCCGCCTCTTAACATCCAGGTAACATTTATTATGCAGCTAGCAGAAATTGGTTTAACAAAGAACTATTTCATCTATGAAAAAGACTTCTACAAACAAGTATCAGGCCTAGCGAATCTGTACGTAGTGGAAATAGAAAAACCAATCATCTATAACATTGGAGACCAGTTCAAGAACATTTTGTCATGGCTTAACATTCAGAATGACTTGCTCAAATTCATCATGACCAGTAGCCATCTTGAGGTCAACTTTCTTGACCTAGTCCTCTCTGCAAAAGACGGTGGATTAAAATGTACAGTGTATCTCAAACCAACCAATATAAACTCATTATTGTTATTTCAAAGCTATCATCCAAGAAGTATCAGAGAAAATGTAGCCTTCAGGAAATGTTTACAGTACCAAAGGAACTACACTGCCCTGTGGAATTATGATCAACAGGCTGCAGACCTGGCATGAAAATTAAGAACCCCAAAAGACAGTACAACATCCCAGGAAGAGGGCTAGACATATCCCCAGGCATATCACACTAGAACAACGTGGCAAAAGAGACAGCAACCAAGATAACATCACAGCAGTATTCAGCTATTCCCCACTAACCAACTGTTTAAAATGGGAAGTTATGAAACTCTGGCCAATACTAAATGTGGGTCCCCAGAATCTTGGGCCTCCAAGATTCGCCATCAAATGGAGGTGAAACCTTTGGGATTCCTTAGTACATACCTACAAAGAGATAGAAGAAAAGAACCCTAACACACTATGGAATAATCCCATACCAACTGGACATACTCTGGGCCTCATTACGAGTTTGGCGGTAGCCGCGCCCTTAGTAAGGGCACGGCTACCGCCAAACTCGCTACCAGCGCCGGCACCCATGAATGGGCCATTACCGGCCCATTACGAGTTGAATGGGCCGGTAATTGCCCATTCGCGGGTGCCGGTATGGCCGGGCTCCCGATCCCCATTCTGCCCCTAGGGCAGAATGGGGGTGGGGAGCATGGTTGCACCGACACCGTTTATAACGGTGCTGGTGCAATCACGAGTTCTGCTCGCTGGTGCCGCTCTGCACGCCTGATCTGACTGAGCGTGCAGAGTGGCACCCGCAAGCAGAACTCGTAATGTGGTGGTATGGTAACAACAGCGCCAGTAGCACTACCCGCGCCATTGTTGCCTTACCGCCACATTCGTAATGAGGCCCTCTGTGTGGTCAATGCACAGTGTGCTCGCAGACCCTGTGAAGCACGTCCATTGATATAGGGTGGCACTACCCATGGACTCAGAAGCACTTTACTTACTGTAACACCAGCAATGTCATTTACATCATCACGTGCCCATGCACCCTCATGTATGTGGGGATGACAACACGTTCATTCAAAACCCGCATTGGGGAGCCTCGCTCATGTATTAGAACCAAATAGACCACTGCCCCCATGGTAGAATATTTTCTTAAAAATGGACAGCCACTCAGAGTTCACTTGTTTGTTTGTTTATTCATTTATAATGCGCGCCGGGCCCTTAGGCATCTGAACGCAGTACATAGTTACATATGACATGGACATCAAATACAGATATGGACAGATACATTTTGTAGCAGAAATTTACATATTTACAATAGATAAATTCCATGGTTCCTGTTTCTTACTTAGGTATAATCTACAGAGAGAGGTACAGGGAAACAAGCCCATGAGGTCACAGGTCTAGGGAATGTAGCCACTTCTTGACGTTAGTCTTAAAGCAGTGGAAGGGAGATATGTCTCTTAATGAATCAGGGATAGAGTTCCATAATTGTGCAGCTAGGACTGGAAAGCTAGCGCCTCCTGTTTTTTTCAGATTGAATTTGGGTATTCTGAGGCTGTTGGCTTGTGCTTTTCTGATAGGGCGTGTTGCTGTGTGTTTAGTAAATCTATCACTGAGGTATAGGGGAGCCTTGTTGGACAGACATTTGTGAGCAAGGTTGAGTGATTTGATCTTAATCCTGTTGTTTATGGAGAGCCAGTTGGTGTTGCATCTCACATGAGATATATGCTGTGTTTTGGGGATGCCTAGAGCCGCTCCAAGGGCATTGTTCTGGATTGTCTGAAGTTTATTGGTGTTACATTTGCTGGTGCCTCAATATAGGGCATTGCAGTAGTCCACCTTAGATAGGATTAAGGCCCTTGAAATTGTAATACAGCTTTCGGTGGACAGGAATGGTTTACATGCATGAATCAGTTTACACGTATAGTTGGTGACAGAGGCTGTGGCGTTGATTTGTTTATTGAGGTTAAGAGCCGAGTCCAAGTAAAAACCTAGGGTCTTGACCTCCTTAGTGACTTTAATCTTAATTCCATCAATGAGGACGAAGCTGTATTGGGAACATAGTTTGGTCAGTCTATTAGGGGACCCAACGATTAAGAGGTCTGTCCTTTTGTTGTTGAGGCATAGACCGTGGGTGGCTATCCATGTTTGTATAATAGAATAGATTCTGTTGATCATGGTTACGTCTTCGTCATAGTCTCCTAGGATGGGGATGAGAATCTGGATGTCGTCAGCATAGTTGGTGTATGAGACACCCTTATTGTCAAGTATGTCAAAAAGTGGCTTTGTAAATATATTATATAGGGTTGGGGAGACACAGGAGCCATTCGAGAAAATCATTGTCCCAAAAAGAGAAGGTGATTTGCATTCCATGCTATTCAAAGAAGAACTGTGGATCTAGTGCCTACAGCCAGATATAATAGGCCTTAACGAATGCATGAGCTGGCAAGTGTTAGCCACCATTAAAAATAACAGTATCAAGAGAGTAGTAGGATTTATTCTGAAGATTGATATATAACACCAGTGTTATTTAGCCTTCGGCTCCCCATAAGAAAATGCAACATGAGTATCACATCAGTACTCCATACCTGGTACTAACCCTTGAGCTCGACGCAAGCCGTGAGCCGCACAGGTGACAGCAATCCGCTTAGGAGGATGCATGGACTCGATACATCCACTGAGGGTCCACATATCAGGGCATACTCATTTCACAACATACACATGAAATGTAACACAATCCTTATACCAATGTTTTACATCAGGCTCTGTCCCTGCGAGCCTGCAGATCCAGCATAATGCTAGTTGGACATGAAAAGTAGCAATGGTAATGACTACTATAAAAGCATTAAGTTATGACACTCATAAGAAATGCAGTGTGAACATGACATCGGGTTCAGCCTCAGCGAGCCTGTATATCAAAACATTATACTTGCGGACATGAAAAGGAATAACAACAATGCTTACCATAGAAACAGTAAGCCATTGAAAATGGACACAGATTAAACAAGTTGTGGCATACGGCTACCTTGCTCCGGTAACGCAGAGCAGAAGTATAAACACAACCGGCCAGTAAATATTAAAATACGCAAATGGGCACGTTGTAAAACCATTTGCCCTATTTTTCCGATTTGTTCAATTTTTTCGAATGACAGGTATCAAAAACAAATGGGATGATGACTAACATCTAACACTGAGTTTGAAAAATGTAACTGTGATATCCCAGCCTGGGAAAGAGCGCACAGGCCGGGGCGCAAGCAGCCAAGGAACACACGTTCACACACGCTTGAGGTTAACATGGAACTGCTTTTTTAGCGCGCCATCCGCGCTCTCGTTAATGCGGGTGATCTGACCCTGTACATGTATCGCTGCGTCCCTCATCAGGTGACTGCTGTTGATGCTACATCTGCCCCAAAAATAAACATTGTCCTACCCCATTTCCTCAATCCACCTTCTTGGCTTTCGAATGGTGCGGCAGGGTCTATTATTGCAAACACTTGAAATTGTCACCTCTAAATGAGTGCGCAGCTCTGAGCAAATGGTAAATGTCCTATTCAAATTGAGTGTGTAACTGGACAACAGATACGGTGAAACAAAGAGTCCAAAGCAAGTAGATTCTTCAGTCAAAATACGCTGTCGAAACAGATTTTATGAAATGATGCAAAAACAAGACTGCCGACACGTGTTTCGACCCAGAACAACGGGTCCTTTTCAAGGCAAGACGTATGTTATTCAAACTGCGTTGGAAAACCCAAAGCCCTCCTGGGGGGGCAGATATATGGGCCAATTCTAAAGTAGTTGATTCTCCTCAAGAAAATAAGCGGCAAATAACTGAAGCAGTCTCTGTTACTGATACAGTGTGGTACATTCCCAGAACATGGGAGTTTGTTCAAACGTTGCAACTGTGAGTTCAGGGGCTGGTCCCCCACTGTGGGAAAGAAAATGCAGCGAAAAAAATGGGGGATGAATGGACGTTGTACTCATTATAGGGACTAGGAGAAAGTCGCCTGGTTGGAGGCACTTTTAGATATTCAGTTTAAATACATTTATTGACGAAGCATTCTTCTGGTGTACTGTTCTCCACTTACCCATCATCACCTGCCCCTTCGGGAGGTGGTTATCCACTGTTACCTTCTTCAGGCCCACCGTTCTCATCTGTTAATGGAGTCTTTTTTTTCATTACAATATAATGCAAAATGCAGCATATTATAATGACTCTACACTCCTTGTCTGGACTGTACAGCAGGTCTGCCAAGGCCGTTCCTAGTGGTGGGCCTATCGGGCGGCTGCCCGGGGCGCAGAGAGGGGGGCACAAAAGAGGAAGGTCTGAATCTGGGAGAAGTGTGCCCCATGCACCGTTGATGTGCAGTGTCTATGCAAAGCGGCCAGCATGCTTGCTGAAATGTCTGGTGGGGAGTCAGAATCTGGGACTTTGTACGTTTGCAGAATAGCTATAATCTTTACAAAAAGAAAGAAAAAAAGTACAAGCTGCGAGGACCAGGCTCTGTAGCTTGCAGGAACAGAAATGCACTATAGCTCCGAGCCACAGCTGATAAATGATGCCTCACTCTCTCTCTCCCATGCACGCGGCAAGACAGGCCTATGGCCCTTGACGTTTGTGAAGTTCTTTTGTTCATGGTGTTGTCAAAAGCCAAGCATTTCTGCAGGCCCAGTCCTCACAGCGTTTTCAGTTCACAGATCAACCCCAGGAGTGCAAGAAGGTCGTATATAAAATATACATACACAACCACTCGGCGATCTCAAATTTTCCCTGGCCATGCTGGAGAAGGCAATGCAGTCCTGTATTTTTTCCTTTGAATTCTGCGACTTTTATTTTTTTCCCGTTTGAATTTAAGGAAAACTGCAAATCCTAGAATTTCAAGCAAAACAGCACTGTCTGTCTGTCTCACACATGGCCAAGGGAAACCTGAGAGCTCTTCACTTTCGGTAAGCAGTGAGCTTTGAAAATCATGCCGAAATGGCAATTTGGGAAGCAATGATATGGGAAGGGGGCTTTGCCCTTTTTATATAACTGTTGTGCCTAGACTGGGTCTTCAATTTACTTGTAAACCTAGACAGACAAAAAGCCCCCTACTCTGCTTTTTGCGTTTGGGCTTAATTTGCCTGTGGTCTTTCTTTGTAGATATCACAGGTAGAATCACACCAATACTAGCTTAACCAATATTTAGCTGGTCAGATAGCTCAATGAGTTAAGCGCGTGTTAGTGTGAGATGTATTCCCTCTGCAGGTCCGTGGATCAAAGTTCAGCCATTTCGCCAATGCCTAGTGGTTGTTACAAGGCTCCCGTTTAATCCGGTGCCCCCCCCGTAAACCCCCACTGCACACAGACACACACGACACACGTGCGTACGGTTCGGGCTCTCCGGTTGCTATGGGGCGGCAGGGAATGCCCCCTTTATTTATACCACACGCAACGGAGTGAACGTCACTCCACCGCGTGTGTACACCCTTAAAGGGGCAGCCACCACACTGGTGTCCCACGCAAACTCAGAACTCTGCCGTATCTGCTAATGACTGGTCTTGATATTCAGTTTGGTTCTCTGGAGTTCCTGTAATATTTAGAGATCAACTATGAAGTCTTTTCATTTTGGCACTGTATGCAGCAATGGAATCCACTCACAGGCACTATCTGGTTGGTTAAAACCTGAAAAATATCAGGATATATGCCTGCCTACAATATTTCTTCCTGCACACAAAAACCATTGCTCCGAACAGCGGTGTTCTCTTTGGATCTGTCACTGTGGAGTCCTCACCTCAGGGACGTCATTTAGGGGATGCCAGGGGTTGCAACTGTGACCCTTGAGGGCTCCCTTGCTACTCCTAAAAAGAAATATTTTTTTTATCGAGGTGCCTGGGCTGTGGCCAGCAGCATGTGGCTCTTTACTTCTGGAGTGGCTGGTTTTCTGATAGCTATAGCCGTCAAGATAGCTCACTGAGTTTAAGCGCCCACGGCTGCAATGTGCGTGTGATCTGCAGGTTGCAAGTTCGTTCGGCTCCGGCAAGGTCAACTCAGCGTTTCATCCTGCTGAAGTTGATAAATGAGTACCAACACAGGTTGGGTGATTTTGTATGTATATTTGTTCTATATGAAGTGCTTAATCTATATAATAACACATCATTATCTTTTGGCCTTGGACGTCTGCTTGCAGTCACAGTAATTTGGTAAATGGGCCTATACGTGCTGATATTAACGATACATATGGTGATCCATTTTTGTATGAAATGTATATCACTTTACAGCGATATTTTAACCATATTTTTCGTAGCGTACTCAGAAACACTGCTATGTGTTGGCACTTCCTGTTTTGTCAAGCGGTGAAAGGTCGTGAACACAGATCTTGAACATTATGGTGGGAGGTTCCATTTTTTCTCAAGGGAGTGAACCGCAAACGCATGATGGGGTTGCATTCAGGTTTTCTGTCCTGGGGCACCATATTGCCAAGAAACCGCCCTGGCTCTCCCGCTGCCTGTGAGACGTAAGCATCTAAACAGTACAACCGGTAAAATGTCCGCTCAGTGGCACTACAAGTCCGGATATGTACACAGGTGTACTTCTGGTCACCTGCAGACTGTGGGCGCAGGACTGGTGTAAGGAGTCACAACTTAGAAGTGTATGCACTGTCCCCCAGTAACTATGAAGGTAATAAAATGCGTTATTAGTGAAATTCTGCCGCTTACCGGGCTCTGATTTGCGCGAATGGCCTCATGTAGCTCCACCTCGTACGCAGCTCTTTTCACGTGTATGTTGAATTTACCAAGTAACCAGTCAGGCTCATGTCAGTTAACATTATATGTGAAAGACTGGTACTTAGTAGCATAGGCGCCTAGTACACGTGGCAAAGGGGGGCACTTTCCACAGTGCTCCTTGAACAAGGGGGCAGGAGTGTCTTTCTGCCCCTGTTGTGATTCTACTAGTGAGTCTGGCTTGAGAGCTAGGCTGCAGGGTTTCTGACTCCTCTCCTGCTGGGTGCAGGCTTCGTGAAGTGTTAGCACGCATCTTGCAAAATTAGCACGTGCTGGTCACTCCAAAGAGGGGAGTCCTGCTGCTCCCAAGCTGACTTATCATCAGCAATGGACAGCCTGGCCCTTGATTGGGGGAGTGGGGGAGAGGCCGCTCCTTGGGTCTTTCTTATGAAACTCACACTTCCAATGTCCTGTACCTCTGCAGCTCCCTCTTAACAACAGCTATATATTGCTTTAAGTGTGCCCGGGTCTGCAGGGGACGAGCCCCGGCAGTCTCCAAAAAGTGGGGCTGAGCCGGGGCCCTGTGGGGCCCCCCTCCCACCACGCCATGGCAGGACGCATTATCCTGCCACGGCTGCAGCCACGACGGAGATGCACGCCAGTTTAACGTTAGGCGAGCTGACAGAAGTGCCAGTCAGGCACAGAGTTGCTGTGACTGGCTGGCACTTCCGCCAGTCACTGTATATTCCCCTGCTGACCACTCGCGTGAGGGGTCATCAGAGAAAGTTAGAGTCCCTTTGTCTGCCCTCGCCAGGTCACTGACCCTCAGGGAATCTGCAGCTCCATGATCTAATATGCAGATTAGATCACAGAGCCCGGGGGTTCGCAGAGGGTGAAAGACGCCTCAGGCTCTGTGATCATTTGCTCTGAGCAAAGATCACTGAGCCCAGGCGCCTTTCTCCGTTGGCAAATCTTTATAAAAGATGCCTTGAATTGTGTACGTTTCAAGCCATCTTTCATAAACGTAGAAATATTTCTATGTTTATAACAGACGGCTTGAAACGTACACAATTCAAGGCACTTTTATAAAGCTTTGTCGACGGACAAAGCCACCTTGGGTTTTGTCCATCCTCAACGCTTTATAAAAGATGCCTTGAATTGTGTACGTTTCAAGCCATCTTTTATAAACATAGAAATATGTCACAAATGTCTATGTTTATAAAAGGTATCTTGAAAAGTGCACAAACCATAGTAAGGTAAGCACACAAGTGTGCGTAACTTACTATGGTTTGTGCACTTCAAGCCACCTTTTATAAACATAGAAATATGTAACATTGCTATGTTTATAAAAGAAGGCTTGAAAAATACAGAAACCACAGTACTACGCTTACAAATATATAAATGCTCAAATACATTTATATATTTGTTTGCACACCTTATTATGATTTGTACACTTTTAGGCCACGCCCACAATGGAAGGCTCGCCCCCAAACGAGGGGCCCTCCTCAATTTCGTACTCCACTTAAAGCACTATATATATATATATATATATATATATATATACATAGAACAACAACAATAACTGCGTGCCCAGCTATTTCCAGGGCCCTTGCTTTCAGACGTCCGTGGGAAATGGGGGTTCTGCAATATGATCTTTTTTAGGGTTAATATTCTCTTTTATAAACTGAATTGAAATAAGACTGTACATTTCTATGTGCTGTTTTTATGATAAAATAATTGTAGGTTTTACTTCATAGTTTTTATGTTCTTTAGTTTCTACATTTGCTCATTCTTTTTTCTTTCATTTTCTTGCTTTGCTGTCCTACATTTCTCTTTCTTTCCTTTCTCTTTGCTTCACGTCTCTTTCAGTCTGATTCCTTTTTTCTCTACATTTCACCTTTTAATCCTCCCTTTGTTTCTTTGATGGTTCCATTGACCTCACACTCTCCTGTGATTTGTCGGCAGTTTCTCTGCCTCCCTTGCTCGCTCTCAAACAGGGAGTCGCCCAACCCCCTGCTCAAAATTCTCACCAACTCTATGGATCCTTCTTGGCTCCCTCACTCTGGTGCCCACATCTTCAGCTGCTGTGGCAAGGCTTTACCTTGATATACAGATCATTAATGTTCCTACAGATGTACCTTTTTCTACTGTGCAGTGTAATTGAGCGCCGTCCGCACCCCTTCCTTCTAAGGCAGCGCATGCAGGTGAATGCGGGTTTGCGAACATTAACACTTCCGTAGCAACTGTGCCTTGAAAGGAGCCAATGGCGCAAAAGTAAAAAACAGGTACAAACTTAACAAGAGGTGGATCTCTGTATAAATATTGCTGCACAGCTCAAACGTTGCATGAGTTCTGCTCAGCACGTCCAGGGGAGCCTCTTCTTTGAGTTGATGATGAGCCCTGGGGACCTGTTCTGGCTCAGGCCCAAATGTGCTGCTTACGCCTCTTACCTGTGAGGTGTCTGCTTTTTATCCTGATGCTGCAGTGGCTGTGCAGTGGTCTTCAAACTGGGGGGCTGCCCCCCCCCCATGGGTGGGGGCACAAAGTGTGTCAGTGCGGGGGTGGCAGACTCGTTAAAAAGTGATTAAGATGACTGTTTTTAATATTTTAATAAAAGGATTAAGGTGAATGCTTTCATTAGAATATATAAGCAGTAGAAAATAATTTAAACACCCTGGGCCCCTCCTAGACATCCTTTGGGCCCCCTAGGGGGGACCAACCCCCTACACAAACAATATGTTTACTAAAGAGGGAGATTCAGTATGAAAAGGTTTGAAGACCACTGATGTAGAGTGATAGCCAGCACTGAAAATGGAATAAAATACTCAGGGTTTCGACTAGGGCCGCAGGGAAGGGAGCTAAGGTGGAAGTCATGACAGGCATCTTAATGGACTTGAAAAAAGTTGTAAAAAAATATAGGACTAATATAGCACTGTGTTTGATGGAGATTACTTGAAACAGGGGCAACGAATCACACAATAAATCCATCTGACAATATATAATTTGTTACTGTGATATGTTGAGGAAAAATAGTATAATTCTAGCTTTATTTTGACTCTCCTGAATGGTATACTACAATTATCAGCCTACATGTGCGCCTAATGCATCTCTGTATTTTACAACTGTGCTCTAAGAATGGAATCAACACAGTGAAAGAAAAGGCCTCATATGGTCACCCTGTGTGTACTCATTCTTTCTCTAACCTTTAGCTTTATGCACCCTTCCACTTTCCAATCACCCACCATCCACAACTTTTTAGGGCCATGCCAAAGACCATAGCTACTGCCATTACCAATTCACTGCTGTGCCTGCAGCAATATAACATTAATCATGCTTGAAAGTAAAAACAAATAAACCTCTGTGCTCAGAAGTTTTCAAGCACTGGGGACATTTGATCAGTGCAAGTACAGCGCTGTGTCGCGGCACCGACATGTACAGTTGGTTTCCTCGCATTTAGGAATAAGGATAAAGATCTTTTCCCCGGAATCTGCATGCAAGAAAATCCAGCAAAATATATGGATTAACTTGCTGTACTATTCATGTAGGAAAATTACATTTTTACCTACTACAATGTATAAAGCCCTATACAGTTCATATTTTATTGCCAATCAAATATGTTTAAACTATATTTGTAACTGTGTTTTTCAGTATAAATGATGATTCAGAGATAACACTAATAAATATGTTCTAAAACGATGTCTGTAAAATAGTATCTTGTTTAATTTTCATGAACAGTTGTATCAAAGATTTCTCTTTATGAATATATTGTTTTTATATTTCTGTCAGGGATGAATATAGTGCCATTAGTTTATTATTCCAGCCAAGGTGAATGTGTAGCCTGGCAACAATGGAAAAAGATACATTGAAAATTGCACACCAAATTTCAAGCATCGACCTGTCCGCCCTGTCCTGTCTCTCTTGGGGTCACCCCCTCCCCTCCACCCTCTCCCCTTTACTATCCCACTTCCGCCTTTGTGAATGCAGCCAGAATACCACTAGTTCCCTCTTTTCACTTGCATCACTGTGTGGGATCCAGCAGAGATTAAGCAAGGCGACTGTAGGTAAAATGGGAGCGGGGAGATGTAGCGGGTGCAGTAGGGGAGCGAGAGAGCATGGACAGCGGTAGGACTGGGTCTTAGAATCCTGAGAGTCATCAGGAGCCATAGCTACACCTTCACTTATTGCCAGGGAGCTTTGTATCCTGATTGTCTTCAAGAATCCCACAGTTCGATCCAGAGTGCTAATTAAGCAATGTTAGCCGAGCGTGCAGGGGCATTACCGGGCCAGGTAATGCTCCAGTCCAGGAAGAAGCCTGACCTAAGCGAGGGCTTTACTGTTAGCCCAGGGCATTACTAGTCCCGTTTATGTCCTCCATGCAAGGCTAATATTGCTATTAGTTTCTGGCATGATGTCCTAAACAAATAGTTTGGTTTAAAAAAAAAAAAGGACGTCATGGATCCGGAGAAGGAACTACCTAGTCCCTTCTCCCTTTCCATGATGGTCATCAGCGTCAGCAAGAGAGACCAGGCCTTGCAAGGTAAGTTGGGCGGGGATGGGAGGGGGGAAATATGTGGAAAAGGGGGTGGGAGAAGGGGACACAGGGATGCGGGCCCCAGGGCAGCACTTACCTGTGATCCAGGGGTATCCCCAGATATAATCAAATCCAAAAATACCTAATGAGAAATGACAGCATTCATTTGGTCGAATTTGTTAGTTATTGTTGTACATTTTTTTATAATGTATAGATGTGTGGTGGGGTAAGGGTATAGGTGAAGATAGGGGAAAGTGAGGGGATATTGGGTCTCCCCCGCATTATTTAAAAAAATGAAGCCCAAAACAATTTGGTAATTTCTCATCAGGTATTTCTTTTCGGTCAATTCATGGTAAACAAGATCCTGGTGGGGAAGATGGCGGCAATTCGGTAATTTCTCATCAGATATTTCTTTTCGGTCAATTCATGTTAAACCAGATCCTGGCGGGGGAAGATGGCGGCCTCCCGCTGGGAGGATACTCGGACGGCAGGATTGCCATGTGGTAATGCCTCCGTTTTGAGCCTCCTCATTGGCTGGGAGGCTGACACCCCCCTCGCCAGGTAATAATGTTTGATAAAGCCTTTGTTCTACATCCCACTGACTCCTCTTTAGTCTTGCTCTCTGCCCTACTGTGACGTTTCTTTAACCTCATTTTGTGCCTCACTCGTAGATTCCTTTAGTTGTCTTAATCTCTCTCCACAACAGTTTTACAAGAAATCAACTCACTGGTGTCACAAATGAACATCCAGGCGAAGGCAACACAAGAACCGGTTCTTGGGCTAGCAGCAACTCATTATGGAAGGTACAAAAACACACAATGGGCGTGTGAACCTATTTGTTAGATAACGCTGTGCCACATCAAAACTGGCACGTGCTCAAAGGTAATCATCTTGCCAGGAAGGAAAGATTACACTCGGACAGTGGAGCACACCCCGTACAAATTGTTCCATGTGCTGTTACTCATATCTCTGCAATCTGATTGGCTGGCTTTCGGACCAGGACAGCAAGGAAGGCCAGGAAGTAAAGTGTGACAAAACAAAGAAAACTGGGCCCTTTCCAATGGGCTCATTTAGCATTATCAGTTTGTGACACGTTGCTTGGATAAAGAACAGTTTGTTTTGTTTGGAACAGTGACCTTCTCCATGTAATTAAATACAAGAGTGTCCTGACAGGAAAGACGACAGATTATTTACAGCAAACTAGATCACTGTATGCGCAAATGAGTGTAAACATTTAATAAACATGTTTTACACGTCTAGAACCTTTAGTAGCACTGGGGGGTCCTTATAGTTGTTCTGTATCTATCAGAACAGAGCACGCTGTGCTGTGTCTCCAGAGTTTGTCAAATTAACATTTATTTGGTTTAGTTCCATTGACCTGGCAAAGAGAACATTCACTAATTATAATACACATGAAGTTATGCTAAATACATGTGACAGGTAGAACATTGGAAAATAGAAAGCTAAAAAACTTTACAAAAACACATAGACGTAATAACAACACATCCAGTGGGAACCGTTGAAGCTGATACAGTTCTCAGGTGTGACATTGGTGAAATTACCAGTGTAGACAAAAAAAATCTTAATGCAAACAGTTAAACATGTATATAGTATAGCCAGAGCATAGCAGTTCTGTTGTTTCACCTGTGGACAGCTGAAAATTAATCAGCTTCTTGTTATACATGGATTAAGTATTACTAGTTCAATAGTTCAGGGGTCCATTCGTATGTGTTAGCATGGCGCTTCCTGTTCCTGTTTGATCAAACAGTGAGGTGCCTCTGATAATATTCGAAATGTGTTCATCACTATAACTCAAGGTAGCACTCTCTGCCATAACCCAACACATGTGTAAGTGGGTGGTGTAGGAGACAAGTATAGTACAAGTGATAGACGAGTATTGACAAATTCATTTGTGTACATATAGCCCTTAATGTGTCTGGGAAATATGTTCAATAAGGGGACCCTAAACTCAGCCTGGGCTGCAAATATATTAGAACAGATGAGAGTCGGCCCCTACTCTGTCAGGCACTGGGGCAACAATAGCTAAATACAACAAGAGTGTGCTGACAGGAAAGACGACAGATTAGTTACAGCAAACTAGATCACTGTATGAGCAAATGAGTGTAAGCATGTAATAATAATATTTTATACGGCTAGCACCTTTAGTAGCACTCCATGTAATGACACGTGACCCGTGGCGTGACATGTGACGTCATGACGCGGAGGTGAAAATAAAGAGGGCAGCTTTGTGCCTTTTTGATCAGACCGAAGCGGGGCCCGTGAAGCACCACATCAGTGTCTGTCATCACTCCTGCGTGGCGCTGCGCCACGCAACCTGACTTCACAGCCCCCATAACATTGGCGACGAGGAAGGGCCAGAACACGCGCCTTCCGATCGGGCAGTTGAAAGGTGTCTGGGTCACCGTTCACACAGCATGCTGTCCCTTAGCCCGCAGCGGGATCTCCATGCGCTCTGCGCATGCTGGTAAGGAGTCACACACCAAACCAAGCATCGCACCAGATACTACTGGAAACTGTCCAAATTTGGGGATGCTCAAAGTGCATCCAACCACCCACCCCTCTACAAGGAAGGGGGGAGGCACAAACACCCAAGAATTCAGCGCAGCTCTTTTAGGAGAGTGCTCATGCGCCGCCCCGCATGGACCACACCACAAGGGAGCGATGCCACTAAAAGTGGCACCCACACGCCTGACCCACAAGTGGGGGCAATCTCAAGGCCCACAAAAAGGGGCAGCGGTTCCCCAGGAGCACCTGTGCACCCCAAAGCATATATGACAAGGAAGGTAGAGGGGCAGCGACTCTGTCTGGAGTGTCTGTGCACCCCGAACCTGCATCTGTGCAGACCCACACATTTCTGAAGACATGTCAGCAGACGAGGCTGCTGCACCAGCGCCTCCACGCTAGCAAGGGGTGTCGTCCCCACAAAGGGGATAACTCGCACCCCTATGCGAGTTTGACATGGACAGAGCTACGACCTCACTGGACCCATGGTGGGAACTATGGCAGGAATTTTTAGATATGTACTTCCACGCCATGGGGGAAAAAGACGATCTGACAAAGAAATGCACGCTGATCTATCCAGTATGACCTGCAGTCCACAAACTATTCAAGATCATGCGCACCATAGACGAGTCTTATAGTGCAGCCGGCAAAGCACTGACAGACTATTTCGCCCCAATGGTGACCACAGATTACGAGACATTCGTGATGCGCACTGCTATCCAACCAAGTGAAGAAAATCTGGATAAATACCACAGTCGGCTGAGACAACTAACCACGACCTGTGGGTGGGAGAACGAGGAGGAGGAGGTGACACTCCGAATTATATTGGCTGCCACTCAGTGAAACTACGAAAACGAATCTTGCATGAACCAGGAATCACACTCCCCAGAATTCTCGAACTAGGACGCTCCCACGAACCAGCAGATGTCAGAGCCTCCAAAATGGAGTCAGCCCTGAAATCGGTCAAACCGAAGAGGTGTGCTCTGTGGGGAGACAGTTCCCAAAACCTTAAGGAACAAGGGGCACCTGGCAACAGAAGAAGCAGCGAAACCCCACTATTCCAACTCCCTGCTCACAGTGTGGATATGGCATCCCGCATGAGAAGGAATGCCCAGCAAAAGGGTGCACCTGCACCAGAAGTGGAATCCCAAATCACTTTGCTCGAGTATGTAGAGCCTCAGCCCCAGCCAGTGTACCAAAGGGGAGGGAACGCCCCAGAGGATTCCCACAGGAAAAGACAACCCAGTCTGCCAGCACTACGCCCACCGACTCACAGTTGGACCCTCCAGACTCGAGCAGAGGGGATGAAGAAGAAGATGTTTTCTTCATATCAGCGGTACTTACCGTGGGCGGCTGCGGAAAACGCCAACCTCGATGCGGAGTGACCATTCTGAACACCCCCATCCATGTGCTTCTCGATATAGGCGCATCAGTCAACGTAATGGCCGACAAACAGTACCAAACACTACCAGGTCCCCGTCGCTCCAAGCGACAAGATTGCACATCTTAACTTTCGGGGGCAAGACCCCCCTACCACTCGAAGGCACCTTTAATGTTGCTGTTGAGCACCATGGAATATCCATTAGAGCCAGGTTCTACGTGACAAAGGTAGCAACACAGACGCTTCTCGGCTGTGCCACAGCAGAAGCCATAGGTCTCATCCATTTTGCCCACAGCGTGTTCACAGAAGATGTACAAAGGCTGTTGCAAAAGTTCAAAACATATTCACAGGAATAGGACGGATGGAAGGCAAACCAATCCGGCTCCACATTGATGATACAGTCTAGCCGGTGGCCTTGAAACACAGGAGAGTGCCCTTCCACCTTTGCGAGAAAGTAGAAAAAGAGATTTAAGACCTCATTGACCTCAACATAATCGAGCAAGTTGAAGGGTCAACACCCTGGGAATCCCCTATTGTTGTTGCCCACAAGCCTAAACAACCGGACAAAGTCTGCACTACATGGACATGCAACTGCCCAACAAGGCAATTAAAAGGAAAAGGCACCTGACTCCAACCCTGGATAACATAGTCACAGAGCTGGAAGGAACAATAGTATTCTCCAAATGTGACCTCTGGTCGGGCTAACACCAGCTCCTCCTCCACCAGGACAGTCGTTACATCATGACCTTCACCACCCACATAGGCCTCTACATGTGCAAAAGGATGAACTTTGGCATCTCATCAGCTGCAGAGGTGTTTCAGAACACCATTCATGGAGCACCGGCAGGACTAGCACGTACCCTGAATGTAAGCAACAACATTGTAGTGCACGCCACATCCGAAAGTGAACACCTGGATCGGCTAGAGAAACTACTGGCGAGGATCCAGTCCTTAGGCCTAACCCTCCACCGTGGAAAATGTGAATTTCTGAAGAACAAGATCGAGTTTTTCGGGTTTATCTTCCAAGAGGGAGGACTATCCACCGACCTAGCGAAAGTCAGGGACATCCAAGAGGCCGAACCGCCAGAATCTGTGTCAGAAGTGAGGAGCTTCATGGGGATGGTCACTTGTTGTGGCTACTTCATTGAAAACCTGGCAACTTTGTCTGAACCCCTAAGAAACCTTACAAAGCAGTCAGTGGCATGGAGGGGGTCAGCCTTGGAACAAACCACATTTGAGGACATCAAGAAAGCCCTGTCCGAAGAATGCATATTATCGTTCTTTGACGCCCAAAAACAAACGGAAATCATTGCGTTCGTGAGCCCGTTTGGACTTGGAGCCATCCTCACCCAGGCCAATAAGGATGGCTCACCATGCACCGTGGCATATGCCAGCGTAGCACTCTCACCTAGGAACAAAGGTACTCCCAGAGTGTGAAGCCCTGTCAGTAGTATGGGGTTGCTGCCACTTTCATATATATATCTTTGGGAAACCAGTGAAGGTGGTCACAGATCACAAACCCCTTCTTCGCATCATGATGAGCAATGTCAGCAAACCCCCCACCACGCATAGAAAAATGGTTGCTCGCACTCCAAGAGTATAAGGTGGACCTAAAATACAGGCCAGGACAAAGTAACACTGCAGACTATTTGTCCCGACACCCCAAAACGTCAAGCACAGCCCCCCTCGAGGAGGTCACAGCAGCTGATGAACACTTGCGTCTTGTCGTAGAAAGCTCAGTCCCCAACTCAATGGACATTGCCAAAGTAAAGGCAGCGTCAATAAACAATGGATGTTTCCAGATCATACGCAATGCCATGGAATCAGGACAATGGAGGTCTGCTCTTGAGGACCTAAGCTCAAGGACACAGGAACCAAAACTCACTCTTGAGCAACTGTGGAAAGTGAGAAGCGATCTAACGTTCACAGATGACAGACTCCTCTTGAGAGGGCACCACATAGTCATCCCTACCAAGCTAACCGACCGAGTAATCGCTCTTGCCTATCACAGCCATCAAGGCGCTGCCAAGACTAAAAGCTGCCTCAGACTCAAGGTCTGGTTCCCAGTGCTAGAGACGAAGGTAGAACACTTCATCCACACCTGCAAGTGGTGCCAAGCCGCCGCTCCCCATGTGAGAGAACCATCCATCCAGTTTATGGGCCTCATTACGACCCAGGCGGTAAGTTACCGCCTGGGTCGTACCTTTACCACCATGGCGTAAACTACGTTTACGCCATGGTGGTTGGCGGACTTACCGCCCCATTCCGAGGTTGGCGGGGCGGTAAGTCCCCAATCCCCATTTACCCTTCCCCATTCCCATTTTTGCCCCATAGGGCATAATGGGAGTGGGGAAGGCGTTAATTACGCCACCGTAAATCACGGTGGCGTAATTAACAACAAGGTCCCTTAGCGCCATGGATTTTAACACCTGCTAAAAGCAGGTGTTAAATCCTCCATGGCGCTAAGGGACCTCGGAATCAGGCGGTAAGGGTCGGCGCTGTTTACGCCGCCGTAAACCCCTTACCGCCTGGGTCCTAATGAGGCCCTATGCCTCGAAGCGAAGAGCCGTGGGAAACCATCCACATGGAATTTGGCTCGACGCAACGAGATTCACACTTCTTAGTTATGATAGACCAGTGGTCCTGGTACCCTGGAGTCGAATTTGCCCATCTCTGGCTCTCCAAGAAGTCATACCAGTTATGGAAAAGATGTTTGCGACCCATGGCTTCCCCAAGACAATATGCTCTGACAATGGTTCCCCATGCCAGAGCACATGCCTAGAAGAATTGCTGGCAAAACGGGGCATTGGCCTCACGCAAATGGCAAGGCAGAATGCTTTATGCGCACGCTCAACAAATGCTGCCACATAGCACATGGACAAGGAATATGTGAGAAACGGGCCTTGTTCCGGTTTCTACTTGAATATAGGACACCCCCACAGTGCTCGACCGGAGCAGCCCCAGCAGAGGCCCTATTTCAGAGGTGTCCTTGCACGTTTCTACCTAGACTGGAGAGTTCCAGGGAATATTGACAATGAAAATGTGCAAACCCGGAGAGAAGCCTCAATCAAAAAAGAGAACAGCAGGTAAGGGTTGAGAGATGATGACATAGAAGTTGGCAACACAGTGCTAGTGAGAGCTTGCCACCCAGAAGGAAAATGATATATCCCACATGGGCCCTCACCCCAAAATGTAGTGCGGGTGGAAGGTTCTCAAATAACACCCACAGACAATCATGGACTGGTTACACAGAACTCAAGTTTCTTTAGAAGGATCTCAGGCCCGCCCCGGCTACAAACCGACTGGTATAGACAGAGGATGGACATTACCTCCCACCATTCCGAGACTGATGATGCGGAAGAGGACATTCCAGGAAGCCCCAATCCAGAAGGAACAACGGAACCAACAACCCGGAGAGTCGGGCATCATCCAGAACAGGCCCCAGCCAGCGAGACTGAGAGGTGGTACCCAGCCCAAGAGTCAAGAGGACACCCAAGGACTATGACCTGAGCACCTGATGACGTAGACGCTTAGGGTACAGAGGCCTGGGCCAATACCCCACCTAGGGTAACCATGAGTGCATTGACATGTTGTCTATGACCTGTTATGAAAGCTAAAGGTTTGTTGTTATAAGATTAGGGAGGAGTGTAATGTCACGTGACCTGCGGCATGATATGGGACATCATGACACAGAGGTGAAAAAAAAGAGGGCCGTTTGTGCCTTTTTGATCAGACCGAAACGGGTCACGTGAAGCACCACATCAGTGTTTGTCATCATTTCTGCGCAGCGCTGCTCCACGCGACCTGACTTCACAGTCCCCATAATACTCCAGCACTGCTCGGCAACCTGACTATTCTGTTACGTTATGTTTTTTACTTGGCATTTATATAGCGCCTTATGTATCATTGGTATGACTTCAAAGCACTGGTAGGTTGAATGCCCTCGGGAACCGTAGTTCAAGTCAGTAGAGAGAGAGGGTGTCGTATGGTGCGTGGGTGCACCGGATATGTGTGCACCTGGTGTGGTTGTTGGATGATAGCTGCTATATAGCTATAGGTGTGGTGCTGATGAAATCAGTTGTTTGTGTTCAGTCTGGTGGGTGGACACCTAGACTGGGTTCTGGCTGCGTTAGGCCTGAAGAAGCCTAAGCTAGCCGGAATGTGCTCAGCTAGCTGTGTTTTATTAGGGTGATGAGGTGTTCATGGGGTTGTGTTCATATGAGAACAGCTAGGCCAAATTATCATGGTATAGCTGTGTTCTAGTTGAATGATGGTGTATAGAGGAGAGTAAGTTTAGTGGTGTGATATGGTGTATATCAGTACAAGTGCCTGAGACCGGGCACGTGAGCAGGAGGGTGGGGACGTACATAGTGACATACATATACATAGCGACAGGATGGATAGGGGTGTATGTGGGATACAGATACGTAAGCGGATACTGGTACATGGCATATATAGGTGATACATATATTAGGTAGCATCATGGTGAACAGGTGTTGTCACTGTCCACACCATCCGTAGCATCCACACTATTCGTACCATCCATGACATCCGCGCCACCAGTCATCCGCACCATCCGTACCACCCGCACAATCCGCACCATTAGTTCTGTCGTTCCATTTACTCCATCTGTTCTATCCATCCCGTCAGTCCCATCCACTTCTTCCGTTCCAGCACTACGTCCGTTCCATCCATTACATCCGATACATCCACTCCATGAGTTCCATCCACTCCATCCACACTTCCACCAGCAGCAACCGTTTCATCCGCACTTACTGTTCCACCTGTTTCATCCACACCAGCTGTTCCATCCGCACCAACCGTTCCATCCGCATCAGCTGTTCTATCCGCACCAGCTGTTCCATCCGCACTGACCGTTCCATCTGCAGCTACCGTTCCATCCGCACCAACCATTTCATCCGCTCCAATTGTTCGATCCACTCCGTCTGTTCCATCCACTCTGTCTGTTCCATCCACTCCATCTGTTCTATCCATTTTGTCTACTCTGTCCGTTCCATCTACTCCATGCATTCGTTCGTTCGTTCGTTCGTTCGTTCGTTCGTTCGTTCGTTCGATCCATTCCATACGTTCCATCCACTCCATTCATTCTTCCATCTGCGCCGGCCGTATCATCCGCATCAACCATTCCATACGCACCAACCATTTCATACGCACCAACCGTTCCATCCGCTCCAGTTGTTCCATCCGCTCCAGCCGTTCCATCTGCTCCAACCGCACCAACCGCACCAATCGTTCTATCCGTACCAATGGTTCCATCCGCACTAACCGTTCCATCCAATCCTTCCATTCTATCTACTTCATCCATTCCATCCACTCCATCCGTTCCATCCACTCCCTCTGTTTCATCCGCTCCCTCCGTTCCATCCACTCCCTCCGTTCTATCCGCTCCATCCGTTTCAACCACTCCATCCGTTCAATCCACTTCATCCGTTGCATCCACTCCATCCGTTGCATCCACTCCATCCGTTGTATCCAATCCATCTGTTGCATCCACTCATCTGTTGCATCCACCAACAGTTGCAGCCACACCAACTGTTCCATCCGCACCAGCCGTTCCATCCGCACCAACCGTTCCATCCGCACCAACCGTTCCATCCGCACCTGCCGTTCCATCTGCACCAACCGTTCTATCCACTCCTCCTGTTCCATCCGCTTCTTCTGTTCCATCCATTGCATCCGTTCCATCCATTGCATCCACTCCACCCGTTGTATCCACTCCACCCGTTCCATCCATTACATCCGTTACATCCGTTACATCCGTTACATCCACCCCATCCGTTCATCCACCCCATTCGTTCCATCAGCCATCTCCGTTCTATCCGCTCCCTCTGTTACATCCATTCCATTTGTTCCATCCACTCCATCCGTTCCATCTACTCCATCCACTCATCCGTTCTCGCCATTCTGCCGGTTCCATCCACTGCGTCCATTCCATCCACTTAATGTTTTCCGTCTGTTCCATCTGTTCTATCCACTCCATCCACTCATCAGTTCTGGCCATTCAGTTCGTTCCATCTACTCCATCCGTTCCGTCCACTTAATGTTTTCGGTCTGTTCCATCTGTTCTATCCACTCCATCCACTCATCAGTTCTAGCCATTCAGTTCATTCCATCCACTCCATCCGTTCCGTCCACTTCATGCGTTGGGTCCGTTCCATTCGTTCTATCCATTCCATCCACACTTCCATCTGCACCAACCATTCCATCCGCACTAAACGTTCAACGCGCACCCACCGTTCCATCCGCACCCACTGTTCCTTCAGCGCCCACCGTTCCAGTCGGGCCAACTGTTCCATCCATGCCAACCGTTCCATCCGCGCCAACCGTTCCATCCGTGCCAACCCTTCCATCCGCGCCAACCGTTCCATCCGTGCCAACCCTTCCATCCGCACCAGCCGTTCCATCCGCACTAGCCGTTCCATCTGCACTTGCTGTTCCGTTTGCACTAACCGTTCCATCTATTCCATCTGTTCCATCCACCCCTTCCGTTCCATCAACTCCATCCGTTCCAACCACTCCAGCCGTTCTGTCCACTCCATCTGTTCCGTCTACTCCCTCCGACTCACCAGAGTCCATCGTTTCTCCAGATATCTGTGCAAGCGTACAGGGTGCATTCAGGGTATTTTAATCGCTCACGTTCCCTGCCACCCTTCCCCCATGCACCCGTACCAGAGGATGAACTGGGGATACGCAGGGCCACATTTTAAAGAAATTAGACCACTAAAATAGCGCCACGGTCAGGAAGCGCCTTTTTTAGATGCACGATTTTAGTAAATTCGCAGGCTGCTTTCTCCACAATGGTGTCGTGAGCAATTCAGCTCGGACTGGCAGCAGCCCAAAAGACGCGCTGGTCAGGCCGCTTGCATACGCAGGTATCAGCAGCACTCTCGCAATAGTAACGTATAACAGCTTTTGACAGGCCCTATCAAACAAGGAAAACAAACGTGTATCCCTGTTTGAGGGATAGAAATAGAAGTGTGACAGCAGTGGTTCATAAAGCTGCTGTACCACTTTAAAAGAAACTGCATGAAAGGGTCAGAAATGACCCTGCCGTACATTGGTCATCCCCTTGCGCCTGTTCTAAAGAAGAGCAGAGGAAAGGGTTTGTTTTCTGCACATTTTAAAGTACGTTCTGTTTGGGAATTAGGGATGTGCATTGAAATGCTCAGAAATGCCCCTTAGTTGCATCAATGCACACAGGGCGTGAAACAAGGTGCGCTAAAAAATGATTTTAGGCCCCTCGGGTTCCATCAAGCAGATGTGGTGCCAACAATAGTTGATCTTGTTCACTGCTGGCACCATCAGTAACTCCTGGAGAAGGTGGCCAGGCAGAGCTGTGGGTAGGAGAGGTTTGGTTTAGACGAACAGCACTGGTATGAAGATGAGATTTGGTACCAGTTGCAAGCCCCGCTATCCCCTAGCAACCAGTCATTTATTTTTGGCTCTAGAGGAGCAAAGGAACCCTATTATCAAATAAGGCTAAGGGTGAATGTGCAATTGCAAAGGGATTGGTCAGCTACCTTTCCCTAGAGCCACAAATAAAGGCACTTGTCAGAAACGGCTTTTTTCATTTAAGGTCTAGCCCATGGTAGTCCAACTCCAGGCCTCGATGGCCTGAAACATGTCAGATTTTCAGGAAACTCCTCATTATTATTCATGAAATAAATGTGCATACAATGATTCTAAATGTATGCACATTTGTTCTCATGAATATTAAATGAGGGATATCCTGAAAACCAGTCAGGATTCCGGACCTCGAGGCCTGGAGTTGGACATCCAATGCAACATAGCGTATTTGTCGTTCACTCTAGAAGCAATTGTGGACATCGCACTGGTACAATCTGCATTGGACTTGGTCAACAGCCTCTACAAATGTCCCCATGACTCCCTTCTGACTGCCTCCAGAGAATGCAAATACTCCAGCTCCGCTATGTTGCTGTGTATTAGTATGCTGGGCCTGGCCTAGCCTATGTCTAATCCTGTTATATGTTCTGTCCACGCCCGTAAGCCTGAGGGTCACTTAGTACGCTGTATACATGTATTAAAGTAAAGTAAAGGAATCCTTCTGCAAAGATGGAAACACATCATTCTGAGTATTCACACTCTGCATTGGTTTCTTGTCAGATGCATGATTCAATTAACACTTTGCCTTGCCCTCCAGGCTGCCCACAACAAGAGTCGAAGGCAAAGAGCCACTTTTTGTTGTTCAACTCTTTTTATTGAGGATATGACAGTGAGCGGAACTCGTCAAGCCCAAGAGGCTACCAAGCGGCTTGTAACAGCCTGCAACTGCAGACCACCTAGAAACAATATGCAACTCAGAGAGGTCTCTAAAAGTAGCAGGACCTGCAAGAGACCGCCTGCAAAACCTAGGCACTGCATGTCAATGTATTCAAAATCCAAAATCACAGTTTATCAAAATTAAGTAGAAAATCCATCCATATGTGTGCAGACATGCAACCACATTTTAGCTGAGGCACGTGGTGCCCAGAACATCTGTGACCGCATTGTGGGAGCATTGATCATTTTCTGGTCCGAGGAGGAGTAAAAAGGAACGGACATGTGCACAGACCCTGGTTTCCCATGCTTTTTACCATACTTTTCAGAAAAGAAGAAGCCATGGTAGATGCCGCACACATGCATGGTGGCCATCATTACCATGAATCCGTTTAGATTGCATTTGCTTTATTCACATTTAAAAAACAGATGGTAATCCATGGGTATCCAGAGGTAAAAGGCCCGGATGGTTAAAAAAGTAGTGGAGAGCTTTTCACCACCTGTTTTTTACCATCACTGTTATTTAAGGCTCTATGAAAATGACCCCTTAAGCGTGTCTGGGAAAATAAAATTGTCTGTCAAATCACTACAAGATAAAGAAGTGGCGATTTCTATGCATAAAAAAAACCTCCGAGGGGTCACCCCCGGCCGCCATGGGAATAATTGTAGGGAGGGACAGGGGGTTTTGTCCCCCCAACTTCTGTGACATGCCTTTCCCCCCACCCCATCTTTTGGAGGGAGGGCAGGGGGGCCGCAACTATCAATTATGTAATTGGACAGAGCAAGCCCGGCTGGGATGCCCAGCAAGGCTTGCGCTGCCTCATTACATAATGATGAGATGCCTGGCAGCCGCGCTGCAAAACATTCAGGGCTGGCAAGCCCTGCGTGGCTCAGTCCCTCACCCTGGCTGGCCTGACTCAAAGTCAGCAGCCAGGGTGCTGAACTGGGTGTTGCAGGGCCCTGCGCCTGTGCTGCCACGCTAGCAGCAGCACTTCCAGGGGCCGCGGCGCAGAGAATCGCTTTCTGGCTTTGTGTTTGTACGACACACAGACAGGAACTAGGAAGCACATTCAGCTTGCTGGTTTCTGTCTGGAGGTGCGTGAGTGGAAAGAGGTTAGGTCGGTGTAACATGAGACGTGGCCTAGGTGGCATTTGAAAGCAGAGCAGAGGTACTTTTTTGTTTTTATAATTTTTAATTGTGTTTATGTATGTTTGTTGGGGAGCTGGGCTGCTGGCTGACCCTAGTGAGGGCGCGTGTCACATTTGAACAATGTGAGCAGAGCTCACTGTACACATTGAGGCCCCAGGTATGAAGACACACTAACAATAACAAATGGTGCATTCTCTGTGGCAAGACACAGCTCTTCAACGCCTCCAAAATTAGTCTTGCCACTTTTCAGATGCACTAAAGCACCACCATCCTAATTTCAAAATGAAGTTGGCGGAAGGTGCACCCTCCCCAAGTAGAGAGGAAAGAGTCAAGCTGAGAAAACCTGTGACCCAAAACTGTTGTACTCTGCAAATTATGTGAAATGAAGCTGAGTGCTATACGCCTTCCAAACATGGTGAACTTTTGTTAAGCAGTTTTTGCTCTAGGTGCGCAGAAGGAACTGTATGGGATTTTGTGTTAAAAGTACACTTTTAGGAACCCTGTATAACTTTTCCCACTTCCGCCAAAAATAATCTTCACCAAACTGCCAAAAAGTATTTAGAGTTTTGGAGACACTTTTTCAGGACGGTTTGGTGCAAATTAGTACATGGGTGTCAGGGTTCAGGTTACAGGCCACTAAAAACTGCTTCACTTACCAAACTAAGCAGGGGAGTATCCAGCATTGTAAGAGTGTGTGTGTGTGGGGGGGGGGGTTTGGCGGGGGGGTGCGAAACAAAATGCAGTGTGTGGAATTCTGCATGGTTTCATTGGCTCCCACAAACCGCCCACCCCTGCCCCAATCTACTTTTGTGATAACATTAGTGGAAGATGGCATTATAACACACAACAAAACAATAAAACTGCAGGATCATTCCAGATTCAGGAAACTCATCTATTAGAGCTCTGTCCAAGAGGTCTGGGGCAAAATACATGCAACCCTCTTAATTATTAGGATCTGCGTGATTTTTTCTGTCGCAGAAAAGTCAGTGACGTAAAAGTTTGCATGAGAAATGTGCGAACCACGAAAGGTTTGCACATTTCCCATGCGAACACGCATTCAAAAACCCTACATGCCCACACCCCCAGCCACACCCACAAAATACCCACAACACTTCCCCACCCACACCCGCAACACACCCCCACCCACAACATAAACAAACCCTACTTTACACGCTCAGTCCCTGCGGCGGCATTTCCCTTTCACTTCCGTGATCGGGCACCGGCGCCGCAGGGGCCTTTTTTTTTGTTTTCCTTTTTGTTTTGGGAGCTGCAAGGGTGTACCCCGCAACACCCTGCACACTATACCACACAGTATAGTGAGCGGGGTGTTGCGGGGGACACCCCCGCAGTCCTTTCTTTTTATACTTACCTACAATGCTACCACCAAAGGTTCAAACTTTTGGTGTTCGAAACTTTGGTGGTAGCATTTTTCAGACTTTTTGTACAGTCTGACCTTTTTTTCGGTCCGATCGTACAATTCCAATTATTATATGGATTGCACCAACAGAAGTGACTTCACAGAAAAGGACATTGCAAGGCGCATCATCAGTCTTTGATACTTGGAGGCACCATGGAAATGACATTAGAATAAGTTGCCATAAATAAGCCCAGTGACAAATAACTTTGTGGTGCAAAATACCTAAATTGCACTATTGTTATATGTGGAGCAACTCTATGGTCATTGGGCTTTTCCATTATACCATGATACATTAACATAAGCTTTGAAGAGACTCAGAGTTACTTGCAGAGCTGCATATAAGGCACAACGTGATTTGCTGAGGATCACACACTTGTTTAAATGGTGAAACTGGGATGTGGACAATTTAAGTGACTGCACACATCTTTCCAGGTTTAGTTGACATAGATATTTATTAAGGTTTTGCTTTACATTTCTTGTGCTTAAATTATTATTTATAGCAATGCCTTGGAAGCCAACCACATTACATAATAAACTAGCCTTTCATAGTAAACTATCCATACACCATATACATTGTCATAGAAATATGTTGAGCAATGGGAGTATGGCTTTATTTTTATTCTCCCCAATCTGCATACAAACTCACCATAGCATCATGTAGATTAATGTGAGCCTAACAAATCCCCCTTGTGTTTTAAAGCCATAGTCATTATTTCATAAAGCATGCAAAATGATGCACCCTTCTCACTTCTGATCACTCCCTCCCATTCACATTTCTAAAGAGACAAAAGTCCCAGCTAATAGTACCCCCCTCCATCCCATCAGTGCCTAATGTCTCACATTGTAATGCTCTGTTGATACAGAGCAACTTGAGGACCCTCTGCTGCCCAGAGCTCCTTGGGACATTGTCCTGGCAGCAGGACACCTCTACCATTCGGAACGGGTAAGGTATCCTGCTGCCAGGACAATGAGCGTGCTGAGCAGGAATTGCTCAGCACAAATTACCCTACCAGCGGGACACCTTTGCCGTTCGGCGCCCTCTTTAGGTGCCGAACGGGAGAGGTGTCCCAATGACAAATGTCCTGGTCTGGCTCTTAAAAGAGCCACGGGGGCAGCTTGCCCCCCTGCCTCTTCCTCTCAGTACTCCACTGCTTGGAGCCATTTGAACACAGGAAAACATACCTTAATTTTAATCAGTCAGAATCTTGTACAAAAAATCTATCATCACATACACATATAAGGTGCGGTGCAGAACCCAGGTTTGGAGATATATGCATTTAAAAATGGCTTCTGAATGAAAGGAAAAATCAAGGGAATTGCTGACATTCCAGTGAATCTGTTGCTTTCAGTAACGGCTTTATAGTTCAGCTAGGTCAAGTCAATTTAGCCCAAAATTTCAGGAATCAGGGGATGATAAAGTCTGGTCTGCTCAATGGACATTGCGCCACTGTTTCCATGTGTTATTGTATATGTACATATAAATGTTATGTGCTCACAGTGTATGTCAATGGAGGTGCTGGGTGCATTTGTGTGTGAGTGAGAGTGTATGCAAGCATATGTGTGTTGACTTTTGTGTCTGAATAAATGATAAATAATGCATTGTTTGTACGTTCTATTGGAATTAAGTTTGTGAATGTTATGTTGTGACACTGGGTGCACAGCAGGCCGGCTGAAGATGTGTGGGGGCCCAAATGAATTTTAAAGATATGCCACCAGTCTTATGAAAGTTATAACAGAGCATCAGCAATGGACTTTTGTGGTGTAGTAGTCTAGTGTTATTCCTCAGGGATTTAGGTTGTTTGACCAAGGTACAAAATCACGGTGTAATTGACCGTAGTCATTTTCGTTGCAAATATGTTTTTACCTCGGTACAAAAAACCAAACCCATGTCCCCCCCAAACCGCCAGTACACCCATAAACCCCCACCTACTTACCTTTTCTCCTTCTGCCACCTCTCGTTTGTCCTGCAGCGTCAGATCCATCCATCTAACGCGGGTCACTGCAGGGTGCCTTTTGTTTCTTTTTTTTGTTGGGTCCCCTGCCACCAATGCGGAGGAAACAGGAGACACCCCTGCAACCACCAAAGCCAAAAATACCAAACATGGGGAGCGGGGGAGGCCCCTGCAACCCTAGCTCTTCATGTTCGGTATCTTCGGCTTCAAACTAATGGTGGTGACCAAATTCAGTCAAATCTACCATTTCGACCAAACATTTTCGAACAATTTGGCCGAAATGATCCCTAAGAGCCACCATCCGCCCATGTTCCCCCCAACATTTTCGGCAAAGTTACTCCACTGCCGGGTGCAATAAAATGACTTCAAACCTTCTCCACAGCATGCTTCTCTGATTTGATTTGAAGCATTTATATGGCATAGCGAGAAGGATTAATACATCCCGGCGCAGGTGGAACACTGAATATAGCACAAGAAGAAATCTGTGCTGGTGGGCGGTCCAACTCCCTAACGGTAAAGGCAGGCTTTTACCTGTCTATGAAAAGAACCTAAAACATGTAGCAAATGAAGAGGCGACATGTTCCAAAAAAAAGGCCCAATCACAGAGAATCCGCCATCACCCCTACATTTAAAGTTGGAAGGGTGAATAAACATAAGATGTTTGTTCCCCGGAATGTAGAGAGCTAGATGGCACATTTTGCTGGATTTTATAAGCAATGTATTCAGCGGCCACATCATCCAAGCATTTGAAAACCCTCTGCAGGACCTTAAAAACCATCTTTTTCCAACTGGCAGCTAGTGCAATTTGTGATGGTGATCTGAAACTCTAGCAAATGTAAGAAGTTTACAAATCAGTCGTACTGCCTCATTTTGTACAGTCTGTAGACAATGTAATTGCTTGGCCGGCATAATCCAACCCCAAAATTATAATGGTCCCAACTATATATGCATGGTCCTTCATAGGGAGGGACGTTAGAATTCACTTTAAGATGCACAACCTGAAATAAGAGGCCTTCACAACAGAACCAATCTGCAAATGTAGGCCCAAGTCTGCCTGCCATGCAATTCCAAGTCTCTTGATTTTATCAGAATCAGTCACAGACAGGCCAGACATTGGGGGATAACTATAAATCTTCAACAGCTCTTTCATCTAATGTCTTAGGCCCGCAAGCATGTCCTCAGTTTTAAATGGGTGTAGTTGAAGTTAATTTCTTAAGATGCATTTTAACTTCACTCAGACAGCTAGTAAGATCTTCCAGGCTCTTGCCCTAATTGGTTACTCTAAGGTCCACCACTTCAGCTTCATCAGCATTTGAATGACAGCTAAGATAGAATGTCATGAAAAGTGGCATAAAGAGGTTGAATATAAATATTAAATAGCAGGGGAGATAACGGAGAACTCTGCAGAAGCCCGCAGTAAGCAGGCTAGGAGTCAGACAGAAAAGGACCTAGCTTTAGGTTCAGAAACCTACCCGAAAGAAAGGACTGAAGCAATTAAAAAGCATCATCCAGCAGGCTGACCAATGTTTTGAGATGCATAAGAAGTATATCATTGTCGACGGCTTTGAAGACCTTGGAAAAATTCAGCAAAGCAGGAAAGATGATAGTGCTCCATCATCAGCAGTTGCTTGGATATTATTTCAGACCACTGGGAGTGCAGACTTTGTTCCATGGCGAGGGTGGTAACCCGAATGATACGTGTTCAGGTAACCAATAGATACCAAAAAGTTGTTCAGTCGAAATTTAACTACAGTTTCCAATAGTTGATTGATCCACTGAACCCCTGCAATGGACCGATGGCTTGATATAATAGAAGGGCGTAACATAGATTTCCTCTGTAATGGAGACACCATTGACTGCTTGAACGGAGATGGTTCTATACCCTGCTGAAGTGATCAGTTCATCACATCGGAAATCTGCCTAACTGGAAGATAGCATGCCAACAAGCTAAAAACAAAGGTGAGGGATCTTCATCTTTACAGGTCGTTTTTAAATTCTGCATTAGTGTTGAAACTGAAGCAATAATGTCAGGAGATTCCAGGATAGCTGATAGGGATTTCCAAATTAGCCCAATTCTTTCTTAGATGTCTTCACACTTGGACATGAAAAATGATGGTCATTGTTATCTACCTGCATTGAAGGTTCAATAGAGCTGACCAAACAAACAGGATTAATGCAATATGAGATCACTCTAAACAATCAATTGGGACAATCAGTGTAAGTATTTATTTTATCTGTGATAAAAGCAGCTTTAGCATACACGCTGCTTGCTTATAACCGCAAAGGGCTGTTTTAATGAGATTGTGTGTTTCCTCTGTTCCAGATCATCTCCAATTCTTTTCCCGCTTATGATTCAATTGCTTCAAATGCCTAAAATGGTAAAAGAACCAGGGATTTCACTGTTTCCATAATGTATACATAACCAGAGTAGCTTTTTCATTACAGATAGTCTGAAAATAATTTGAACATTTACCCCAGTAGTCGGAACAGGAGATCGCAGAGGTGAGATTTAGCAGTGATACAAATAAGTTGTTTGCCAACATCACATAAAGTGTCTTTTTAATGTGGGATAACCTTACACCACAAGCATTTGCTCCAATACCTTTAACAACACGAGCAACATGTAATTTAAATAGTCTGGCATAATGATAGCTCTAGCCAAGAGGAATGCCTTCCACAATGCTTGCCTCTACTCCTCTCAGCAACACCAGGTCCAAAGAAGGACCTTTTGAGTGTGCGATGGAGGAAGATAAAGAGGAAAATCATGTACCAACAATAAATCAGGAACATTGAGTGCATCGGGTTTCTTATCATATTCAAACTAAATATTAAAATCACCAAGAACTGAAGTCTTTTTCAAATCTTATGCTTCTGTGGAAAGGACAACCTCTAAATTATTCACAAGGTTCTCATCTGCTCCTGGAAGTCTGTGACATAATACGAACTTAGTAGAGACAGACAAAGAAACAGAGAAATAGAGGAAACATATTCGGGCTTCCAACTTCAATGTTAATAATAAGGAATCAGATAACACCAAGTTGTCTTGAAACATGGCGGCAATGCCGTCTCAGCCGCCCATCCGGCCCCCGCTCTAGCAATTCTATAGAGCCATCTAATACTTTAGTTGTGTGGCAGTACAAAGCCAAAACTGATAATGCAATCCTCTGTAATGAACAGAAAGCCCATGCAATGCTCCCTAACTAAATATGCTATAGGCAGCACATTGCTTATGGCCGACCAGGCATTAATCAGCCCACACTTAAACTCACTTTCAATCCCAGTCAGTGGATTTTTACAAAAATACTGGGCGGTAATATTTTCAGTGTAAGCGAGATGCAATTCCTTATGAGCAGGGTATATTCCGGGCTTGCAGAGTAATTGCGCTTTTGCTATTATTAAGAGCTATTAGCTCAATTCTCTGTTAATAAACAGAATCCCAATCAAAAAACAAACACAAGAACAATAATAAGTATTATATCTGAAAACATAATGTGAATATATAAGCCTGTCCAAATATACAAATCCGTCTGCACAGAGTGCCATACGCTGTCAGGCCAATGGACACATAGCCAATAAAATCATAATCGTGTGTAGTCTGGGGAGCAACAAGAACTAAAAAATATAAAGACTATCACAAACCACTTGTTGGATATCCTTCACCTACGGTTCTACAAAGCCAGCTACAGAAAGAACTCAAATATGGGTGTGAAAAAACCTTGGAAGGTTTCCCCTGTTGTTAAGCATCCCAAAATGGATAGTTACATTATTTCTTCTGTCTTCCTCGTCACAGTCCTTATGTACACAAGGTATCAGCCTCCCCCCCAAGACAGACCCTACAAACTATCTGTTCCAACCCTACATAGAAGAAAGATTACGAGGAGCCATCCAAATTCTGTCTTCTATTTCTGTTATTACAGCCCTGTCACGACTCATCTGGGCCTTTAACCCACCCATTTTCCGTAACTAAAGGTGTACCGAAATTCGACTTTGAGTAAGTATTCGATTGAATTCCGGCTGAAAGTGTGATATTCAGCTTTGACGGATACTTAAATAATTATCACTCGAAGCCGAATAGTTTCCCCTTCAAAATACATGAAGTACTGCTTTGCCTTTGTCCCTGGAACATTGAGGCATTTCATGTTTATGCTTTCAAAAGTGTCACTAACAAATGCTGCTGTTACTTTTTTGATTGAGTGCAGGCAGTGCAGAGGCGTATTTCACTGTAGAGGAGCAGGTGGACGGATTCTACTTAGTCACTGCACCCTCAGCCCCGTCGTACTGGAATGACAGACGAAGCGTTACAATTGGTAACCCATGCACAAGTTTATGCAATATGTCTATACCCCGTCGATTATATGAAAGATTATATGCTCTCAGGCAGCCATTCAGAAGATACCCTCATGTTGAAACAGTGGAAGAAAACTACCAAGAAGGATGTCCCTTGCCGAGTTGCCAAAATGCAGCCATGGATAAAATGGCGCGTGACGTGGATGTACGTTAAACAAAGTCTAATGACAGCAAATGAATTTCCCAAAGAAGATATATTAATCTATGCTGAAACAATATGAATATACTTAATGTTAATGTTAAAGGACATTTGTACCGTGCACTGTCACCACCGGAGTGGTCCCTTGGCGCTCTGGCAGCTCTGAAAGAGGAGGGGAGGTTGAGTTAGTGGGAGGAAGCAGGAAAAGTGCAAGAGAGCAGTGATGTGCTGTTGGGGGCCTCAGCCCGGTGGGTCCGTTGGCTGGGCCTGGGGTGTTTGCGGCCGGTAGTCGTAATGTACTGTTGTGCAAGGCTATGTGTGTTTTTGTTTTGTTGTGCAATGTAGTGAAGTTTGTGCGGTTTGTTGTGCTGTAGGTTTTGGTTGCATTTGGTTTGGAGTTTGAGAGGTGTATGCAGAAAGGGAAATTGTTAGTAGGGTTGGTTAGTTTGCGTCTCTATCCTGAATTGAAGCGCTCGGCTTGCGTAGTCTCCCTTGTTGCGGCTCTGTCCTGATCTGGGTCTGACTGGCATACAGGTTCCTTACTCCTCTAGCCCCCGCCTCTAACATGCTCTCTCATAGTGCCCCATATCCTCCATTCATACTCCTGTGGCCAGTGCACCTGCTGATGACAACCACTCACGTCTTAAGAATGACGATATAACTGAAGCACTAAAAGAAACATGTATTCCATGATGCAGTACTTACGAATAAAAGAAAGAATAAAGTGACTCACTGGTCAATAACTGTAAATATGTAGAAAGAATACATTGATGCTTGCTTATAAGAGGTATATATTCAACATTTAGGACTACCATCAGAACAAGATGGACGATGGCTCATTACAATCAACCCAACTACCTCAAAATAGGAGCCCAGAATCGTAATGTGGAAAGATGATAAAGAAGCTGTTTCCCTTGCGAAATAGAGAAGTACATTGGCGGTGAACCAAGGATGCTATTTTGAGAGATGAAGGAAAGCACAAAGGGAGTCAAAGGGGTAGACCATGTGCAAGGACATATTTACCAACAATTAGGAAGAACAAGAACATTTACTGATGCCAAATATTGGTTAATTGAAAGGGCATAAAGTCAATACAGGATAGATTGAGCAAGTCTCAAAAGTCTAAAAGGAGAACTGCACCCAGCATAATTAAATCGAATGGTGTTAAAAGCACTGTGGAAATGAACAAATTCATGGTCTTGTAACACGTGATGAGGAGCTTGCAAAGAAAGGCTAGTCATTAGGCCTGGAGCTAAGATAATGGTGTACCTACACTCCCTTGAATGTCCCAAGACAGTGCAGACTAGCAAGGTCAGTCTTCAAACAGAAGACACTGGCATGAGCCCTACCAATGAGAGAGGGTGGCCGAATTGGGAAACAAGGGGAGAGCTGACACATTTCCAACCACCTGGGTTTCGTTTCCTATATACGTGGATTTGGGCTGCCAAACAATTAAAATAGCCTGCCATGCATTTTTGCATACAATGCTGCAAAGTATTATTCTGTGGCCTACACGACGTGTCTAGAAGTAGCTAAGGGTGTGCCTCACATCTAAGAGACCACCAATGAGGGACTAACACGCACATTTTCTATAGGTAGACATGATCCCCTAATCCAGACGCTAACCCCTAATCCAGTCCCACTCAGTGATAGGTTTTAGAGTTTGCCACATAGGATGACATCATATTTGACGCATCTAGCAGTAAATAAGCTAAATACACCCGAAAAGACATTTTGCCTCATTACACAGTATGCGGTAACCATGGCGCTATCAGCGCCATGGTTGCCGCCGGTATTTTACCTTGTCCGCCTTGGTGGATGGCGGAATTACCGGCCTACTCCAAAGTAGTGGGGAAAGACATATGTAAAGGGGGACATATATATGTATATTGGAAGCGCACATATATAAAGGGTATAATATGATTGTATAAAAGATAACGTGTTAAAAGCAAAGAGCAAAAATAAAGAACGAATAGTGTAAATAAATAAATAACAAACTATCTTTTCCTTATACTTTTTTGACAAAAGCTGGACATTGGTCAAAAAGATAGAATTAGACAAAACTAAAATAGAAGTAAAAAAGACAGTTCAAGGATACTAAAAAACCAAGAACGCTATACAAATTATTTACGGAAAGTGTAAACGAAGGAGCTCGAAAAATAGTGTCATATACATTTTGTTTAAAAAAAATAATAAACGAAGGTAGGGAAAATATCCTGATTGCCTGGAATACAAGTGACAATTGATGGCACCTGCTCAAAAATATTGAAATTATATATTCAATTAATTTGGAAGTAAGAAAAATTAGTAAGTCTTGACAGTGTGAATTGACTTGTCGTAATGAAAGAAACACCTCTCACACACCTATGCAGGACACTGCCAAGATATACAGCCAAGATTATGCAGTACCACTCCGAATGGCACGACCAATAAAACATTTATGTCCTAGCCTCCAGGAGGCTTGTTGTCAAACACTATATTCCGAAACCTGATGACATATTTACATGCCACACATAAGGGAAAGAAGCTAGAGAAAAGATTTGCAGTACTAGAGCTTTGGAAAATGTACCAGAATGTGAAAGAAGACCCAGTCTATAGGGAGTGGATGCTTAGTCAGCATAAAGGGGAAGACATAACACCTTCAGCTCCTCTTTCCCCTCCTGAGAAACAAGATGTAGAGAAAAAAGATATAAATTTACACTGTAAAGGAATTGAAAGTAGCAGCAGGGTATGTTAATCCACCATACGGACCCCTTGCCTATACTAGTGAAGAGACAGAGGCAGTTAGCAAAAGTACAGAATGTAAATATATACAGACAAGCGATGAATGCAAACAGCGTGATGAGAAAAAGGATAGACAGAACAAAAAGAGAGAGACAGAAGAAGAGGCAAAGAAACAAAGAAGAATAACAGATAAAGCCACGGGTACGACAATAGTACAGAATAAATGGATAGGAGGACAAATACTGCTCAAACTAGATGACAAAGGTATAGGTGGAGTTTGAGAAAGAGAGGAAAGGGAAGAGCTAGATAAGAAAGCGAAAGAGAAGGAAGAAGAGAGGCTATATAAACAAGAAAAAGACAAAGAATTTAGGTGAAGGGAAGAACAAAGAAAATATGAGGCAAAAAGGGAGAAGGAGAAGCTAGAAGAAGTGAAATGAAAAGAAGTAGAAGCCCAAAGTTTGAAAGCATGTAGGTTTCATAGAAGGCAAAAGGAAGAGGAATGAAGGGAAATAAGGAGACGGGAGGAAGAAATGAACAGAAGTAGGGGATTTAAAGATGATGAGATTAAATATGTATGCCATAGAAGCATGATACCCATAGAAATGCAAGAGCAAACCAAAGAAGAGAGACGGTCACAACCATCCCGTGAAGGGTGGCGAGGACCATTGGATATGCCAACATGGAGAGAAGAAGACATAAAGTCCATAGGAACAAGAATGGGGAAACTAGATAGACAAATGAGGAATGAGGAAGGGTAAAGAACTCAAGAGGGTGAACAAGGAGCATCCTTTAGAGGAATAGGAAGAAGTTCAAATGACATCACACCAGACAATCATATAACTATATCCTTAAGTGGGTTAGATCTTGAGGACGCGCAAGAGGATAGTAGTCACACAAGTTGGGGCATAATGATGTCAGATGAGGAAAGGAGACAAAATAAGAAAATGTAAGAAGAGGTGTGCATATGAATTTTCAAGAGTATCAAGAATATATAAAGGGGGAAAATGGTTAGATTTAGAGGACCCTATAAGGAAAACACAGGAACCAATACCATATACTGAGCAACCACAAGTACAGTCACATAGTGCAGGGGATGCGTCCCTGCTTTATGTAAGAAGATTAAGGGCATTGCCGGGGGGAGAAAACAAGCAGGTGGTGATAATGCTGGCTGGACGACAAGGAGCGTGGGTAGGTATGACAAAGGATCAGAGTTTTCACGATTCCCGCTATTAGAGAAAGGAGGTGGTCGACCACAGAATATAGCGTGGACCCAGATGGATACGGATAATTTAAAATGGATACTGCTGAGTTTGACTACTGGTGCGGGAAAATGGATTAAGGAATTAGAGAAAAGAAGATCAGGAATGATATTAGCTATAGGCGACATAAAAGGCCCATTATCAGCCATCTTAGGAGAGGGATCTGATGACATTTGGGAAGGAGCAGGGTATCCAAAAGTAACTGCGCAGAACACAGTGCATGATGGAGGGCCATTCAATAATTGTAGAGCAGAAATATGGCGAGCACTTAGAGTACAATATCCAGATACATCAGATATTGGGCCGATACTGACTAGGAAGATGAGGGAGGATGAAGACCCCATTGATTTTATTCAGGATATTCAAGATAAGTTTGGTGTGGAGACGCACAAACCTTGGGATAAAACTGTAGTGTTATTTTATCATATATTATCAAGGGACTGCCAGTACAGAAGCAGTTAAAGAAATAGGTGGGAATGGAAGCAAAACAATGGCCAGAGAAGCATTTGGCAATCATGCATCAAGACAAGAAGAAAACTGAGGGTAGAAAGCAAGAAGAGGCAAAGTTGGTGCAGAAAAAAGATCAATGTTCACCATAGAGGGAGCAGTGTTGCAAGTAATGAGGGAAACATTGTGCAAATAGTACAGTTGCCACAGCAGTATAACATAGCCAATGCCCAAGATCAGAATGGGACTAATTATATGCCAAGAGGCAGAGGGAATGCAACTCAAGGAGGAGGACAAGTGGGATTTCAGAACCCTCAAGGAACGGGAGGATTTAATGGTGGCCAACCCTTCATATGTTGGAATTGTGGAAAAAAATAGGACATGTGGCTAGAGTATGAAGGCGCAGAGCAAGCATGCAACAACAGAATTGGCAATCTCCACGACGGGGAATGGGATATGCACCACAATATAACACAGGTTCACACAGATATTATGCCCAAGATCCCACGCCGAATCAGGAACATGAGCCACAACCACAGCAGTTTCAGCAAGTGTCAATACAGACACAATTGTCACAACCTTATCAATTCCAACAAGTACCAATGCAGACACAGTCATTACAGGGGCAGCAACAGCAAGCACTTCTGCAAATGCAACAGGCACCCACTCAACAGATACAATGGCCCTCATTACAACTCAGGCGTTAAGGGTTTAACGGCGCCGTCGGCGCCGTTAAACCCTTACCGCCTGATTACAAGTGTCCCTTTGCGGGTTGGTGTTTAACGCCTGCTTTTAGCAGGCGTTAAAAATCCAACCCGCAAAGGGACTTTGGAGCTAATTATGTGGATATGTTTCAAACATGGCATGGCTATCAATACTTGATAGTTGTAGTTTGTCCATTTTCTAGATGGAATGAAGCAGGTCTGTGCAAACATCCCGATGTTGCATGCGCTGCACAGTTTTTAGGCCACAGGGTATTTCCAAGATGGGGCATGTGCAAAGATTTGCGATCCAATAATGGACCGCATTTTGTGAGTGAACTTTTTGAAAATATAGTCTCACTTTTAGGTATGAAGCATACTTTTACTTTGGGCTATTACCCGTTAGAAATCAGGATATGTGACAGATTAAATAGACTTCTGAAGGTAAGGATAGCAAACCTTAAATTGACATTAAAGAAAGGAGGGTTATATTGCCTACCCCTTGCATTATATGCACAGCGAAACCAATCTGGTTCAGATCACCATTTAACACCCCATGAGCTGGTGACTGGATGCCGAATGAGAACTCCTCTCACCCCCCTTCCCCCAACAAGAGCAAATACAGATGCCCACAGTGTAGCGAGGGCACTAGGCAATGAAATGCATGATTATTTTAAAATGATCACTCAAAGTATCTCCACCACCACCCTCTCTACATGGGGTGTTCCCCAGGGTTCCAACCTCTCACCCTGGCTCTTCAACCATTAGTTGGCACCTCTGACTCACCTCATCTCTACCTTCTCTTCTAACTTTCAGTGTTATGCGGATGACACTCAGCTCTCCTTCAGGCTCCCCTCAGCCTCCTCTGCTCTCTCGCTCATTCCTGACTGAGGAATGGTGTGCCTCCAATGATCTCTGTCTTAATGCCAGTAAGACTGAGATCCTACTCATTGGGACCCCTGCTCCCACTTTCCCTCTTTCGCTCTGGTCGCCCACCCTGGGCCCACTGCCCGCTCCTTCCTGTGACGCAAAAAACCTTGGTGTCATCTTCAACTCGCCCTCTCCTTCTCTCCCCACATCTCTGACATCTCTACGAAGTTCCATTGCCAGCTGCACCTCCTCAGAGGTATTCTTCCTTTCTCACTTTCCCCCAGAAGCTCACTGTCTCCAGAGCCCTGGTTCTCTCTAGGCCAGATTACTGCAACAGCCTCTTTCTAAATCTGCCTGCCTCCAAACTTCACCCTTTGCAACTAATCCAGAACAGGACCGCAAGACTTGTCCTTGGCCTCAAGCCCAAGAATCATATCTCTCCAGCCCTGAAATCTCTTCCCTGGCCGAGGACCATACTACCACCAACTCTCTCTTCCTAAACATTGTCTTCTCAAGCCTTCCGCTCATCCTCCTCCAACTCTCTGAGGGTCAGATGCTGCTTGAGGCAGCGAGTGGGGGGTAGATATCTGTCCTTGGCTGGAGCCACCCTCAGGAACAGCCTCCCTGCCTCTCTCAAACTTGAGCAGGACCACTTACGGTTCCGGAAGCAACACAAGACCTTCATCTTTGCTTCTGCCTTCTCTCTCTCTCCCCTGCTGATGCTACTGTTTACTGCGCTAACTGTTTACCTGGCCACCCTCTAAACCTCATGGGCACCAGGCTCCTGCATGACCAGTAGCCCCTTGCACTGCCTCTGGGCACCCCTCACACTTAGGGACTGTATCTGCAACCCTACAGTCCCCTGCCTCCCTCCACTTACCAAGCCACCACCGTGGCAGCACTTACCATACTGTTTTGCCACTGCACTCTCCACCCCTCATCCCCCCCTGGCACTTCTCCTCTTTCTTCCCACTTACACTTGCATGATCTGAATGACAGAAGGCCTAATAAGATTGTTTGTTGTGTCCGCCCTTTGTCTTCCCTTCCTTGTCTTGTCATGCCTAAAAACACTTGTGTAGAGGCACGTTATAAATAATTTATCATATCATATCCCTTTTATCTCTCAACAGATCAAGCGTCAACAGAAGGGGTCAAATGTAAACAAAAAAGACAATTTGGAAAATGGATTAAAGACACTGCCAGTATATATAGGGGACCAGGTGTCAGTACGCAAGTTTGTGTGCACCTGGAGTACCCCTCAATTTGAAGGCCCATGTGAGGTGGAGGACATAAGCTGTACTGCTTTGAAGCTGAAAGGAAGAAGGGCGTGGATCCACCTGCATGATGTCAAACCCTATAAAAGTGAAGCAACATTGACCTCTCTTGTACCAACCAACAGCGAAGCATGTATCCCCACCGAAGCAAGTCCCCACAGTGAAGAAAGAGAAGAGCAAGAAAAAAATGACCACACAATCGATGGTCAAGAACATGGACAAAGAAAGCCAAACACTTTTAGATTAGGACTGATTTATGGATTAATTAATCTGCAGTAATTCTGGAACACTTTCCTTAGATGAAGATAGAAAAGACTATGGGCCTCATTACGACTTTGGCTGCCTCCAAAATCGTGTCCGGGTACCCTAAATGGGGAAATACCGTGCCATTCCGAGTATTGGAGGGCCCGGTATTTCCCCCTTCAGGGAACCCGGGCCCGGTCCTTCCCCATTCCCATTGAGCCCTTATAGGGCTCAATGGGAATGGGGAGGGAGCTAACAATGGGCCCATTACGAACAGGCCCGTTGTTAGCTCCCTGGTCCGCTCGCGGGACCCACTATGGACGTCTGGAAAAACCAGACGTCCAGAGCGGGTCCCGCAAGGGCACCTCGTAATTGTGCAGAATGGGTTTAACGGCGCCGGCACCATTACCAGCGCCGTAAAACCCATTCCGCACAAGTCATAATGAGGCTCTATGAAATAATTGAAGGAAGAAAAGAATATTTGAGCTTTTATGTTGCTGATCGTGCATACATTCTTCTTTGCTGTTTTCTCTTGTATGCTTCAGTCTTATCCAGCTTTAATACGAAGAACTACAAACATGGTGCAATTTTTGGGAAATCCAAAAAATGGCTTCATCATTTTTGGAATTGTTTTGGCAATCATTTTACAATTTTTGTTATACATTTATGACTTACAGTTAATATGATAAGAATTTGTATATTCAAAATAAAAATGGTAACAATGGAAATGTTCCAAGGGGGTAACAACTGTAGCTCCATGTAAAAGGTGAACCAAACGAAAAAATAATTATTGGAGTGTTCTGTGGCATTTTGATTTTTAATATTCTCCTTATAACATTAACATTATAAGCAGTGAGGAGCCAGAAAATAAGACAACTCCCACTAGTCTCATTATTCCCATTGTCCTTATTAAGAACCCAAAACCCTTTTAAGTTGTGATATTAAAAAACCCTTTTCACGAGTAAAGAGATGCTGAGGAAGATAATGAAAGTACTTTGATGAATCAGCTCACTTGGCAAATAATTTATGGTATCAGCACATAAAAGAGGTGGGGGAGAGAATGTCAGAAGAGAGTTGTTATGTGTGCCCTTTAATACTGTATGCCATGAATGCGGCAAGAACAGTTATTGCAAGAGAAAGGTCTCCACAAGATGCAAAATGTCACAGTCCACTAGCAGCTTGTACTACGAGAGGCCAATTTGAAGGGCAGTAGGCAACTTTAAGATGGCAATCAAGACAGACTTTTCCATATGAAGATATTTCATCTGCTCCAATTGTTCCATCCACTCTGTCTGTTCCGTCCACTCCGTCTGTTCTATCCATTTCGTCTAATCTGTCCGTTCCATCCACTCCATGCGTTAGTTGAATCCATTCCATACGTTCCATCCACTCCATCCATTCTTCCATCTGCCCCGGCCGTATCATCTGCATCAACCGTTCCATCCGCATCAACCGTTCCATCCGCACCGCCGTTCCATCCGCACCAGCCGTTCCATCCGCACCAGCCGTTCCATCCACTCCATTCGTTACAACCACTCCCTCCATTCCATCCGCTCCCTCCGTTCTATCCACTCCATTCGTTCCATCCAGTCCATTCGTTCAATCCACTTCATCTGTTGCATCCACTCCATCCGTTGCATCCAATCCATCTGTTGCACCCACTCATCTGTTGCATCCACCAACAGTTCCATCAGCACCAACCGTTCCAGCCGCACCAACCGTTCCATCCGCACCTGCCGTTCAATCCGCATGAACTGTTCCATCCGCACCAACCGTTCCATCCGCACCTGCCGTTCCATCCGCACCAACCATTCTATCTGCTCCTTCCGTTACATCCGCTCCTTCCGTTCCATCTGCTCCTTCTGTTCCATCTGCTCCTTCTGTTCCATCCGCTCCTTCCGTTCCATCCACTACATCCGTTGCATCCGCTCCATCCGTTCCATCCGCTCCATCCGTTCCATCCATTCCATCCATTCCATCCGTACCATCCACCCCATCCGTTACATCCACCCGATCTGTTCATCCACCCCATTTGATCCATCAGCCATCTCCGTTCTATCCGCTCCCTCCGTTCCATCCATTCCATTTGTTCCATCCACTCTATTTGTTTCGTCCACGTCATGCGTTGGGTCCATTCCATCCGTTCTATCTATTCCATCCACACTTCCATCCGCACCAACCGTTCCATCCGCACTAAACGTTCAACGCGCGCCCACTGTTCCATCCGTGCCCACTGTTCCTTCTGCGCCCACCGGTCCTTCCACGCCCACTGTTCCTTCCACGCACACCATTCCAGTCGGGCCAACCGTTCCATCCGTGACATCCGTTCCATCCACCCCAGCCGTTCCATCAGCACCAACCGTTCCATCCCCACTAGCTGTTCCATGTGCACTTGCTGTTCCGTTTGCACTAACCGTTCCATCTATTCCATCTGTTCCATCTGTTCCATCCGTTCCATCCACTCCATCCGTTCCGTCCACTCCATCCATTCCGTCCACTCCATCCATTCCGTCCACTCCCTCCGACTCACCAGAGTCCATCGTTTCTTATGGATTAGTAATGTTCTCGTAATTAATTTGTAATAGTAAAAAGACACCAGATATCTGTGGCAGGATACAGGGTGCATTCAGGGTATTGTAATTGCTCACGTTCCCTGCCGCCCTTCCCCCATGCACCCGTACCAGAGGATCAACTGGGGATACGCAGGGCCACATTTTAAAGAAATTAGACCACTAAAATAGCGCCACGGTCAGGAAGCGCCTTTTTTAGATGCACGATTTTAGTAAATTCGCAGGCTGCTTTCTCCACAATGGTGTCGTGAGCAATTCAGCTCGGACTGGCAGCAGCCCAAAAGACGCGCTGGTCAGGCCGCTTGCATACGCAGGTATCAGCAGCACTCTCGCAATAGTAACGTATAACAGCTTTTGACAGGCCCTATCAAACAAGGAAAACAAACGTGTATCCCTGTTTGAGGGATAGAAATAGAAGTGTGACAGCAGTGGTTCATAAAGCTGCTGTACCACTTTAAAAGAAACTGCATGAAAGGGTCAGAAATGACCCTGCCGTACATTGGTCATCCCCTTGCGCCTGTTCTAAAGAAGAGCAGAGGAAAGGGTTTGTTTTCTGCACATTTTAAAGTACGTTCTGTTTGGGAATTAGGGATGTGCATTGAAATGCTCGGAAATGCCCCTTAGTTGCATCAATGCACACAGGGCGTGAAACAAGGTGCGCTAAAAAATGATTTTAGGCCCCTCGGGTTCCATCAAGCAGATGTGGTGCCAACAATAGTTGATCTTGTTCACTGCTGGCACCATCAGTAACTCCTGGAGAAGGTGGCCAGGCAGAGCTGTGGGTAGGAGCGGTTTGGTTTAGACGAACAGCACTGGTATGAAGATGAGATTTGGTACCAGTTGCAAGCCGCGCTATCCCCTAGCAACCAGTCATTTATTTTTGCCTCGAGAAGAGCAAAGGAACCCTATTATCAAATAGGGCTAAGGCTGAATGTGCAATTGCAAAGTGATTGGTCGGCTACCTTTCCCTAGAGCCACAAATAAAGGTGTATACATGTATTAAAGTAAAGTAAAGGAATCCTTCTGCAAAGATGGAAACACATCATTCTGAGTATTCACACTCTGCATTGGTTTCTTGTCAGATGCATGATTCAATTAACACATTGCCTTGCCCTCCAGGCTGCCCACAACAAGAGTCGAAGGCAAAGAGCCACTTTTTGTTGTTCAACTCTTTTTATTGAGGTTATGAGAGTGAGCGGAACTCGTGAAACCCAAGAGTTTACCAAACGGATTGTCACAGCCTTCAACTGCAGACCACCTAGAAACAATATCCAACTCAGAGAGGTCTCTAAAAGTAGCAGGACCTGCAAGAGACCTCCTGCAAAACCTTGGCAGTGCATGTCAATGTATTCAAAATAAAAAATCACAGTTTATCAAAATAAAGTAAAAAAATCCATCCAGATGTGTGCAGACAAGCAACGACATTTTAGCTGAGGCACGTGGTGCCCAGAACATCTGAGACCGCATTGTGGGAGCATTGATCATTTTCTGGTCCGAGGAGGAGTACAAAGGAACGGACATGTGCACAGACCCTGGTTTCCCATGCTTTTTACCATACTTTTCAGAAAAGAAGAAGCCATGGTAGATGCCGCACACATGCATTGTGGCCATCATTACCATGAATCCGTTTAGATTGCATTTGCTTTATTCACATTTAAAAAACAGATGGTAATCCATGGGTATCCAGAGGTAAAATGCCCGGATGGTAAAAAAGTAGTGGAGAGCTTTTCGCCACCTGTTTTTTTACCATCAGTGTTATTTAAGGCTCTATGAAAATGACCCCTTAAGCGTGTCTGGGAAAATAAAATTGTCTGTCAAATCACTACAAGATAAAGAAGTGGCGATTTCTATGCATAAAAAAACCTCTGAGAAGTCAATATAGGGGTAACAGGGGGTTTTGTCCCCCCAACTTCTGTGACATGCCTTCCCCCCCCCATCTTTTGGAGGGAGGGCAGGGGGGCCGCAATTATCAATTATGTAATTGGACAGCGCAAGCCCGGCTGGGGTGCCCAGCAAGTCTTGCGCTGTCTCATTACATAATGATGAGATGCCTGGCAGCCGCGCTGCAAAACATTCAGGGCTGGCATGCCCTGCGTGGCTCAGTCCCTCACCCTGGCTGGCCTGACTCAAAGTCAGCAGCCAGGGTGCTGAACTGGGTGTTGCAGGGCCTGGCGCTTGTGCTGCCATGCTAGCAGCAGCACTTCCAGGGGCCGCGGCGCAGAGAATCGCTTTCTGGCTTTGTGTTTGTGCGACACACAGACAGGAACTAGGAAGCACATTCAGCTTGCTTGTTTCTGTCTGGAGGTGCGTGAGTGCGAAGAAGTTAGGTCGGTGTAACATGAGAGGTGGCCTAGGTGGCATTTGAAAGCAGAGCAGAGGTACTTTTTTGTTTTTATAATTTTTAATTGTGTTTACGTATGTTTGTTGGGGGGCTGGGCTGCTGGCTGACCCTAGTGAGGGCGCGTGTCACATTTGGACAATGTGAGCAGAGGTCACAGTACACATTGAGGCCCCAGGTATGAAGACACACTAACAATAACAAATGGTGCATTCTCTGTGGCAAGACACAGCTCTGCAACGCCTCCAAAATTAGTCTTGCCACTTTTCAGATGCACTAAAGCACCACCATCCTAATTTCAAAATGAAGTTGGCGGAAGGTGCGCCCTCCCCAAGTAGAGTGGAAAGAGTCAAGCTGAGAAAACCTGTGACCCAAAACTGTTGTACTCTGCAAATTATGTGAAATGAAGCTGAGTGCTATACGCCTTCCAAACATGGTGAACGTTTGTTAAGCAGTTTTTGCTCTAGGTGCGCACAAGGAACTGTATGGGATTTTGTGTTAAAAGCACACTTTTAGGAGCCCTGTATAACTTTTCCCCCTTCCGCCAAAAATAATCTTCACCAAACTGCCAAAAAGTATTTAGAGTTTTGGAGACACTTTTTCAGGAAGGTTTGGTGCAAATTAGTACATGGGTGTCAGGGTTCAGGTTACAGGCCACTAAAAACTGATTCACTTACCAAACTAAGCAGGGGAGTATCCAGCATTGTAAGAGTGTGTGTGTGTGTGTGGGGCGGGGGGGTGGTTTGGGGGGTGAGAAACAAAATGCAGTGTGTGGAATTCTGCATGGTTTCATTGGCTCCCACAAACCGCCCACCCCTGCTCCAATCTACTTTTGTAGTAACATTAGTGAAAGATGGCATTATAACACACAACAAAAAAAATAAAACTGCAGGATCATTCCAGATGCAGGAAACTCATCTATTAGAGCTCTGTCCAAGAGGTCTGGGGCAAAATACATGCAACCCTCCTAATTATTAGGATCTGCGTGATTTTTTCTGTCGCAGAAAAGTCAGTGACGTAAAAGTTTGCATGAGAAATGTGCGAACCACGAAAGGTTTGCACATTTCCCATGCGAACATGCATTGAAAAACCCTACATACCCACACCCCCACCCACACCCACAAAATACCCACAACACTTCCCCACCCACACCCGCAACACACCACCACCCACAACATAAACAAACCCTACTTTACACGCTGAGTCCCTGCGGCGGCATTTCCCTTTCACTTCCGTAATCGGGCATCGGCGCCGCAGGGGCCTTTTTTTTTTGTTTTCCTTTTTTTTCGGGAGCTGCAGGGGTGTCCCCCGCAACACCCGCTCACTATACCACAAAGTATAGTGAGCGGGGTGTTGCGGGGGACACCCCCGCAGTCCTTTCTTTTTATACTTACCTACAATGCTACCACCAAAGGTTCGAACTTTTGGTGTTCGAACCTTTGGTGGTAGCATTTTTCGGACTTTTTGTACGGTCTGACCTTTTTTTTCGGTCCGATCATACAATTCCAATTATTATATGGATTGCACCAACAGAAGTGACTTCACAGAACAGGACATTGCAAGGCGCATCATCAGTCTTTGATACTTGGAGGCACCATGGAAATGACATTAGAATAAGTTGCCATAAATAAGCCCAGTGACAAATAACTTTGTGGTGCAAAATACCTAAATTGCACTATTGTTATATGTGGAGCAACTCTATGGTAATTGGGCTTTTCCATTATACCATGATACATTAACATAAGCTTTGAAGTGAATCAGAGTCACTTGCAGAGCTGCATATAAGGCGCAACGTGATTTAAATGATTTGCTGAGGATCACACACTTGGTTAAATAGTGAAACTGGGATGTGGATAATTTAAGTGACTGCACACATCTTTCCAGGTTTAGTTGACATAGATATTTATTAAGGTTTTGCTTTACATTTCATGTGCTTAAATAAATATTTATAGCAATGCCTTGGTAGCCAACCACATTACATAATAAACTAGCCTTTCATAGTAAACTATCCATACACCATATACATTGTCATAGAAATATGTTGAGCAATGGGAGTATGGCTTTAGTTTTATTCTCCCCAATCTGCATACAAAATCACAATAGCATCATGTAGATTAATGTGAGCCTAACAAATCCCCCTTGTGTTTTAAAGCCATAGTCATTATTTCATAAAGCATGCAAAATGATGCACCCTTCTCACTTCTGATCACTCCCTCCCATTCACATTTCTAAAGAGACAAAAGTCCCAGCTAATAGTACCCCCATCCATCCCACCAGTGCCTAATGGCTCACATTGTAATGCTCTGTTGATACAGAGCAACGTGAGGACCCTCTACTGCCCGGAGCTCCTTGGGACATTGTCCTGGCAGCAGGACACCTCTACCATTCGGAACGGGTAACGTATCCTGCTGCCAGGACAATGAGCGTGCTGAGCAGGAATTGCTCAGCACACATTATCCTACCAGCGGGACACCTTTGCCGTCTGGCGCCCTCTTTAGGTGCCGAACGGGAGAGGTGTCCCAATGACAAATGTCCTGGTCTGGCTCTTAAAAGAGCCACGGGAGGCAGCTTGCCCCCCTGCCTCTTCCGCTCGGTACTCCACTGCTTGGAGCCATTTGAACACAGGAAAACATACCTTAATTTTAATCAGTCAGAATCTTGTAGAAAAAATCTATCATCAGATACACATATAAGGTGTGGTGCAGAACCCACGTTTGGGGATATATGCATTTAAAAATGGCTCTGAATGAAAGGAAAAATCAAGGGAATTGCTGACATTCCAGTGAATCTGTTGCTTTCAGTAACGGCTTTATAGTTCAGCTAGGTCAAGTCAACTTAGCCCAAAATTTCAGGATAAGGGGATAATAAAGTCTTTTCTGCTCAATGGACATTGCGCCACTGTTTCCATGTGTTATTGTATATGTACATATAAATGTTATGTGCTCACAGTGTATGTCAATGGAGGTGCTGGGTGCATTTGTGTGTGAGTGAGAGTGTATGCAAGCATATGTGTGTTGACTTTTGTGTCTGAATGAATGATAAATAACGCATTGATTGTACGTTCTATTGGAATTAAGTTTGTGAATGTTATGTTGTGCCACTGGGTGCACAGCAGACCGGCTGAAGATGTGTGGGGGCCCAAATTAATTTTAAAAATATGCCACCAGTCTTATGAAAGTTATAACAGAGCGTCAGCAATGGAATTTTGTGGTGTAGTAGTCTAGTGTTATTTCTCAGGGATTTAGGTTGTTTGACCAAGGTACAAAATCACGGTGTAATTGACCATAGTCATTTTCGCTGCAAATATGTTTTTACCTCGGTACAAAAAACCAAACCCATGTCCCCCCCCAAACCGCCAGTACACCCATAAAACCCCACCTACTTACCTTTTCTCCTTCTGCCACCTCTTGTTTGCCCTGCAGCGTCAGATCCATCCATCTAACGCGGGTCACTGCAGGGTGCCTTTTGTTTCTTTTTTTTGTTGGGTCCCCTGCCACCAATGCGGAGGAAACAGGAGACACCACTGCAACCGCCAAAGCCAAAAATACCAAACATGGGGAGCGGGGGAGGCCCCTGCAACCCTAGCTCTTCATGTTCGGTATCTTCGGCTTCAAACTAATGGTGGTGACCAAATTCAGTCAAGTCTACCATTTCGTCCAAACATTTTTGAACAATTTGGCCAAAATGATCCTTAAGAGCCACCATCCGCCCCTGTTCCCCCCAACATTTTCGGCAAAGTTACTCCACTGCCGTCTGCTATAAAATGACTTCAAACCTTCTCCACAGCATGCTTCTCTGATTTGATTTGAAGCATTTACATGGCATAGCGAGAAGGATTAATACATCCCGGCGCAGGTGGAACACTGAATATAGCACAAGAAGAAATCTGTGCTGGTGGGCGGTCCAACTCCCTAACGGTAACGGCAGGCTTTTACCTGTCTATGAAAAGAACCTAAAACATGTAGCAAATGAAGAGGCGACATGTTCCAATAAAAAGGCCCAATCACAGAGAATCCGCCATCACCCCTACATTTAAAGTTGGAAGGGTGAATAAACATAAGATGTTTGTTCCCCGGAATGTAGAGAGCTAGATGGCACATTTTGCTGGATTTTATAAGCAATGTATTCAGCGGCCACATCATCCAAGCATTTGAAAACCCTCTGCAGGACCTTAAAAACCATCTTTCTCCAACTGGCAGCTAGTGCAATTCGTGATGGTGATCTGAAACTCTAGCAAATGTAAGAAGTTTACAAATCAGTCGTACTGCCTCATTTTGTACAGTCTGTAGACAATGTAATTGCTTGGCCGGCATAATCCAACCCCAAAATTATAATGGTCCCAACTATATATGCATGGTCCCCCATAGGGAGGGACGTTAGAATTCACTTTAAGATGCACAACCTGAAATAAGAGGCCTTCACAACAGAACCAATCTGCAAATGTAGGCCCAAGTCTGCTTGCCAGGCAATTCCAAGTCTCTTGATTTTATCAGAATCAGTCACAGACAGGCCAGACATTGGGGGATAACTATAAATCTTCAACGGCTCGTTCATCTAATGTCTTAGGCCCGCAAGCATGTCCTCGGTTTTAAATGGGTGTAGTTGAAGGCAATTTCTTAAGATCCATTTTAACTTCACTCAGACAGCTAGTAAGATCTTCCAGGCTCTTGCCCTAATTGGTTACTCTAAGGGCCACCACTTCAGCTTCATCAGCATTTGAATGACAGCTAAGATAGAATGTCATGAAAAGTGGCATAAAGAGGTTGAATATAAATATTAAATAGCAGGGGAGATAACGGAGAACTCTGCAGAAGCCCGCAGTAAGCAGGCTAGGAGTCAGACAGAAAAGGACCTAGCTTTAGGTTCAGAAACCTACCCGAAAGAAAGGACCGAAGCAATTAAAAAGCATCATCCAGCAGGCTGACCAATGTTTTGAGATGCATAAGAAGTATATCATTGTCGACGGCTTTGAAGACCTTGGAAAAATTCAGCAAAGCAGGAAAGATGATAGTGCTCCATCATCAGCAGTTGCTTGGATATTATTTCAGACCACTGGGAGTGCAGACTTTGTTCCATGACGTGGGTGGTAACCCGAATGATACGTGTTCAGGTAACCAATAGATACCAAAAAGTTGTTCAGTCGAAATTTAACTACCGTTTCCAATAGTTGAAAGATCCACTGAACCCCTGCAATGGACCGATGGCTTGATATAATAGAAGGGCGTAACATAGTTTTCCTCTGTAATGGAGACACCATTGACTGCTTGAACGGAGATGGTTCTATACCCTGCTGAAGTGATCAGTTCATCACATCGGAAATCTGCCTAACTGGAAGATAGCATGCCAACAAGCTAAAAACAAAGGTGAGGGATCTTCATCTTTACAGGTCGTTTTTAAATTCTGCATTAGTGTTGAAACTGAAGCAATAATGTCAGGAGATTCCAGGATAGCTGATAGGGATTTCCAAATTAGCCCAATTCTTTCTTAGATGTCTTCACACTTGGACATGAAAAATGATGGTCATTGTTATCTACCTGCATTGAAGGTGCAATAGAGCTTACCAAACAAACAGGATTAATGCAATATGAGATCACTATAAACAATCAATTGGGACAATCAGTGTAAGTATTTATTTTATCCACGATAAAAGCAGCTTTAGCATACACGCTGCTTGCTTATAACCGCAAAGGGCTGTTTTAATGAGATTGTGTGTTTCCTCTGTTCCAGATCATCTCCAATTCTTTTCCCGCTTATGATTCAATTGCTTCAAATGACTAAAATGGTAAAAGAACCGGGGATTTCACTGTTTCCATAAAGTATTCATAACCAGAGTAGCTTTTTCATTACAGATTGTCTGAAAATAAGTTTAACATTTACCCCAGTAGTCGGAACAGGAGATCGCAGAGGTGAGATTTAGCAGTGATACAAATAAGTTGTTTGCCAAAATCACATAAAGTGTCTTTTTAATGTGGGATAACCTTACACCACAAGCATTTGCTCCAATACCTTTAACAACACGAGCAACATGTAATTTAAATAGTCTGGCATAATGATAGCTCTAGCCAAGAGGAATGCCTTCCACAATGCTTGCCTCTACTCCTCTCAGCAACACCAGGTCCAAACAAGGACCTTTTGAGTGTGCGATGGAGGAAGATAAAGAGGAAAATCATGTACCAACAATAAATCAGGAACATTGAGTGCATCGGGTTTCTTATCATATTCAAACTAAATATTAAAATCACCAAGAACTGAAGTCTTTTTCAAATCGTATTCTTCTGTGGAAAGGACAACCTCTAAATTATTCACAAGGTTCTCAGCTGCTCCTGTAAGTCTGTGCCATAATACGAACTTAGTAGAGACAGACAACGGGCCTCATTACACGGATGGCGGAGAACCATGGCGCTATTAGCGCCATGGTTCATGCCGGTACAATACCGGCACCGCCTTGGCGGAAAGGGGAATTACCGCCCCATTCCAAGGTTGGCGGGGCGGTAATTCCCCCTTCCACCATTGCCCTTCCCCATTCCCATTTTTGCCCCATAGGGCATAATGGGAATGGGGAAGGTGCTAATTACGGTACCGCAAATTGCGGTACCGTAATTAGCTCCCTGGGTCCCTTTGCGGGTTGGTTTTTAACGCCTGCAAAAAGCAGGCGTTAAATTCCCCAACCCGCAAAGGGACCTCGTAGTAAGGCGGTAAGGATTTACCGGTACCGGTAAAATACCGGTACCGGTAAACCCTTACCGCCATCCGTGTAATGAGGCCCAAAGAAACAGAGAAATAGAAGAAACATATTCGGGCTTCCAACTTCAATGTCAATAATAAGAAATCAGATAACACCAAGTTGTCTTGAAACATGGCGGCAATGCCGTGTGGCAGTACAAAGCCGAAACTGGTAATGAAATCCTCTGCAATGAACAGATAGCCCATGCAAAGCTCCCTAACTAAATATGCTATAAGAAGCACGTCGCTTATGGCTGACCAGGCATTAATCAGCCCACACTTAAACTCACTTTCAATCCCAGTCAGTGGATTTTTACAAAAATACTGGGTGGTAATATTTTCAGTGTAAGCGAGATGCAATTCCTTATGAGCAGGGTATATTCTGAGCTTGTAGAGTAATTGCGCTTTTGCTATTATTATTAATAATATAATAATAATAATATCTAGTTTTATATAGCGCTACAAGCCCGCAGGCATCTAAGCGCTGAGATAACAGTTGATATTATTATCCCACAGCATGGTATTGCATGGTACTCAATTTATCAATCTCGGAAAGATGAAAGGTTGAGTTGGCCCTGCCGCGATTCGAACCTGCATCAGCAGGCTGCACACAGATGTCAGAAACAGGCGCTCAGCTCGTTGTGCTATCTGATTAAGAGCTATTAGCTCAATTCACTGTTAATAAACAGAATCCCAATCAAAAAACAAACACAAGAACAATAATAATAAGTATTATATCTGAAAACATAATGTGAATATATAAGCCTGTCCAAATATACAAATCCGTCAGCACAGAGCGCCATACACTGTCAGGCCAATGGACACATATCCAATAAAATCATAATCGTGTGTAGTCTGGGGAGCAACAAGAACTAAAAAATATAAAGACTATCACAAACCACTTGTTGGATATCCTTCACCTACGGTCCTGCAGAGCCAGCTACAGAAAGAACTCAAATATGGGTGTGAAAAAACCTTGGAAGATTTCCCCTGTTGTTAAGCATCCCGAAATGGATAGTCACATTATTTCTTCTGTCTCCCTCGTCACAGCCCTTACGTACACAAGGTATCAGCCCCCCCAAGACAGACCCCACATACTATCTGTTCCAACCCTACATAGAAGAAAGATTACGAGGAGCCATCCAAATGTTGTCTTCTATTTCTGTTATTACAGCCCTGTTACCACTCATCTGTGCCTTTAACCCACCCATCTTCCGTAACTAAGAGTGTACCGAAATTCAACTTTGAGTAAGTATTCGATCGAATTCCAGCTGAAAATGTGATATTCAGCTTCGTTGAATACTTAAATAATTAACACTCGAAGCCGAATAGTTTCCCCTTCAAAATACATGAAATACTGCTTTGCCTTTGTCCCTGGAATAATTGAGGCATTTCATGTTCATGCTTTTAAAAGTGTCACTAACAAATGCTGCTGTCACTTTTTTGATTGAGTGCAGGCAGAGCAGAGGCGTATTTTACTGTAGAGGAGCAGGTGGACGGATTCTACTTAGTCACTGCACCCTCAGCCCCGTAGTTCTGGAATGACAGACGAAGAGTTTCAATTGGTAACCCATGCACAAGTTTATGCAATATGTCTATACCCCGTCGATTATATGAAAGATTATATGCTCTCAGGCAGCCATTCAGAAGATACCCTCATGTTGAAACAGTGGAAGAAAACTACCAAGAAGGATGTCCCTTGCCAAGTTGCCAAAATGCAGCCATGGATAAAATGGCGCGTGAAGTGAATGTACATTAAACAAAGTCTAATGACAGCAAATGAATGTCCCAAAGAAGATATATTAATCTATGCTGAAACAATATAAATATACTTAAGAATGACGATATAACTGAAGCACTAAAAGAAACATGTATTCCATGATGCAGTACTTACGAATAAAAGAAAGAATGAAGTGACTCACTGGTCAATAACTGTAAATATGTGAAAGAATACATTGAAGCTTGCTTATAAGAGGTATTTATTCAACGTTTAGGACTACCATCAGAACAAGATGGACGATGGCTCATTACAATCAACCCAACTACCTCAAAATAGGAGCCCAGAATCGTAATGTGGAAAGATGATAAAGAAGCTGTTTCCCTTGCAAAATAGAGAAGTACATTGGCTGTGAACCAAGGATGCTATTTTGAGAGATAAAGGAAAGCACAAAGGGAGTCAAAGGGGAAGACCATGTGCAAGGACATATTTACCAACAATTAGGAAGAACAAGAACATTTACTGATGCCAAATATTGGTTAATGGAAAGGGCATAAAGTCAATATGGAATAGATTGAGCAAGTCTCAAAAGTCTAAAAGGAGAACTGCACCCAGCATAATTAAATAAAATGGTGTTAAAAGCACTGTCGAAATGAACAAATTTATGGTCTTGTAACACGTGATGAGGAGCTTGCAAAGAAAGGCTAGTCATTAGGCCTGGAGCTAAGATAATGGTGTACCTACACTCCCTTGAATGTCCCAAGACAGTGCAGACTAGCAAGGTCAGTCTTCAAACAGAAGGCACTGGCATGAGCCCTACCAATGAGAGAGGGTGGCCGAATTGGGAAACAAGGGGAGAGCTGACGCATCTCCAACCACCTGGGTTTCGTTTCCTATATACGTGGATTTGGGCTGCCAAACAATTAAAATAGCCTGCCATGCACTTTTGCATACAATGTTGGAAAGTATTATTCTGTGGCCTACACCACGTGTCTAGAAGTAGCTGAAGGTGTGCCTCACAGATAAGAGACCACCAATGAGGGACTAACACGCACATTTTCTACAGGTAGACATGATCCCCTAATACAGACCCTAACCCCTAATCCAGTCCCACTCCTCGATAGGTTTTAGAGTTTGTCACATAGGATGACATCATATTTGAAGCATCTAGCATTAAATAAGCTAAATACAACCGAAAAGACATTGCGATCTTGCATGAATCGGCTTGATGAGTGTTTATTCGCCTTGCTTTACTTCTTGAGATTAAAGTAGTATTTTACCACGTCTTTTGAGTCTGTCCAGTCATGTGGTCTGAAATATTTTACTGGTAATTCCATCTAGCACAACAGATGCTTTAAGGTGCTAGAGCACATTTGGTATCAGTGCGGATGGTTCTGGTCTAATTGACCTAGAGCTCAGACCTAGAACCCAGACCTAGATTCCCAGACGATCAACGGCTCCTGGTATAAGCAAGACAAGTGCAGGGTTTCCTGCAGTGAGCTGTGCGCTAAAAAAGAATCACGTGATCAACATATGACCGACAGGTCCCCCTTTGAAGAAATTCCTGTTTGGTCCACGCAGGTGCCCGGCGGACGAAAGGCACAGTGGTTGACTGTGGGAGAGTCGATGCCAGGGCACTCAAGCTGAGTACCAGACATAAGTAGATCAATGAAGTTGGTAAAAGCATATGGGGAAGGGATTTTTATTGTGTTACGTTTTAAATAAGAGACATAAAGAGTAAATGGATTTTTGGGGATTAGATAAAGCAGAGAGATAAGGAAACCTCAAATTCATGGCCTCAAGCGAGATCAAAAGGGCACACACTATAGTTCCATATCGGAACATTAAGGATTCCTACTGGTAGAGCCAGGCAGAATTGTGCGTGTCAAACTCCCATTGGGGGCAAATAAAAAGGAGAGGAGAATACACCCTTTAAAGTAGTGGGGAAAGACATATATAAAGGGGAACATATATATGTATATTGGAAGTGCACATATGTAAAGGGTATAATATGATTGTATAAAAGATAACGTGTTTAAAACAAACAGCAAAAATAAAGAAAGAATAGTGTAAATAAATAAATAAATAACTATCTTTTCCTTATACTTTTTTGACAAAAGATGGGCATTGGTCAAAAAGCTAGAATTAGACAAAACTAAAATAGAAGTAAAAAAGACAGTTTAAGCATACTAAAAAACCAAGAACGCTATACAAATTATTTACGGAAAGTGTAAACGAAGGAGCTCAAAAAATTGTGTCACATACATTTTGTTTCAAAAAAATAATAAACGAGGGTAGGGAAAATATCCTGATTGCCTGGAATATGAGTGGCAATTGATGGTGTCTGCTCAAAAATGTTGAAATTATATATTCAGTTAATTTGGAAGTAAGAAAAATGTGTAAGTCTTGACAGTCTGAATTGACTTGTCGTAATGAAAGAAACACCTCTCACACACCTATGCAGGACACTGCCAAGATATACAGCCAAGATTATGCAGTACCACTCCGAATGGCACGACCAATAAGACATTTATGTCCTGGCCTCCAGGAGGCTTGTTGTCAAACACTATATTCCGAAACCTGACGACATATTTACATGCCACACATAAGGGAAAGAAGCTAGAGAAAAGACTTGCAGTACTAGAGCTTTGGAAAATGTACCAGAATGTGAAAGAAGACCCAGTCTATAGGGAGTGGATGCTTAGTCAGCATAAAGGGGAAGACGTAACACCAGTGCTTAATTTGTAAAAAAATAAGTGCCAGGGCCCAAATAATCTTGGCCCCCCAATGCCGGGCTGGGACCGGCGGGCGCCGCCCGCAATGCGGGCGTCACGGCCCAGGCCAGTTCAGTGCTAGATCTAGATTGGCCCACCACCAGCCCACCGCATTGCTGCTGCTGCTCCATGTCACATGTTTGGCGCTGCAGCAACTGCTGGCACAGGCTAGTAGTGAGATGGATGCAGAAGGAGCACACATATCTATCTTTGTTTATTTCACAACTTATTTTATTACATGTTTTAAATCACTGAAAGTACTGTGGGATTAACTAGATTTTTCAGTTTGGCATCAACTTGCATTCTGGGAGTTATAGTTTAACATTAAAACCACAACAATATTCTTTTGGCTTAAGATGTTGCTATAATGATTTACATGCTGCCATGTGGCTTTAATTAGAAATGTGCGTTTTTTGTAAGTAAACTCTACAAGACATTATTACTGTAGACCTTGAAATCCAACTATTTGAGCCAAGGTTTGTGATCCTGGTCAGACCCCTTCCCCCCTCGACATCCCCTGCTATGACCTAGGATATGGCCACTGGCCTCTAAATGTCTATTCTATGTAGGTTTCCTATTCATATTGAAGTGGAGGTTATGTTCGGGATAGCCCTCTTATCTTCTGCCTCAGCACCCGTAGTGCCGCCTTGCACATAAGTAGCAGGACAGGCACCAGAAGTTAAAGGTGGAAGTTATACAGAAACTACAGCATCTGGGCATTTGATTGGCAGCTCCATAAGCAACCCAATGAAATCTATGCCTCCTAATTACCTACAATTATTTTAGCTGCCACAAGTGTTCCAGTGTTTCCCCCTGCTGACTAGTAGCTTGTGTAACATCTTCTTTCTGCTTTGCACTCAGTTTCCATATGGGCACGTTGATTTACACGTTAGCATTGTCACAGAGAGCCAGGTCAGCTTCACCCCATGGGTAAAAATCATTGGCAACACCAACAGTTTGGGCTTTTGTGTAGGCATGGGAAAGGCACTTGGCACGCACTGCCGTAGTGTTATTACCTGGCTATATAAGGTAGCAGGTGAAAAATGGTGCAAATACCTGGGCTGGGCATCTAAAAGTGTCTGGCAAATGCCTAATACTTATACAAAAGCCAAAACTGTTAGCTTTGCCATTACTTGTTTTTTACAGGACTTCAGTGAAGGACATGTATAGTGCTTATAAATGAAGTGCCTGAAGGCGAACCTGGTTAACACGTTTTTATTACACCAGTAGCACACCTACAGTGCCAAATAATTAAGTCATTAACTCTAAGAAGAACTGGCAGGCGCTTCTAGTGCAAGGTTTGATGGTGAGGCTCCATTAGAGCAAGCTCAAAGAGTTACAATGAGGTGATGTTTATCATATCATGTGTGCATCAAGTGCTGGGCATGAGAAAACGTGAAAGAAAAGAAAAAGCAAACCTAATTTTTCACGCCTTGAAACACTTGTGTGTAGGCACATTATAAATGCCATATCATATCATAATATTCAGTGTATGGACCATTATAGCATGCTAGTTTACAGAGAAACATCCTTAGTGAAGCAAGTGCATATTTCATTTTTGTATATAAAGCTATTTCCAAAGTAACGTCCTGTTTGTAGGCCTGGATGAAGTTAGCTGACAGAAATCAAGCGAATTATAGACATAGTGTAGCCTGTCACTGTCACACAAGCTCTAAATCGCTAGTGCTGCAATAGTTGTAAATATAGTTAAAAACAAACAGCAGATTGACCATAAAATATGGAGACAATCTCTAAACACCACCAGAGGTCGGACCCAGTATAACCCGGGCTGCGGCATATCTCAGAACGGCGATCTGCTGGATAAACGTGTTCGTGTTCATAAGTTGAAAAAGGTCAAACATGCAACCCGCTTAAGCATTAAATCAAGCCTCATGTTGAACAAAGCGTCAATCTGCTGGATAAACACGTTCGAGTTCACAGATTGATAAAGATTAAACATGCAACCTACTTAAACATTAAATCAAGCCTCATGATGAGCGCGAGGGCTGCTCAATAAATCAAAGGCTCTGCTTAACTCGCGTACATGGAAACTCCATTAGCACTGGCCAGATGACTCTGGTCTGGGGAAGAAATGAAAGGCTGCCGGGCCCCTCTCATTCATTCAGCAGGGGCGGGGAGGCAGGGGATCACCTCTGCTTCTTTTTGTAACAAAATCAGCCCTGTCAGCTCACTAGAGTCCACCCACCCCCACCCACAACAATTTGTTATTGGAGGGAGCACGGCTGGCGCCACGTAACTGGGCCTCAGCAAGCGATTGAATTCATCAAAGAAAGTTAACCCTTTCTTGTTAACTTTCTTTGGTGAATGCCTTCATCCCCTGGGCAGAATGAGTTCTGGTGCTGAAATAACTCTGCTGGTGGGGCCCACCCCCAACCACCGGCACAAATTAAGCACTGCGTAACACCTTCAGCTCCTCTTTCCCCTCCTGAGAAACAAGATATAGAGAATAAAGATAAGGGATTTTACCCTGTAAAGGAATTGAAAGTAGCAGCAGGGTATGTTAATCCACCATATGGACCCCTTGCCTATACTAGTGAAGAGACAGAGGAAGTTAGCAAAAGTACAGAATGTAAATATATACAGACAAGCAATGAATGCAAACAGCGTGATGAGAAAAAGGATAGACAGAACAAACAGAGAGAGATAGAATAAGAGGCAAAGAAACAAGGAAGAATAACAGATATATCCACGGGTACGACAATAGTACAGAATAAATGGATGGGAGGACAAATATTGCTCAAACTAGATGACAAAGGTATAGGTGGAATTTGAGAAAGAGAGGAAAGGGAAGAGCTAGATAAGAAAGCGAAAGAGAAGGAAGAAGAGAGGCTATATAAACAAGAAAAAGACAAAGAATGTAGGTGAAGGGAAAAATGAAGAAAATATGAGGCAAAAAGAAGGAGAAGCTAGAAGAAGAGAAATGAAAAGAAGTAGAAGCCCAGAGTTTGAAAGCATGTAGGTTTCATAGAAGGCAAGAGGAAGAGGAATGAAGGGAAATAAGCAGAAGGGAGGACGAAATGAACAGAAGTAGGACATTTAAAGGTGATGAGATTAAATATTTATGCCATAGAAGCATGATACCCGTGGAAATGCAAGAGCAAACCAAAGAAGAGAGACGGTCACAACCATCCCGTGAAGGGTGGCAAGGACCATTGGATATGCCAACATGGAGAGAAGAAGACACAGAGTCCACAGGAACAAGAATGGGGAAACTATATAGACAAATGAGGAATGAGGAAGGGTAAAGAACTCAAGAGGGTGAACAAGGAGCATCCTTTAGAGGAATATGAAGAAGTTCAAATGACGTCAGAGCAGACAATCATATAACTATATCCTTAAGTGAGTTAGATCTTGAGGATGCGAAAGAGGATAGTAGTCACACAAGTTGGGGCATAATGATGTCAGATGAGGAAAGGAGACAAAATAAGAAAATGTAAGAAGAGGTGTGCACATGAATTTTCAAGAATATCAAGCATAGAGTATCAAGCATAGATAAAGGGGTAAAATGGTTAGATTTAGAGGACCCTATAAGGAAAACACAGAACCAATACCATATACCGAGCAACCACAAGTACAGTCACATAGTGCTGGGGATGCGTCCCTGCTTTATGTAAGCAGATTAAGGGCATTGCTGGGGAGAAAACAAGCAGGTGATGATAATGCTGGCTGGACGACAAGGAGCGTGGGTAGGTATGACAAAGGATCAGAGTTTTCACAATTCCCAATATTAGAGAAAGGAGGGGGTTGACCACAGAATATACCGTGGACCCAGATGGATAAGGATAATTTAAAATGCATACTGCTTAGTTTGACTACTGGTGCAGGAAAATGGATTAAGGAATTAGAGAAAAGAAGATCAGGAATGATATTAGCTATAGACAATATAAAATGCCCATTATCAGTCATTTTAGGGGAGGGATCTGATGACATTTAGGAAGGAGCAGGGTATCCAAAAGTAACTGGGCAGAACACAGTGCATGATGGAAGGCCATTCAATAATTGTAGAGCAGACCTATGGCGAGCGCTTAGAGTACAATATCCAGATACATGGGATATTGGGGCGATACTGACTAGGAAGATGAGGGAGGATGAATACCCCATTGATTTTATTCAGGATATTCAAGATAGGTATAGTGCGGAGACGCACAAACCTTGGGATAAAACCGTAGCATTATTGTATCATATATTATGTCAGGGACTGCCAGAGCCAGTACAGAAGCAGTTAAAGAAATAGGTGGGAATTGAAGCAAAACAATGGCCAGAGATGCATTTGGCAATCATGCATTAAGACAAGAAGAAAACGGAGGTAGAAAGCAAGAAGAGGCAAATGGTGCAAATAGTACAGTTGCCACATCAGTATAACATAGCCAATGCCCAAGATCAGAGGCAGAGGGAATGCACCTCGAGGAGGAGGACAAGTGGGATTTCAGAACCCTCAAGGAAGGGGAGGATTTAATGGTGGCCAACCCTTCATATGTTGGAATTGTGGAAAAAGATAGGACATGTGGCTAGAGTATGCAGGTGCAGAGCAAGCATGCAACAACAGAATTGGCAATCTCCAAGAGGGGGGGTGGGATATGCACCACAATATAACAGAGATTCACACGGATATTATGCCCAAGATCCCATGCAGAATCAGGCTCATGAGCCACAACCACAGCAGTTTCAGCAAGTGCCAATACAGACACAATTGTCACAACCTTGTCAATTCCAACAAGTACCGATGCAGACACAGTCATTACAGGGGCAGGAACAGCAAGCACCTATGCAAATGCAACAACCACCCACTCAACAGATACAATATATTCCAATGCAACAGACAGGCGCATCACAATGGCAGATGGACACGGGAGTTACACAAGTAGTCAAACCCAAACTAGGGAGTGTGACTATGGTGGGAGGGAATCCTTTCACAGGCATGTGGATAAATTTATACCTACAATAGGATAGCCCACAGGATGACCTGATGTGTTCAGTACTATCTGTAGCACCAGAACCCCAAGAGGAACCAAGGATTAAGGTGACGATGGGTGGCAAGCCATACTCATTTCTTGTGGACGCTGGAGCAACTCGTTCCTGCATCTGCCTATGTGACGTCAACAGTACAAGCATGCCTAGCACATTGGAAAAGGAGGGGCTTCCTTAGTGCAGACGGCACTCCGGTGCAACATGCGGGGCTATTAGACAAACTGAAGCCTTAAGCTTTACAGCAACCATAGTCATTGTGAAAAGCGCAGCGCATTCAAAAAGAACAGATTTAGGGCCTGATCACGACTTTGGCGGTAACGCCGGTGGTAATACTGCCGGCGGTATTAGCCCTACCGCCGAACTCCCCGGCACTAATAGCGCCGGATCACGAGTTCGGCGGTAATGTTAATCCCCATTCCCCATTGAGCCCATTCGGGAAAGCCCCATTCCCCAATGGGGAATTTTCACGCTCTTATCGCTGACAGATTTCCCGCCGGCGGTAATAGCACGAACCTTCGGCGGATTTCCCCCCAGCTCAGAGCTGGGGCGAAACCTGCCAAAGTCCTGATTTGGCGGACCCTTAAATCCGGCGGTAATAGCGCTACCGCCGGATTTAAGGGTTACCGCCAAAGTCGTGATCAGGCCCTTAATCTCTTGCGGGAATGAAGCCACAGGCTTAGAGGCCAAACGTGTTGCATGTTATTCAACCATGTATGAAGATGAATTCAAAGATTTGAAAAAAGTGACAGGGTGATGCATGTTGGTCAGAGAAGGATTTAATATGATGCCCATTGTACAGTTAATTGAGATACAGGTACGAGCATCGCAAGAAAAAAAGGAGCAATGGAAAAAGCGGGGGTGTTCTTTGTCCCCCACTCAGGCAATATGGAGACAGGACAGTACAGGAAAGCCAGTTATGCCTCTAGCAATGTTGAGAGTAGCATTGGAGCAGCTCCATTATCCCGTGCGTGTGACTCAAGAGAGTCTAGCTGCTACTATAGCAGAAGACTGGTTCATACCAAACCTCAGTGAGCATGTGGCACAGTTCATTGTAAACTTTATTGTGTGGCAGCGATTTACAGCAGGGCACACCCTACAAACTGTGAGAGGAGTAAACCCCAGACCTAATGGCCCCATCCAACATTTGCACATAGATTATGTGGATATGTTTCAAACATGGCATGGCTATCGATACTTAATAGTTGTAGTTTGTCCATTTTCCAGATGGAATGAATCAGGTCTGTGCAAACATCCCGATGTTGCATGCGCTGCACAGGTTTTAGGCCACAAGGTATTTCCAGGATGGGGCGTGTGCAAAGATTTGCGATCCAATAATGGACCGCATTTTGTGAGTGAACTTTTTGAAAATATAGTCTCACTTTTAGGTATGAAGCATACATTTACTTTGGCCTATTACCCGTTAGACATCAGGATATGTGACAGATTAAATAGACTTCTGAAGGTAAGGATAGCAAAGCTTAAATTGACATTAAAGAAAGGAGGGTTATATTGCCTACCCCTTGCATTATATGCACAGCAAAACCAACCTGGTTCAGATCACCATTTAACGCCCCATGAGCTGGTGACTGGATGCCGAATGAGAACTCCTCTCACCCCCCTGCACCCAACAAGAGCAAATACAGACGCCCACAGTGTAGCGAGGGCACTAGGCAATGAAATGCATGATTATTTAAAAATGATCACTCAAAGTATCTCCACCACCACTCTCTCTACATGTGGTGTTCCCCAGGGTTCCAACCTCTCACCCTGGCTCTTCAACCATTAGTTGGCACCTCTGACTCACCTCATCTCTACCTTCTCTTCTAACATTCAGTGTTATGCAGATGGCACTCAGCTCTCCTTCAGGCTCCCCTCAGCCTCCTCTGCTCTCTCGCTCATTCTTGACTGAGGAATGGTGTGCCTCCAACGATCTCTGTTTTAATGCCAGTAAGACTGAGATCCTACTCATTGGGACCCCTGCTCCCGCTTTCCCTCTTTCGCTCTGGTCGCCCACCCTGGGCCCACTGCCCGCTCCTTCCTGTGACGCAAAAAACCTTGGTGTCATCTTCAACTCGCCCTCTCCTTCTCTCCCCACATCTCTGACATCTCTACGAAGTTCCATTGCCAGCTGCACCTCCTCAGAGGTATTTTTCCTTTTCTCACTTTCCCCCAGAAGCTCACCGTCTCCAGAGCCCTGGTTCTCTCTAGGCCAGATTACTGCAACAGCCTCTTTCTAAATCTGCCTGCCTCCACACTTCACCCTTTGCAACTAATCCAGAACTGGACCGCGAGACTTGTCCTTGGCCTCAAGCCCAGGAATCATATCTCTCCAGCCCTGAAATCTCTTCCCTGGCTCCTGGTGGCTGCAAGGATCAAGTTCAAGACCCTCTGCATTGTCCAAAAGGCTTTTTTGAGGCCGCGGACCATACTACCACCTACTCTCTCTTCCTAAACATCTTCTTCTTGAGCCTTCCGCTCATCCTCCTCCAACTCTCTGAGGGTCAGATGCTTCTTGAGGCAGCGAGTGGGGGGGTAGATCTCTGTCCTTGGCTGGGGCCACCCTCGGGAACAGCCTCCCTGCCTCTCTCAAACTTGAGCAGGACCACTTACGGTTCCGGAAGCAACACAAGACCTTCATCTTTGCTTCTGCCTTCTCTCTCTCTCCCCTGCTGATGCTACTGTTTACTGCGCTAACTGTTTACCTGCCCACCCTCTAAAACTCACGGGCACCAGGCTCCTGCATGACCAGTAGCCCCTTGCACTGCCTCTGGGCACCCCTCGCACTTAGGGACTGTGTCTGCAACCCTACAGTCCCCTGCCTCCCTCCACTTACTTGAGCCACCACCCTGGCAGCACTTACCATACTGTTTTGCCACTGCACACTCCACCCCTCATCCCCCCCTGGCACTTCTCCTCTTTCTTCCCACTTACACTTGGATGATCTGAATGACAGAAGGCCTAGTAAGATTGTTTGTTGTGTCCGCCCTTTGTCTTCCCTTCCTTGTCTTGCATTGCCTAGAAACACTTGCCTAGAGGCGCGTTATAAATAATTGATCATATCATATCCTATTATATCTCTTTTATCTCTCAACAGATCAAGCGTCAACAGAAGGGGTCAAATGTAAACAAAAAAGACAATTTGGAAAATGGATTAAAGGCACCGCCAGTATATATAGGGGACCAGGTGTCAGTACGCAAGTTTGGGTGCACCTGGAGTACCCCTCAATTTGAAGGCCCATGTGAGGTGGAGGACATAAGCAGTACTGCTTTGAAGCTGAAAGGAAGAAGGGCCTGGATCCACCTGCATGATGCCAAACCCTATAAAAGTGAAGCAACATTGACCTCTCTTGTACCAACCAACAGCGAAGCAAGTATCCCCACCGAAGCAAGTCCCCACAGTGAAGCAAGAAAAGAGCAAGAAAAAAATGACACACGATCGATGGTCAAGAACATGGACAAAGAAAGCCAAACACTTTTAGATTAGGACTGATTTATGGATTAATTAATCTGCAGTAATTCTGGAACACTTTCCTTAGATGAAGATAGAAAAGACTATGGGCCTCATTACGACTTTGGCTGCCTCCAAAATCGTGTCCGGGTTCCCTGAATGGGGAAATACCAGGCCATTCCGAGTATGGAGGGCCCGGTATTTCCTCCTTCAGGGAACCCGGGCCCGGTCCTTCACCTTTCCCATTCGAGCCCTCATAGGGCTCAATGGGAATGGGGAGGGAGCTAACAATGGGCCCATTACGAACAGGCCCGTTGTTAGCTCCCTGGTCCGCTCGGGGCACCCACTATGGATGTCTGGAAAAACCAGACGTCCAGTGTAGGTCCCGCAAGGGCACCTCGTAATTGTGCGGAATGGGTTTAACGGCGCCAGCACCATTACCAGCGCCGTAAAACCCATTCCGCACAAGTCATAATGAGGCTCTATGAAATAATTGAAGGAAGAAAAGAATATTTGAGCTTTTATGTTGCTGATCGTGCATACATTCTTCTTTGCTGTTTTCTCTTGTATGCTTCAGTCTTATCCAGCTTTAATACGAAGAACTACAAACATGGTGCAATTTTTGGGAAACCCCAAAAATGGCTCCATCATTTTTGGAATGGTTTTGGCAATCATTTTACAATTTTTGTTATACATTTATGACTTAGAGTTAAAATTATAAGAATTTGCATATTCAAAATAAAAGTGGTAACAATGGAAATGTTCCAAGGGGTAACAACTGTAGCTCCATGAAAAAAGTGAACCAAACGAAAAAATAATTATTGAAGTTTTCTGTGGCATTTTGATTTTTAATATTCTCCTTATAATATTAGCATTAACACGTTATAAGCACTAGTCTCATTATTCCCATTGTCCCTATTAAGAACCCAAAACGCTTTTACGTTGTGATATTAAAAAACTCATTTCACGAGTAAAGAGATGCTGAGGACGATAATGAAAGTACGTTGATGAATCAGCTCACTTGGCAAATCATTTATGGTATCAGCACATAAATGAGGTGGGGGAGAGAATGTCAGAAGAGAGTTGTTATGTGTGCTCATTAATACTGTATGCCAGGAATGCGGCAAGAACAGTTATTGCAAGAGAAAGGTCTCCACAAGATGCAAAATGCCTCAGTCCTCTAGCAGCTTGTACTACGAGAGGCCAATTTGAAGGGAAGTAGGCAACTTTAAGATGGCAATCAAGACAGACTTTTCAATATGAAGATACAAACGTAAAGACAAAAAGCATGGACAGTGTATTATGGTGGAAAACAAAAAACTATATATCCATCACAATTTGGAGAAGATACAAGCTTTTGACATCAAGAGAATGAATTGCTCAGATATGACTGAAAAATCAGGGGAGCCAGGATTCTGGGAAAGAGCACAATTGTTGGTGTATGGACATATAGCAACCGGAAATGGATGGGATGGATGGACTAGTATCATGCCCTGCATACTTGCTGCAAAATATGCTGTCCACAGAGTACAAAAGGTGTATGATGAATGCTTGGAATCATGGACTAAGCATGAAAATGTATCCAATTGGGCTGATAATGAAGCAGGACTGGTGCATATACTGCAATTCAAGAATGCAACATCCTGTTTTAAGAATGATGGCAAGGTCTTTGTTGGAAGGAACAAAGGATGTGGAGAAACAATTGAAGTAGCAGGAATGAATGGAGGATCTGCAGTTCTGATGAATCGATATTGGCCTGCGGATCCAGACCCTACATGCAGTTGCCTAAGGATTTGGGAGGAGTGTGCGCCATTGTAAATGTACAGCTTCCAGCACTAGTGAGTCCCCAAAGAGATTGCCATATTGAAGAGTTCTCAAAGATGAATGAATATAACAGAAAGAAGAGATAATTTCATCTTCGCCGACTGAAGAGAGAGAACTATTTCTCATCAAAATCAATAAGAGCTAAAGACATTCCTGATGAGCACAAACTATTCAGCAAGACTGCCATGATAATGACATCTATATTTACACCAGGACTTCAAGCTGTGGTAAATGCCAAGTGGCTCTAGATTACAAGATGGGAGCTGTTGCAGATGATCATTGCAAAACGAAAAGGATTCAATGCTAAAGGAAGAGTTGAGAGCCTTCAGGCTGATGACTCTCCAGAACAGGTATGTTCTGGATCTCATAACAGCAATGGAAGTAGGCGTGTGCCCCAAGGTTGGACCATCTTTCTGCATGTTCACACCACCTCGTGATAGAGAAAATGGGACCCTGACAGAGGCAATAACGATGCTGATGACCCTGCACACAAAGATGAAAGATGACGCTGATGAAACAGCAGGAGACAATTGGTATTCATTGTTGTTTGGATGGATTCCATCTTGGATGGCAAATGCTTTTAAACTACTTGGAGCAATATTACTGATAGTAATGTTGGGATTCTGTCTCATAAGGATGATCATGAGACAATGCCAGAAAACAGCTAGGAAAGCTAATGGAATGAAGATAATGATTGAAATTAAAAGACATACTGAAGAACAGACGCAGACAGAAGAAAGTACTCGAAAGAATATAAAGAAGAGTTCTCTTGCACCTCCAGGAACAAAGTTCTATTATCCCCAGGATCGTAAAAAATATTTAGGACAATAGATATTTTGTGCACCAGCAGGAGATTGTCATCTGATAACCTGGAGTGTGGATGAACATGTAAAGAATACTGACCGCCTGAGGGTGGTGACAAAAATATGGGTTCCAAAGAAAAGAAAATATGACAAGATGATAAAGAAGATGAAGCAGGAATTGCAGAAGAGGAGGAAAAGTATTTGGTTGAGAATGGAACCAGAGAGGTGAATTTAGAGGAACAGGTGGACGCATTCTCCTAAGTCACCGCCCCCTCAACACCATCCTATTGGAATGACAGACGAAGAGTTACAATTTTGAACCCATGCACAAGTTTATGTGATATGTCTATAACCCGTTGATTATATGAAAGACAATATGCACTCAGGCAGACATTCAAAAGATACCTTCACACTGAAACAGTGGAATACAACTACCAAGAAGGATGTCCCTTGCAGAGTTGCCGAAATCCAGCCATGTATAAAATGGTGTGTGGCATGGATGTACGTTAGTCTAATGACAGAAAAAGAATGTTCCGAAGAAGATATATGAATCTGTGCTGAAACGCTATGAAAATACTTAAGAATGACAATATGTTATGATATGGTATTTTATTTATATTGCGCCCATACGCAAGTGTTTCAGGGTGCGAGGAGGCAAGGGAAGGATACAAGGGAGGACCAAACAACAATATTACTAGGCACAGTGACATTGAGAGCATGCAGGTGCAGGGGAGAGGAAAGGGGGGAAGTGCAAGGGGAAGGGGAGGAGTGGAAAGTGCTGAACACGTGATCAAAACAACAACAAGCAGTGCGGCCAGCAGGTGGAAAGTGCAAGAATAAGGTGCAGACAACTGTGTATAATAAGTGCAGGAAGGGGACTGCAGGTTTGCAGATACAGACCCAAGTGCAAGGGTTGCCAGGAGGCTATGCGGGTATGCAGCTGGGTGGGCAGGGATCTGGGCCAGAAATCAGAGGGTAGGCAGGTGCCCTGGGCCGAAGCAGACAGAGATCAGCAGGGGAGAGGAAGAGCGAAGGCAGAAACAAAGAGGAAGGCCGTGAGGTGCTTCCAGAACCGAAGATGGTTCTCCTCAAGTTTCAGAGAGGCAGGGAGGCTGTTTCAAAGGGAGGCCCCAGTCTAAGAAAGAGATCTACCACCAACTCGTTGCTTGGAGAAGCGACTGACCCTGACGGAGTTGGAGGTGGAGGAGCCAAGATGTAACTGCAGGTTAGTCTGAGCCCTAGGAGGACATTGCCACACAGCACGTTGCCACGCAGCACGCCACACTTAAATTACCATTTCAACAACTGAAACAGAATGAAGCCGCGCTTTTGATTTGATCTGTGTGTAAACAATAGTTTGCTGCTGCGCAATCATTATTGTAATCTACCACAGTAAAACTATTGTCATGTTACATGTTTTTGCAAGTGCTGGAGGATATTTAAACTTCAGCACTCTGTGAAGCATAATTGCTTCTTCTACTTTCACATTTGTATAATTGTCAGCATTTAACATCCTGCTTTAAGACCTTTGATCTCTGCACAAGTATTTTTTGGGATAAGGTTCCCGTTGTATTCAGAACGCTTGTACTGCAATACAGTACTTGGGGAACTACCGTTCCCAGCAGCACCGGAGTCGCTGTTAAGGAAACGTCAGGTGAATCAGCCCCAGTGCTTCTTCAACAAGCTGGTCTACGCGGGTCCCGGCAGAACAATATTTATCAGCCTCTGACTCCTGCCCCCACAGGTTGGTCTGAGCCCTAGGAAGACGTTGCCACACAGCACGTCACACTTAAATTACCATTTCTAAACTGAAACCGCATGAGCACGCACTTTTGATTTGATCTGTGTTTAAACAATAGTTTGCTGCTGCGCGATCATTATTGTAATCTACCGCAGTAAAACTATTGTCATTTTACATGTTCTTGTGATTGTTAGAGGATATTTAAACTTCAGCACTCCGTGAAGCATAATTGCTTCTTCTACTTTTACATTTGTATAATTGTCAGCATTTAACAACCTGCTTTAGGTTCTTTGATCTCTGCACAAGTATGCTTTTGGATAAGGTTCATGTTGTTTTCAGAACGCTTGTACTGCCCTAACGTACCTGGGGAACTACAGTTCCCAGCATCACTGGAGTCGCTGTTAAAGAAACATCAGGCCCTTCAGCGCTGGCGCTTCCATGACAAGCCGGTCTACACCTGTCCACGGGGGGCATCGGCATATCGGCACGTTACTCTATCCATGTCTCTCCACCTCCAATCGACCCCCAAGTAAGTCATGGGCTACTTAAAGTCACACAACCTGCACCTAGTGCAGCAGTTTTTTACACTCTAAATAGGATTTGCCCAAATCACATACACCTGGCGACTGTCCTGACCCGGCGGATACGACACAGACAAGCCCTATCCTCCAATAGAACTTACAAAACTGCAGCATTCAGCGGCAAGCCACCCAGGAAATGTACCAACCACAACTCTAGCCACTGCAGTAAGCATAGACAACCAAAGCGAGATCATAATTAGACAATCACTTGCAGGCAGTGACAACACCTACTCGAATATTAAAATCGCACCGCTCAACACAAGATCCCTTAATTAACATGTTCAAGACATTCATGACTATATTACTAACGTAAACATTGACATCCTTTTTCTCACAGAGACATGGTTACAAGAACCTGCAGGACCTGCTATCGACATTGCAGTTCCCCTAGACTATAATATATATTTTGAAAATAGAGAGTCTGGAAAGGGAGGTGGTGTGGCTATAATAGCAAGACAAGACCTCAAGCTATTCCCCTCACCGATTCGATGTACACAATGCGAGATCCTTCTCCTTAGAATGACATGACATGGGTCATAACAAATAATGTGGATATGTCAGTGATAGACACCCTAGCCTGCATCTTGACTGACAACTACAAAGTTGAATCTAGATTCACTCTAACAAACAAGATCACAAAGCTCAATAATACGGCCAGGACTGTCCAAGGCAGAAACCTTGAAAAAAAATCACACCTTCCATTTTATTTCAAGGAATTAACAACATCATGAACACCAGGTCTGAAGAAGACTCATGGGACTTAATTGTATCCACCTACTGCCGCCACTTCCAAGAGCTGCTAAACCAATACGCTCCATTAAAAACAAACAAGCCCGCCCCAATCCCAACCATCAAGGCTGGTTCATGGCGGAAACCACCAAACTTAAAAAAGATCAAAGAAAACTAGAAAGAAAATGGCGTAAAGATCCCTCTGAGATTAATAAAGAGATCTGGAAGAATACTGACCGTATGTACAGGGCTAAATTGACAGTACTAAAAGAAAACTACTACAACGATCAAATATCCTTCGCAGCAAAACTCAACAGGGAAGCTTTTCAAAATTTTAAAATCTATTGAGAAACCAACTACTCTGTCCCCTCCATTCCAGCCCACTATGGAAGACTGCGAAAAAGTGCAAACAGCGTTTCAAAACAAGATTATAAAAGCTTGAGAAACAATAAGTGCAAAGTCAACGATGCACCCTATTCCTTATTAACAACTGAAGATCTCGCCCATATAGAAGAGCCAAAATTCCAGTTCACCCCAATCTCGCTGGAAGACATGAAGAACGTACTCTCCACCATTAATTGCACCTCCTGCCCAGAGAATGTACTTCCTCCCAAGCTTATCAGAGATAACCCTGAAACCTTTGCCCCTTATCTTTGTGGCATGGCAAACTCATCTTTCACGGACCGCAAAGTCCCGGTGGAAATCAAGACAGTCACAGTCACCCCCCTGGTAAAAAACCAGGTCTAGACCAACAGGACCCCTCTAATGTCCGGCCAATCACAAATTGCAATTTCCTTCTAAAAATACTGGACAAAATAGCCACAAGTTAACTTCAGGACTATGTTGATAAAAACAATCTCCTCCACTCACAACAATCTGGATAGAAGTGCGCATAGTACTGAATTCACGCTACTGGATCTGCAAACCAAAATGCTTGGCATTCTTGAAAAAGGGAAGGCAGGCCTTCTGATCCACCTGGATCTCTCGGCAGCTTTCAATTTATTTGACCATCGGAAGCTCCGAGATGCCCTAGACACCTCAGGAAATTGCTCCCAGGATGCCATTGATTGGGTCGCCTCCTTCCTTGAAGATAGAAGCTCAAATATCATTTGTGGGGGGCCTTCCTCCGCATCCAGGCCTGTAGACTGTGGCGTTCCACAGGGCACCAGTTTCTCACTGTTACTCTTTAACCTTTATCTACGCTGTCTCTGTTACCTACTTTCAAAATTAAGGTGAGTTTTAGGCTCTAGGAATGGAACCTGCCAGTGCTAAGCTCCAATTATGCTGTGGTTGCGATTTTGGGCAAGATCACAGGAGCGGTTTTGGGGTTTAGCCTAAGCCCCAGTTTGGTAAATTAGAAAAGAAAGGTTTGTTGCTCCCGGATATCTTGCTTGTAGTTTGTGAAATAATTATTTCTGACACCTTGGTTAGTATGAATTACTTCGTTTATTGTTCGTTGTTTTTCTGGGTGATTTTTTCTTTTTAAAATACATGTGTTTATGAAAAACACTCTTTGGAACTTGACAAGCAAGTTAGGTCAGCCGACACGTGTTTCGACCTTCCGGTCGTTCTCAAGGCTGAACAATATTCAATTAGTGACAAGGTAGTGACATATTACATTATTTTCAGCAGTGGTGTTTAAGGTGATGTGCAAGCATAGTGATAGGTAGTGACATAACAAAAAACACGTTGATATGTCGATATACAGAAGGTTTAAAATTGGGAGAAAAGGAGGGAAGAAGAGACGAGAAAAGTAAGTAGCTGGTTAAAAAATTGTGCTAAGAGTAAGATAGATGGAGGTAATTGCCTCTTACCCAGTTGCGGTTTGCTGTGTGCCCAAATGGGGTTCTGTAATACAAACTGTCCTTTACGGCAGTCCTGGCTCCTGTTGGGCCCTGGGATGAGAAAAAATATATGTGTTGGGGGGAGGTAGGGACTTTCAAAATGTTCCTCCCAAGGTGTGTCCATGGTCCCATTTGTCTGGTTGGGAATATTGGCTGTGGTCATTGCACATGAACACGGTTGAAAACATCAAGGGCTTTTCGCGAATAGCCCTTGTGTGTTCCCACCTTGTGGGTGTGTTGGCGGCAGTGCAAGCAGTATCATCAAGATATGTAACTGTCCAAAGGTTGGAAATAGATGGTCCGGGATGTACATCAGGGGCTTTTTGAGAAGTACCCCTGTGTTTACCCAGCCATATAGAGCATTGAAATTGCATATCCTAGTGTTGAATAGTGAAAAAGGAGAATTATTAAAATAAGCCCTTACTGCTATCCATTGCCCATGTGTGGGCACGGAAGCTTTGTGTCCCTTGGGTGGGATGGGAGGCTTACCTCTATGTTCCGTCTGGAAAACAAGAAAACAAGCCTGCCAAAAAGAGAGATCAACATTGCTTTATCCCAAACCCAGAAGACATGATGACAATCCAACAATAAGATTTGTAACGAGATACAACAAAGACAGTTATGCATTACAAAAAATCTTGAGTAAACATTGGGGACTTCTCCTAATGGACGAACATATCAAGCCGCAACTAAAAACATATCCCAGCATGTCATATAGCAGAGCACCAACCCTAAGGACCCTACTGAGCCCCTCCTTTCTTGCAGACAAGCATATCGTGGCACATATCGTGGCACAGGACTGGCTCAGCAAAATGACACCAATTGGTTTCACGAAATGCGGGACATGCTCAATGTGTAAGCATGCAACACAGACCAAATGTGCCAAATTCTCAGGCTGCCCAATTTTCAACATCACTGAGCACATTAATTGTAGAAGCAAATTTGTAATATATGCAATTATTTGTGTTTGCAACAAAATATATATAGGCAGCACCATTCGTGAGACACGCTTCAGGATTAGAGAACATATGAACAGCATACATTCACAAGACCCCAAACTGCCACTGGCAAACCACTGGCAGAAGAACCATCAAATGGAAAATAAGAGTGACATAAGGTTCATCGGACTCAAAACGGTCCGACTGGGCCCAAGAGGAGGAGACAGAATCCGAAAACTAAGACAAGAGGAAGCACGTTTAATTTGTCATTTCAGATGTGTGAAAAATGGCCTTAATAAAGACCATGATTTAAATGTCTTCCTGTAAACTTTCACTTCTACTATTATTTCTACAATCTCCTATATTTATTCTACCTTCTTCTACCTCTCCTCCTACTCCTCAGCCCCCACAGGGATTTCTAATTGCATTAATAATTCAGGCTCCCCTTAGATCCCTCCTACCTCACAGCCATTGGCTAGGACTACCCACCCCCGTTCCACCTCACAAGCACTCATCCGTTGAGTGCCATTCACTGATCCGCGGCACATGCGCAAGTCGCTTACCAAGACACGCATGCGCCGGGACCAGCGTTAAGACACTATACCCTGCGCATGCGCGACCCGAGACTGACGTGAGTCAACAGGAAACGCACAGCTTTTAATGGCGGCACCCAGCGCGGTGTGCAAAAGCAGCGGAGCACCGCCCAGTACTCCAGACGGAACATAGAGGTAAGCCTCCCATCCCACCCAAGGGACACAAAGCTTCCGTGCCCACACATGGGCAATGGATAGCAGTAAGGGCTTATTTTAATAATTCTCCTTTTTCACTATTCAACACTAGGATATGCAATTTCAATGCTCTATATGGCTGGGTAAACACAGGGGTACTTCTCAAAAAGCCCCTGATGTACATCCCGGACCATCTATTTCCAACCTTTGGACAGTTACATATCTTGATGATACTGCTTGCACTGCCGCCAACACACCCAAAAGGTGGGAACACACAAGGGCTATTCGCGAAAAGCCCTTGGTGTTTTCAACCGTGTTCATGTGCAATGACCACAGCCAATATTCCCAACCAGACAAATGGGACCATGGACACACCTTGCAAGGAACATTTTGCAAGTCCCTACCTCCCCCCAACACATATATTTTTTCTCATCCCAGGGCCCAACAGGAGCCAGGACTGCCGTAAAGGACAGTTTGTATTACAGAACCCCATTTGGGCACAAACCGCAACTGGGTAAGAGGCAATTACCTCCATCTATCCTACTCTTAGCACAATTTTTTAACCAGCTACTTACTTTTCTCGTCTCTTCTTCCCTCCTTTTCTCCCAATTTTAAACCTTCTGTATATCGACATATCAACGTGTTTTTTGTTATGTCACTACCTATCACTATGCTTGCACATCACCTTAAACACCACTGCTGAAAATAATGTAATATGTCACTACCTTGTCACTAATTGAATATTGTTCAGCCTTGAGAACGACCGGAAGGTCGAAACACGTGTCGGCTGACCTAACTTGCTTGTCAAGTTCCAAAGAGTGTTTTTCATAAACACATGTATTTTAAAAAGAAAAAATCACCCAGAAAAACAACGAACAATAAACGAAGTAATTCATACTGACCAAGGTGTCAGAAATAATTATTTCACAAACTACAAGCAAGATATCCGGGAGCAACAAACCTTTCTTTTCTAATTTACCAAACTGGGGCTTAGGCTAAACCCCAAAACCGCTCCTGTGATCTTGCCCAAAATCGCAACCACCGCATAATTGGAGCTTAGCACTGGCAGGTTCCATTCCTAGAGCCTAAAACTCACCTCATCTTCACACTAGGGAACTAGCCCATGCTCAAGCACCTGGAATTTTCCAATAATTGCAACAGGAAAATAAAACGAATTAATGGCGGAATATATGATGTCAAGGAATGAGGACATCAGGGCACTTTTTGCCCCTCGAGGATCGACAGACAACGCATTTAGAGACAATAACCTACAAGAGGACCTCAAGCATAAATTTATGAGGCTTGAAAAACTATCAAAAAAAGAAATCAACAAATTCTGGGAAAAAACAACAATGCAGGAATACGCGGAACAGAAGAGAATACCAAGAGGCCTGAGGATCCTTATTTTCCCTGACTTTGACGACCCACTGGACTCAGATCTAGCAGATGAATGGGAACGGAACATAATACTTGGATCAACTAGAATGATAGAACTACTAATAGAACACGGCAAAAGAAAACATGATAGGGTTGTGATTCAAATTGAAGAACTAAAGAAAGAGATAGAAGATTATGACGCTCCAAAAACTACCAAAGAGAAAAATTACAAAACTATGTATAGAATTCTGAAAACACACCGAGATGAAGTAAAAATGAGAAAACTGCACAAATTCTTCAGAGATGACAAAGACTATAGAGAAGACAGAGTATTCACCTATCAATCTAAATATGACCAGAACCAACAGCTACCTAAATCCAAAGAAAGCACCCCAAACAGCTCAGGGGCTAGCTCCGAAATTGATAGTGAACCAGAGGAAACACCAGACCTATGTGGGAAAACAACAGAGATACCACCAATCAAACGCAGTTTTGTAGATCAAATCAAACTACACAAGAAAGCAAGCCGTTTGAAACCACAACCCAAAAACAACAACAAAAAAACGGTATCTTTCGCAAAACCTTTGATAAATACAGGAACCCAACAAGAAGAAGCAGAGGAGGAAGAAGAGTCAGAAAACGCAAGACAGCTGGAAGAAGAAATAGAGCAAAGACAGACCAGATCCCAGTCACAGAAAACTGTGGGACAGCGACAGAAGAACACCTAATCATGAACTTGTCCAATAGAGAATTCACAAATGCTGAAAAGAAAGTGCTCAACAAAGGACTTTCATTTTCCCCATCCAGCAGGAACAACTTCGTAGACATATAAATTGATTTATTTAAATTTACAAGACGCCTTAAGCTTAAGAAATTCTTTTCTACTAAGACATCGGTATACAAACCACCGGAAATAACACCTAAACCAAGCCCACTTACTATCGGGGATGTTGAAGACATTCATCTCCTCAGTACACTGGCAGATAACGACAAAAGCAAGCAAGAATGCTTACAAGAACTGGGCATCCAGAATATAGCAATGACGATTCCGGAACTAAAAACCAAATCTAGATTCACGCCGCAATTATATGCAGAAAATTATATCGACACTTTCCACCAAGCAGTAACCATGGATCTACACAAATTGGAAGGCCAACGGACCCATGAAACAGAGACCAAGGGCAACCTAACCAAGGAAGAACAGATCATACTCAAAAATCTGCGAGAGGAAACCAATATTATAATCAAGGAAGCTGACAAAGGTGGTAACATAGTAATAATGGACAAATCGGATTACATCAAAATGGCACTCAACCACCTGGAAACACCCGGCAACTATGTCAAATTGGAAAACAACCCACAGGCGAAAATTCTGAAAGAACATCAGGAACTACTAACTAATTACAAAACAATGGGGCTGATAACAGATGAGGAGTACAGTTATCTTAGGACAGATCACCCCATTATGCCAACTATTTATTTTCTGCCAAAAGTCCACAAGGCTTTCAACACTATTCCAGAGGGCAGACCAATTCTGAGTGGTATAGGAGGAATTACCGAAACATTAACCAGATACATCAATAATGTTATACAACCGTTGGTCATAAAAATACCGAGCTACCTGAGAGACACTATGCATACCTTGGAGATCCTTGCCAAAATCAAATGGGAACCGCATTTCCTAATGGCTACGCTAGATGTCAAAGCCCTATACACATCAATAGACCATGAATTAGCCATAAACAGCATGGGGTTTCTACTCAAACATGAATCAGCCTCACACCTAGACCAAGTGGAAATGACCAAAGCCTTCCTTAACTTCTCTCTCAAGAACAATATATTCATATTCAATGGAGAATATTTCAAGCAGACCAAAGGGATCGCAATGGGAGCCAGCTATGCTCCTGCATTAGCAAACTGCTTCATGCACTCCTATGAACTCAAACATGCAATGAAAGAAGACAAATTCACCAGGCACATTGTCAATTGGGCCAGATTCATAGATGATATTATCTTAATTTGGAAGGGAACTAAAGATGAACTCAATGAATATATGGGCTATCTCAATACCAATGACTTTGGTATAGAACCTATCAGCCACATCAGCAATGTTCAAATTGACTTCCTAGACCTTAAGATTGAAATAAAAGAGAACAAAATCATTACCAGTACTTACCGGAAACCAACGGAAGTAAATTCCACCCTGCATGCAACAAGCTGCCACAGAAAAAGTGTCATTCGTAACATTCCGAAAGGAGAATACATCCGGGCAAGAAGGAACTGCAACACAGACAAATCATTCATAGAAGAATGCAACCTGCTGGATCAGAGATTCAGTAGTCGGGGCTATTCTCTTGTGAACCTAGCAGAAGCAAGAAAACAAGCCTGCCAAACAGAGAGATCAACATTGCTTTATCCCAAACCCAGAAGACATGATGACAATCCAACAATAAGATTTGTAACGAGATACAACAAAGACAGTTATGCATTACAAAAAATCTTGAGTAAACATTGGGGACTTCTCCTAATGGACGAACATATCAAGCCGCAACTAAAAACATAGCCCAGCATGTCATATAGCAGAGCACCAACCCTAAGGACCCTACTGAGCCCCTCCTTTCTTGCAGACAAGCATATCGTGGCACAGGACTGGCTCAGCAAAATGACACCAATTGGTTTCACGAAATGCGGGACATGCTCAATGTGGAACCATGCAACACAGACCAAATGTGCCAAATTCTCAGGCTGCCCAATTTTCAACATCACTGAGCACATTAATTGTAGAAGCAAATTTGTAATATATGCAATTATTTGTGTTTGCAACAAAATATATATAGGCAGCACCATTCGTGAGACACGCTTCAGGATTAGAGAACATATGAACAGCATACATTCACAAGACCCCAAACTGCCACTGGCAAACCACTGGCAGAAGAACCATCAAATGGAAAATAAGAGTGACATAAGGTTCATCGGACTCAAAACGGTCCGACTGGGCCCAAGAGGAGGAGACAGAATCCGAAAACTAAGACAAGAGGAAGCACGTTTAATTTGTCATTTCAGATGTGTGAAAAATGGCCTTAATAAAGACCATGATTTAAATGTCTTCCTGTAAACTTTCACTTCTACTATTATTTCTACAATCTCCTATATTTATTCTACCTTCTTCTACCTCTCCTCCTACTCCTCAGCCCCCACAGGGATTTCTAATTGCATTAATAATTCAGGCTCCCCTTAGATCCCTCCTACCTCGCAGCCATTGGCTAGGACTACCCACCCCCGTTCCACCTCACAAGCACTCATCCGTTGAGTGCCATTCACTGATCCGCGGCACATGCGCAAGTCGCTTACCAAGACACGCATGTGCCGGGACCAGCGTTAAGACACTATACCCTGCACATGCGCGACCCGAGACTGACGTGAGTCAACAGGAAACGCACAGCTTTTAATGGCGGCACCCAGCGCGGTGTGCAAAAGCAGCAGAGCACCGCCCAGTACTCCAGACGGAACATAGAGGTAAGCCTCCCATCCCACCCAAGGGACACAAAGCTTCTGTGCCCACACATGGGCAATGGATAGCAGTAAGGGCTTATTTTAATAATTCTCCTTTTTCACTATTCAACACTAGGATATGCAATTTCAATGCTCTATATGGCTGGGTAAACACAGGGGTACTTCTCAAAAAGCCCCTGATGTACATCCCGGACCATCTATTTCCAACCTTTGGACAGTTACATATCTTGATGATACTGCTTGCACTGCCGCCAACACACCCACAAGGTGGGAACACACAAGGGCTATTCGCGAAAAGCCCTTGATGTTTTCAACTGTGTTCATGTGCAATGACCACAGCCAATATTCCCAACCAGACAAATGGGACCATGGACACACCTTGGGAGGAACATTTTGCAAGTCCCTACCTCCCCCCAACACATATATTTTTTCTCATCCCAGGGCCCAACAGGAGCCAGGACTGCCGTAAAGGACAGTTTGTATTACAGAACCCCATTTGGGCACACGGCAAACCGCAACTGGGTAAGAGGCAATTACCTCCATCTATCTTACTCTTAGCACAATTTTTTAACCAGCTACTTACTTTTCTCGTCTCTTCTTCCCTCCTTTTCTCCCAATTTTAAACCTTCTGTATATCGACATATCAACGTGTTTTTTGTTATGTCACTACCTATCACTATGCTTGCACATCACCTTAAACACCACTGCTGAAAATAATGTAATATGTCACTACCTTGTCACTAATTGAATATTGTTCAGCCTTGAGAACGACCGGAAGGTCGAAACACGTGTCGGCTGACCTAACTTGCTTGTCAAGCTCCAAAGAGTGTTTTTCATAAACACATGTATTTTAAAAAGAAAAAATCACCCAGAAAAACAACGAACAATAAACGAAGTAATTCATACTAACCAAGGTGTCAGAAATAATTATTTCACAAACTACAAGCAAGATATCCGGGAGCAACAAACCTTTCTTTTCTACTTTCAAAATTAGGTTTTTATTTTACAAACTTTGCAGATGACACACAACTGATATGGAACTGTGTGGAAACCACACCCTGGATATTGCCAAGCTGTCAGCCATATATAATTCCATCGAAATATGGATGAAATCAAACTGGATGTGCCTAAATGGCACGCACAAAGACAGCGCTCATGACATTCGGCTCCACCAAAGCCATAAACAAACTAGAAACCCCTATTCCTTTTTCTTAATCAAAGACTCTGCAATCAAAGTTTCAGATAAAGTAAAGACACTTGGAGTCTACTTACAATCTTCGCTGGGAGCACAAGCGCAAATAGCCTACCTCAAACGAAATTGCCAATATCATCAAAGGCTCTTAAGCCGCATCAGACCACTATTGAATCAACAAAATAGCGCCACGATAGCTCGAGCTACTATTCTTTCGCGACTGGACTATGGGAATGCACTGCTGTTAGGAGCTAGCAACAAATGCATTAAACAATGCCAAACAATGCAAAACAATGCCATCAGAACCATCACAGGCAAATCTAGAAGAGAGCACATCATGAGCGATAGAAGAAATCATCACTGGTTGGCAATAGAGGACTGCATTACTTTTAAATTCCTGACACTAGTCCATCGCTGTCTATATGGTGTCGCCCCCTCTTACCTAAAACAGGAATTCACACTGTACGAGCCCAGTCGTAGCCTCAGATCGAAAAACCAGGGCCTGCTCCTAAAAGAGCCGAGGGTCTAGGCAGAGCGTTCTCCCCCAAAGCTATTACAAGATGGAATGAGCTTCCCAACCATCTTAGACTCGAAGCTAACATTCTAAAATTCAGGAAACGGCTTAAAACCGCCCTATTCAAATGAAACTCACAGAGCACGTGATTCCTCTTCCTTTCCCTTTCTGACACCAGTGCCCCCCACTAGTCGTTGTCCCATTCCCAGTTAGCCCTGTGTGTATGTATGCGCCCTGATACCCGCAGGCTTTGGCACTATATGAATATATAAGTAAATAAATAAACTGAAGCACTAAGAGAAACATGTATTGCATGATGTAGTACTTACGAATACAAAGAAGAATGAAGTGACTCACTAGTTAATAACTGTAAATACACTGAAACACAAGGTATAAAGAATACATAGAGACTTGCTTATCAGAGGTATACAATCAATGTTTAAGACTTGCCATCAAAACTAGATGGACGGCGGCTCATGTCAATCAACCCAACTACCTCAAAATACGAACCCAGAATCGTAACGTGGAAAGATATTGAAGAAGCAGTTTTCCTCGCAAAATAGAGGAGTACATTGGCTGTGGACCAAGGATGCTATTTCGAGAGATGAAGGAAAAGCACAAAGAGAGTCTAATGAGCAGACCATGTGCAAGGACGTATTTCCCAAAGATTATGAGGAACAAGAACATTTACTGATGCCAAATACTGGTTAATTAAAAGGGCATAAAGTCAATATGGGGTTAGAGTGAGCTAGTCTCTAAAGTCTAAAAGGAGAACTCGGCCGAGCATAATGAAATCAAATGGTGTTAAAAGCACTGTCAAAATGAACAAATTCATGGTCTTGTAACACGCGATGAGGAGCTTGCAAACAAGGGATATTCATTAGGCCTGGAGCTAAGATAATGGTGTACCTACACTCCCTCGAATGCCCCAAGACAGTTGCGAATGGCAAGGTCAGTCTTCAAACAGAAGACACTGGTATGAGGCCTACTGATGAGAGAGGGTGGCCTAATTGGGTTTTGTTTCTATATATGTGTTGCTAGCAAGCCGAATGCCCAAGATTGGATTTGGGTTTCCAACCAATTATAATAGCCTGCCATGCACTTTTACATCCAATGTTGCAAAGTATTATTACACTGCCAGATTTTCTGCTATTGCAAATGCCCTACACCACGTGTCTAGAAGTAGCTCAGGGTGTGCCTCACAGATGAGAGACCACCAATGTGGGACTAACACACACATTTTCTATAGGTAGACATGATCCCCTAATCCAATCCCACCCCTCGATAGGTTTTACAGTTTGCCATGTAGGATGACATCTTAGATGACGCATCTAGCATTATATAAGCTAAATACCACTAGAAAGATATTGGGCCTCATTATGACCCTGCCGGTCTGGAAACAACGGTGGTGGTAAATCCGCCACCACCGTTGTTTCCGGACCGGCTGATTCCGAGTTCTGCAGGCAGGAGGTGTCACTCCCGCCAGGTATCACCTGGCGGGAGTAACGCCACCCACCTGCAGGCGGAAATGGAAACACTGGCTCTGTCATAGACGGAACCAGTGTTTCCATTTTCCCCATTGGAATGGGGATTTACGGAATTCCGCCTCTGGAATTACCGGGTCACCGGGGTTGTAATGCCCCGGTGATTCCGGCAATCACGGAGGCGGAATGGTATTTCGGTCCGGTGGCAGCCTGCCGATTTTTCCGGCACGTCTACCGCCGGACCATTAATGAGGCCCATTGTGTTTTTGCATGAATCGACTTGATGAGTGTTTATTTGCGCTGCTTTACTTCTTGAGTTTAAAGCAGTATTTCAGCACCTCCTTTGAGTCTGTCTGGTTATTTGGTCTGAAATATTTTACTGGTAATTCCATCTAGCACACCAGATGCTTCAAGGTACTAGAGCACATTAGCATACCCCAAAACACTAAAAACATACTCCACTTAAAAAAGAAAAAAATGGTATCTTTTAATGAAAAGTCATTTTTCAAATGCCTCATCCACACTCAGTACCACAAGAAGAATGTATGGATTTAGCATCCGAGATGTTTGTATCCGGCAGCACTTCAGCAGGCGCATGGTGCTAAATGATGTAATGACACCTTTTGTGGTTGAGTGCCTTTCTGGAGCCAGAACACTCAAGAGGGGCAGGGCCAAAAGGAGCATTTGAAAGTGCGAGTAGACACATCCCAGTCACCCCTCACAGTGATTGCATACATGCATGCTACACTTATGGGCTAGCCTTAGTTACTCAGGCCCTGCCCAACAAGTGACACCTATGAATGCACACAAATACAAACACTGCTATTATTGTATAGTTTCTTTTCTAGTAATAGTTTACACAAACATCTTCCATAGACAATAAATAAAAGAAATGAAAAAAAGATAAGATATATATATTTTACAGTGTGTTTTTAATTTACAAAGTGTTTTTCTTGTCTACATAACTTTATTTATTAAAAAAGCAACTATTCAGCTCTGTATTCGCCTCCAGCTGAATACTTGTCCAACTATTCGGTATTCGTCCGAATACCTAAATCTACTATTCGGTACACCCTATCCCTAACAAACTACTGTTTTTGTGTCTGTGTATGCTGGCCATCATACTGAATTCCCTTTTAGATTTGATAGATACATTTGTTGTTTTATGTTTGATATGATGTTAATGTGTACTTTTCCTTACAGTTCATGCACGGACAACGCAGGGCAGTCCGCACTATTTAAAGTTGATAAGTGTAAATTTGCTTTCAGTTCATGAATGGATAATGCTGGTCAGTCTGCGTTGTTTGTTTAAAGCTGCTATGATATTAATGTAGAAATGTATTTTCAGTTTATTCAAGCATGCACATATTGGTGATTTTATAGCAGAACAGAATTCAGAAGCGATCCTTGGATGAAAGGACATTGCCAGGCAGGCTCGGTTTCGTTCAAGGGCTGTGCGACATCATTCCTTATATAAATGCACATGTTTATTTTCACCCGAAAAATTGGGGTAGGCTCAGTGGTTGTGCGTCTGGCTTAAGGTGGGAGTCAGTAGAAAGTTTCTTTTGCCCCCCGTCAAGGTCGAGTTTTGGACACTGGACCATAGACCTACTGTGGACATGCCAAGTTGCGTGATGTTTCACTAATGTTACCATAATGTTTTGGGGTGCACAAGCATTGTTGTGCACCAGGAATCAGCCAGACACACTATGAGCCTCATTACGAGGCAGGCGCTGACGGAATGAAGCGGGCGGTACAGGACCGGCCACCTTCATTCCGTCAGGGCTGGTTACGAGCTTCCCATCGCGGGACTCAGATCGGCCGCCTGGTAAAACCAGGCGTCCTTTCCGGGTCCCGCGAGGGGAAGAGGGAGGTAACAACGGGACACTTATAATGGGCCTGTTGTTACCTCCATCCCCATTCCCATTGAGCCTTATGGGGCTCAAATGGGAATGGGGAATGGTTCCTCCAAGGAGGACTTACTGGGTACTCCTATGTCGGAATTACCCGGTAAGACCCCATTGCAGGAACCCGGAAAAGGAGCCCGGTTAGGAGGCATCCATGGAGCTAATAGCTCCATGGCTACCTCCAAACTCCTAATGAGGCCCTGGGTATATTCTTGGATCGAGGGATCACCCTAATTTAGAAGTGGATCCACATAGTGAAGACCCCATAAAAACAACTAGGAATGTTAATGTTTTGGGTTTGCAGGGAGCAAAGTCCACTGATGTGGGGTGTGAGGCGGAAAAACAACTGCGGAAGCAAATTAATGACACAGTGGGAAAACACTGGGATATTCAAGCTAGTAGTTCTCCAAATAAGACTGTAGCCTTCAAAATGTCGGGTAGTAACCAACAGCACTTATGGGATGATTCGGGTAAACACATTGATAATTAAAAAACGTAGCTTAGCAGTGGATTGGAAACCTGACTCCAGGAAAAAAACGGTCCAAAATAGTGATCTAAAAGCTAGTCAATGGAGGCAGCCCTGCCATCTTGATTACCCAAGCGTTTTGCTTTACCACCTCTTTGAATACGAGGGCCCACCTCCATATTAGGTGGAGAGTACTAGCATTATTGAATGAAATTCCTACCTTGTGCACTATATCCTCGGCCCATATAAAGTTGGTGGACTATATCCCCCGGAGTGGTTGGATCATGTCCAGCTAGTCTTTAATACAAGATCTGTGTATGAAGCTTTCCTGAAACAAGTTGAGGCCTTTAAAAAAATGGGCTAAGATGTTCTATCTTTTTCTCAGGGTTTTTCTAAGCCCGAAATGACCAACATTCCTAGTGTAACAAGAGTGGCCAACGTAACGAGTGGCCCTGGATCTCCTGGTCAGGGGGAAGACATAACCAGTTGGCGTTGGTTGGCAATGAGCCTTAGAGACTCCATTCACCAGTTAAAAGAACTAAAAACACATTTTTAATGGTAATGAATTATCACTACTCTCATGGAATACGAGGGGTCATGGCCACCTTGCCAACTCAGCAGATTTAGGGACTAGTCTCTCAATTCATACGTTTCTATGTCTTCAGGAAACGTGGATGATCTGCCCATACACTCTTGATGGTTATGAATGTTTTTGTGAACCTGCAACTTGCGGCCCTCATTGCTGACCTGCGGGTGGTTTGTTAACAGCTATTTGTTTGTATAGCTATATTAAAGTTATTAGATTCACTATTATTGCTAAAGGACTTATGGCAACCAGGCTTGATATTGACTCAATGGTGTGTACTGGTCCCCTATTAATTATTAATGTTTATTGGTCCCCTAAAAATAACTTACTTGAGCATCTAGAACTATTGAACTATTTTGTTACAGAAGAAATGCTAATATGTAATGGTTTGCAGATTGTGGTGGCCAGGGACCCAAACACGCCTATTGAACATGTTAAGCTTACAAAGGTTCCAGGAAACTCACAGGGAGGGGGAAGGAGTGTCAGTGAAAGATCTGAACAGGTAAAATTATGGAGTGCTTTTTTCTATAATTGGGGCATGTCTTCTGCGAGAGCGTCAGATGGATCACAAGGCCAACTTCCAACTTGGTCAGATGGCAGGAATTCATCAGAGATCGATTATATTTTTCTGACTTATTTTCTACTTGAGGTAACTTCAACTTTCAGAATATTATTCTCAGAGATGAGTGACCACAGCATGCTGGTGGTAACTTGGAACTTGGGTCTAAAACAGAAACCCGGTTTATGCAAAGCAGTAAACTTGCGAGTTAATTTGGCCAAAACAAGGGTAAATTGGTGCCCAGGAAATGTGGCGAAAGCCAACAAACTCTTTGTGGAAAGTAATGCCACTTCTATAATTGAGGAGAAGCGAACTTTGCATACTCATTATTCCTTTGGGCAACATGTGGATAGAATGTTGACTCTCTTAGTAAATAAGAGGGTTAACATGCCAAATACTAGAAGTAAACATAGACACAGATATAGCAATGTAGTCAGAGTATTTAAAAACAGTATTAATAGGGTAATTAGACATATTAGAAATTCGGGTCTAAGTAGGGCTTTCATCTCCCAGGAAGTCAAGAAGCTAAAATTGAAACGTAGAAACAGGTTAAAAAACTTTAAGATGAGCATTATCCAGGACGACAATGAAAAAATGCGGAGCGCTTTAAGCGATGGTTCCAGCAGAAGTTTCTGGCTTCTAATTAATAAATTAGAGACAAATCAGCTTACATCACAGATCAATCCGATTAGTGAATATGAATGGTCAGGTCATTTTGGAGAAATCTATGTTCAAAATGAAGTCCCTAAGAATTGGGATTCCATTTTATTGCATGCATTGGATGTGAAGTTTACAATAAAGTGATTGGGCCTCATTCCGAGGTGGGTGCAAAGGGATACCGGGCACCGTTAAGGACATCGGTGCTGGTAATCCCTTTGCACCCTATTCCGAGGTCCCTTAGCGGGTCCCGCAATGGGCGCCTGTTTTTACCAGGCGCCCTTAGCGGGAGCTGCTAAGGGCCCAGAGAACTAATAACGGTACCGCAAATTGCAGTACCGTTATTAGCTACTTCCCCATTCCCATTGAGCCCTATGGGGGCTCAAAGGGAATGGGGAATGGCATTTTCAATGGGGACTTACCGATCCCTCCAGGGTCGGAATGGACCGTTAAGTCCCCAGTGAACCAGGTCTGACGCTGACCCGGTATGGGAGGTAGTCATGGCGCAAAGAGTGCCATGACTACCTCCATACTCGGAATGAGGCCCATTGAGTCTCAAATCAAAAAAGCAAGTGGCTCTCGAGCTGCTGGCCCAAATAATGTATCCAATGCTTTGATAAAGGGAGACACCAGGCTCTGGGCAAATGCATTATCTTTTCTGTTTGATGATATTATTATCTCCAAATGCATAGCATTGACATGGCATTTATCTTAAATCGTCCCAATTTTTGAAACTGGGGACAAAAACATTGCTTAGAATTATCGTCCTATTGCAATTTTGGACGCTGATTCTAAGATATTTGCAGGATTAATACTGAAAGAAATTTAGTGTGCAGTGGGCAGATAAAAATATTATTCTGAGTCCACAACAATTTGGATTTAGTAAACAAATGGGAACGGATCCTGGCGGTTTGCTACTTACCATTTTACACCGGAGAGCCTGGACACCTGGTTCATTGCCACTCTATCTATCAGCCATCTACCTTTCGATGGCTTTCGATTTGGTGGACAGAGACACTCTATGGCAAAGATTAAAAGATCTGGGAATTCCCCTTAACATCCTTTCAATACTTATCCATCTACACAAAGACTCTCATGTATAGGTCCATATGAATCTGGAGGGTATATTGTTGGTTCCAATTAGAATCATCAACGGTTTAAGACAGGGTTGCACATTTGCCCCTACCTCATTCAACCAGTATGTATCAGATGCAGGGGACTGCTTGGATGATGACACCTTTGTTCCTCTGAAAATCGAGGGGAAGAAAGTCACCTGGTGTAAGCAGACGACTTTCTTCTCCTTGATCAATCACCTAAGGGTCTACAGCGCATAATTTCGGCCTTTTGAGCATATATTGAGCGTATTCATCTTAAAATCAATGCAGGAAAAACTACCATTATGAAATTGAGTTCCTGCAAACTACCGAAGAACTATGATTGGTACATAGATCATGTGAAGTTGGAAGTCAAAAGTGAAATGACATTCTTACGCTTCCCTATTTTGATACATTTAGGACAAATCTGTACTATACTCACCTGGAACATAAAATACTGCTCCAGATACATCGGATGAAGAAATTAGATAACAAATACGGTATATTTTCATAGCTGCCCCTATTACGTTTCTATAACTTAAAAGTTATACCAAAAATTACATACAGGCTCGAATTGTATCTGGAACTTACCATGTCCATGCTAGAAAAGCTTGAAGCAAAAATCTGGAAAAGTGTATTTTTTGGGCTTCCACTGTCTGTATCTCTATTGTGGTAATTCACCATGAGCCTGGTGTGTTATCTTTGGGATGTCATGTTCTGTGGCGACAATTATCCTTGTTTAGAAGGCTGATGGTAGACTCAGGTGACAACTTATACAGACTTATGGGAGGTGGCCTGCTACAGCGGAACTCAAAGTGGCCGCTCTTGTAAAATTGCAAACACTGAGTCTTATAACGCTTGATAAAATAGGTACATCCTATAAAACCTTGATAGAAAATCCTGTCAGGGCAAAAACACTGTTACAACTTTGGGATTGGATTGTCACATTGGAGAGGGTTACCGCTACGAAATTGTACTCACAATTAGTAACCCACCAAAAAGGGTTGGGTGACCCGGAAACCTATCTAAAAAGATTTCCAAATAAAAGGCGGAGACACTCATATGAGATTCCGCCTAAATGTCTGTTTGACAGGTAAACTAATGGAAATTAGATCGGGCAAAGGTCCCATGAGAGCATTTTTTCCATGTCAGTTTTGTAAACATTCAACAAAAAAGGAAACCCTGAGACATCTACTTCTACACGGTAAGATCTTATTACCAGATTGTATTAAAATATTTGGGCAATTTGTGTTGAAGCTTGGCAGGGTGAATTCGGACGAACTCTGGTGGAGTATAGATGCATGGTCCATCTGTGTCACTTAAAATAGCAGTTGTTGACTTTTTGACATGAATTTGTGGGGTGGTTATGTCTGGGAATACCATCAGCCTTAGAGACCCATCTTTGTAAAGCCCTACTATGTGCCATTGCTAACCCATCTGTCCTCACCTATGAGTATCGGCTAAGAAAGGAACAGCAAGTTGGCAGGTACAGGTTTAAAATTCTTATTGATGAGTTTCACCTAAGTGGTTATGAAACCTGGAGTTGGGTCAGAATCTGAGAATTGATGATGTCTTGACTATTCTTGATGAACTGTGATTAGATTGCACCAAGGATTGTTTTCATTTAACACATTTTAGGGGTAAGATAATTAGTATTAAGATGTATATATATTATTTGTGTATCCTGCACAGTAAGCCCAATGTTAGGAAGATGTTCTGTTTCTTTTTGTGCATGAGTTTTAAGAAGTCATGTATTTATCTGTGTTTGGATTTTATGTAATGTTTGTAGTCACATTTTTTTAAAAAAATGTTATTATCATTTTTTCTTTGTCCCTTTTAACAGTTTATCTTTGGATTTGAGTTTTTTTTAATAATGCATTGAGTCTTTGAATTTCAAGAATTACTGTTTATTTATAAAACATTGTGATATTTTGTGTATTTGTTCTATTTCTTTTTGTAAAGATTTGCATTGCCAACCATAAACAAATAATAAAAAATAAAAAAATCAGCAAGCTGTCCACCACTTCTGAATCGTGGTCATTCAGTCAGCATCTCTTGCTTTTTTTCTGGTTGTGCGTGGTTTGCCTTTTACAGACCTTTCTGTTGATAACTATGGACACTGCTCTTGTAAGGTGATTAGGGATAGCTGTTTCTACTTTAAGGTCCAAAAGGCTTCCCTTAGTGACATTTACATGAAGGAATGAGGAGTGGTGTGATACGTCATCAGAAATTTGCATAGGGCATCCACCAGCGTATGTCTTCATTCATATGCAATTCTAAATCCCTGGGTTATATTTCACATTCATCTTTGGCTTCTTCATTTTCACGTGGTCGGTATGTTGTGATAAGCCTACGGTGTACTCTTTCTCTTCAAAAATTGCCAGGAGTCCGAGCCTTGGAATGGGGGTGCATTACCAGATCAAAGAGAGTCTGGAATTCCATGGGAGCCAAACAGTTTCTTGAGGATTAGTAACACTTCTTGAGTAGCAGTGTGTAGAGGAATTCCACTTCCGGGTATCTCGAGTAGCTGTCCAATACCATGAAGAAATGCTAATCTTTCAAAAATGTGGCAAAATCGATGCAAATTTTCTGCCAGATGGCCATGATTTTAGATGGGGAATCAATGGGGTGGCGTCTTTATTTTTGTTTACAGCTGTTGCTGGGCATCATTGGCAACCTTGTATCAATTCATCTACTTTTCAGTCCAGGGCATCATCATTTTTCCCCTCAGCTTTGATTTATTTGTACTGCTGCCTGGTGGCTTACATGTACCAGATGTATCATCTGTTGCACTAGAGAAGATGGAAAAATGCATTATTGGCCTTGGATTGTGCAGACCGCATTCTCCACAGGCTTTTAATCGCCTCATTGGCTTGTTCCATGTGTTTTATGGGGCCACCTAAAAAGTGTTTCCATTTTCCAGAATCGAAACAACGGATGGCCTCTTTTAGGCATACCTCGCTATGTGTGGCTATCAAGATGCCTCCTTTCAAGATTGGTCTTGGCCAGGTATGCTTGGTTAATCAGACAAATGTGCTCTTTGTTGTATGTGTGTGTCATCAGCAGAATTGTCTCAATTCCAATTTTATACCATATTCCTGCAGCCATTGTAGCTACCATTCTGCTCTTCCTGAAGGGCGATGCTGTGCCGTTCGTTATGGGTAACAATGGTTTGTAGCCTGTAATTACTTCCACGGGATGTTAATATAAATACAGGTAAAAATGCTTACATCCCCAAAAGACAGGAAGGTCTTCCCATTTAGTTTGAGACTACTATTGTTTGGTGGGAGTAAACACTGTGCTGGCAAAAGCAGTTAAGAAGGGGTTGACCTTGGTCATTCACCTAAATGAAAACCACCCCCAGGACAAGTTGACTGGAATCAACTATGAGCTCAGAAGTGTGGCGGATTAAAGAACGGTGTCGTGGTGTATGCGGTTATGGCCTGTTTGATCTCATCAAACGCTAGTTGCTTTAGTTGAACCACTCCCACGCATGTCTTATCACGTAGGTCTCCTTAGAGGTTTGGGTATGGTGGCAAAGTCTGTGATGAACCATTCTCAAAAAATTAGCAGGCCCATGAAAGTCTGCACCTCAGAGGGAGATGCTGGTGGAGCTGCTTTTCATAATTTTACCTTTTGCTGATCTGCTGATAGCCCTAGGCCTTGAAAAACATAACCAAAAAATGGGTTTTGGTGACAGAGGAAATCACATCTGCCTTTGTGATGGTCAAGCAATGTTTTTGGAGGCGCTTTAAAACCACTGCAAGTCATGCAAATTGGTCTTGTACATTGGCATCATAGACTACAATGGCATCACTGACATTCATAACCCAGAGGTAGGCCTCCTGGCACACCTCGTATAGTGTTCTGAAACAGGCCACAGCTGAGGAGACATGAAATCTGGGGCACTTGTACCAGAAGGGACCAATATGTGAAGAGAATGTTGTAATATAGCGGAACTCTTCATGCAGAGATATCTGATCATAACCTGCCTTCAGGTCCACTTTAGAAAATACTGTGACTCGTGGAGATAAACCACAATATAATTGGCATTTGATGCGGTTCTCTCTTGATGGACCTGTTTGGAATTTGCATGTCAACGCACAACCTGATAGGCCACTGTTTGGTTGCTTTTGGTGGCCACAACAATCGGAGACACACATGGGATAGGGGCTCCTGGGCCAGCTCACTCTCCACTTTCTGTTGGTGGTTAAACAGAATGAGTTTATGGTGAATTGTGGTAGGCCGAACTACATTAACAATATGCAATTGCACTTCTTGATCGTGGATGCATCCTATTTCTTCAATCAGGATGCTATATCTGTTCAGCATTTGGTCAATGGCCTCCTTAAACACACTGAAGGTCGAGCTGTTCTGCAGTATTCTAGCCAAGCAGCATTTCCTTCAATTCATTAGTTGCTTAGAATTTGGCTTGTACACATGACAGTTAATGACAAGCCTCTGTGAGGAGCATTCCCTCTAGCAGTATCGGAACAGATCCACTGTATGTATATATCTTCACCCTTTGTTGGATGATCCTTAAACATGGATTCTTGGGTTTGAACTGGAAAGCGGCCAGCACATTTCTGGATACACCCACGTCGATGAATAAAGGCAAGCTTGATGATAGAATCTAAGCTTGGCACCCACATTTGTGACATTTCCCAGCATTTTAACAGCACACAGTCGAAAACAACTAAAATGTTCTCCTCTTCACCATCAAGCGGCTGAGTTTTAGAGTCTTCTGCCATAACAACAGCTGCAACCTTTGGCGAGATACGCTTTGGCACTGATGACACTAGCACCGGGCGGCTGGCTTGCAGACCCTTGTAAAGAGGATTGGTTTCTGGCACCTTTTCAGATCCCTGGCAGCTCCCAGCACGGGGAAGGGGATGAATCTGAACCTCAATAGTTAAATAGTTATTTTCTTTCCATCCCCATTTGCTGTGATTGCCATGTTTTGCTGTTTGCGTGGAGACTGCTTTTGCTTGTTCCACTAGGAAGGGTCATAGAGCATCCACTATTTGGTCTGCTTTGGCAGTGGCCAGTTCATGAGAGAGACCCAGCTCCAAAATGCTTTCAAGAGAGACTCCCGGGTCTCTGAGGATCTGGCGTTGCTGTCCCGAGGAGAAACGGTTCTAAATTAGCAGTGCCCTGATTTTATCCTTCTTATTGGATAGAGTACATGACAGTGCCAAATGTATGCAACACATGTGAAAAGTATGTTGTGAGAGCTGCTTTGGATTTATCAAATGACCCATCAACAAGTTTCCAAAATTTGAATATTTCATAAACTGCCCCCTGCGTAGAAAGCAGCATTGCCTTCATGGCAACGCCTTCATCTTCTCTTGTTGCAGCTAAAGTATTTCACGACGTTCCATACACATGGATTATCATAGATCTTGTGCTGATGTGTCACCTTCGATGCCAAATTATAATATTGTTGTGTCCTGGATTGACAGAAGTTCTCATCGAGGTATGTCAGGAATTCAGTTGTCCTGGCACAGAGTGGCAAGCAGAGAACCTCTACCAACAATAGAGGAAGAGGCTCCATTTTCTTCATTACCGGTGGTCACTGTGGTGTAGTGCCCTTTAAGAATGTGTGTCATGGCTTTGTCATGACTGACTCCCAATAAAAGGAGCCTCAGCTGGCACCAGAATGGCAGCAGACTCAATGAATGGCACTTCTGTCTCTGTATCTCATTATTGGGCCTGCATGCAGGCTGATGCTTTATGACCACGGTACTGCAGCCCTCTTGACCTGGGTGTGTCCAGATCAGCATGTGTAACCTGGGTTCCCCCAAGCCACTGTCAACCTGTATGATGAGCCTGGGAGCCCCCCGCAATTCATGTGAGCCGTTGACCACAGCAACCGGAGATACGGCTTGGTGGCCCAGCACTGATTGTGCTGGCCCGTGTGACCACAGGTCCAGCCCACAACAGTCACCAGCTGCCTTTTAAGGGGTATAGAGGCTTAGTTTGTTCTGTGCCGCTGCCTCCATTACTGGCTTGCTACCAGGCGGCATGAGCACCCTTTTGTTAGGCCCACTAGAACGTTGAGAGAGGCACGTGGACTGGCATCCTCTGGGGCACACAGTACGGAGGCACACTCCATGCATTCAGGGCCAGCTTAAGATTTGTGGGGGCCCATTACAATATGATGTTTGCCCCCCTCCTTGCAAAACGCTTTGGCCAACCCTTGGGGTTCCTACATAATAATGGATACAAAGCAATGCAGCAGGCATGTTAATCGCTGGAGATTATAATGGGGGAAGCCGCAAGCGGGGAGCTGAAACGTTTAATGTCCACTGAAGTGCTAGAAATTGCTCTTTATCAGGAAGGTGCTAATTTGGAGGAAACGTAGTGAAAGCCAATGAGCAGATACAGACGGTTGCCAGTCATTTGGTCGAAATCAATTGGTCGACTGGACAACTGGTCGAATCAATTTGGTCGAAAACCAAATGGTCGAATTTTTTTTTTTTTTTTTTTTTACCTTTTTTTTTTTTTTTTGGGGGGGGGTCCCCCCCCAACCCCCTTTTTTTTCTTTTTTTTTTTTTTTTTTAACACGAAAACCCACAAAACACATATATAAATAAAAAAAAAAAAATTCGACCATTTGGTTTTCGACCAAATGACGTCGACCAAATTGCAGTCGACCAGTTTGTGGTCGACCAAATGACTGGACACCATACAGACACTGCTTTATGGCAGAAAAGGCAGTCTGTAACGTTTGTGTAGAACCTGATAGTATGGAGAAGCCTGGTTGTTATCATTATGGAATCATTACTCATTGTTATGGAACCATTACCCATTATTACCCATTTAGGGATCCAGTTATCCATCATTCATTCTGATTAGTACATGAAGTGGCATCATTAGACTATCCACATTATTCCGCCACATATATGTAGCATTTGAATTTGCTTATAGAATGAGCGCTGTTATATTTGAAGAGCTATGTAGAGCCATGTAGAGACACGTTATACATGTAGAGATGTTTTATGTATTATGTATGCATTGTAGAGAGACACGCATTGAGTGTGCACTTAGAATATGCATTGAGCTTTAAATATAGTGCTTGGTATGAATGAATGTGGTAGGCACTACATTCGAGAGTAGAAAGCATAAGGCCTATGGCATTATAAAGCCATCCTGAATTGAGACACACAGAAGCTGTTCGTTCCCGCGAGTGTGGAGAGATTGTTATGAGTTAGTCTACAAGTATTCGTAAACAGTTGCTTGGCAGGCAGAGGTAAAATGTACCTTGTCCAAGAGGAGAGGGATGCTGGCTTTATCAGCATGGTTGGCTGTGCTTCGCAGACAGAGAAAAGGTGGGGGCAGCGCCATGGAGAGAGGGAGAGCTTTGCAGGCAAAGACATGCACGAGAAGGATAAAGGGATTTGAATGGATTTGAATGGAGAAATAGAAATAGATGGGAAGATGGTGTACCTCAGGCAGACAGAAGATAGATATGGGATAGATATGATGGCAAATGTCACATTGACAAAGAACACGCAGTGATTGCAAAGTAAAGTATATGCAACACAGACATTTAGGCACAGTTCGGATTTAGAAATGCTGACACACAGAGAAACGAGGGAATGCTTAATGTAACCATGCATATGTGTACGTCATTGAACAGTATAATGAGAGGTGAGGTTTGGGGGAGTTTCTAGTTGTTGGAGAAGGAGTTTTGGAGGGAGCTGCGCTCCGAGAGATTGAGCTGAGATCAAAGAAGCTTGGGGAAGCATTCTTATGGGAGCAGATATTCGAGAGCTTGGCAGAGGCATTGAGGCAGTTCGAGTGACCAGATCTTCAGAGAGAGGCCTGGCCCTGACACTGACTGGCTGGTTGCAGAAGTTAGCGGGAGAGGAGAGACACAGAGCTGGAAAGGGGAGTATTGCTGTAAAAGACACGCGCATAGGGAATTAGAACAGACTCACACAGAGCTTTGGCTGACATTATAGATGGGGTAATCAGACAGGGTTTGTCTGAGAGAGTGTGAAGTATGGTGTGGAATGGAGAGGAATTGTATTGCTTGCATTAGAAGCCTGTAAGGCTTACAGTTATTTCACTGCATGGTAGATTTGCACCAAAAGCATAAAAGGTGCAAATTCGCATTATAGTAGGGCTTGCATCATGCATTGTTATGTATGAATAAAAGTGTTTCTATTGTTTGAATCGATTCATGTGTTTTCTTTGTGCCTTATGTTAATGTGTCCATTGGAGTAATATAGGAGTATGTTGTTAGGAGTAATCTAGGAGTTGCACAGTGCACAAAGTCCCTGACATACAAGAGCGGGGGGGCGCATAGTGATCCACACCCCCCTAGGAGATTATCTAGGGTTGTCTAAGACTGATGCATGGTCACCCACTAGGAGTAGGCCAGATGGTAGATTTGCAGCACGGTCTCACATGTGCCCTACAAAGTACACATTTAAAGTCTTGAATTAAGCTGACAGCAAAGGCAGTTGCTACCATGTGTGGGCAAAGCACACATTAAATGTCATGAATTTAAACAAGTAACCTGTTACTCTGTGGTAAAACTCCCAAGTGGAGTCAGCTACTCAGGCCCTCCTGAGGTTCGGGCCCATTTCAACTGAAAAAGTTGAAAGGCCCTGATGCCATTGATGAATTTAACATTATAGTCTGACAGCCATGCTCTGGGTGGCACCTTGAGTTTTATTTTCTTTAGTCATGGCGGGTGCCTAACATGTCCCCTTGCTCCCATTTACAAACTGTATGTGTCCTAGCGTTGCTTCAAGTGACAAACGCGCAACACATAGGAAAATATTCCTTTTGATAGCCTGATCTTGCTGAATAGTGCCAGCGGTGCATCCCACAGCAGCTCCTTTCCTTTAAATGGATACAAAGGTGCAGTGCCAGATTATCCATTAAGCCCAGTAGGCACTGGCTATGGGCCCCACTCCTTTTAGGGGGCCTGTGACAATGCATCAAAGTAGAGCGGTGGAGAAAACTAAAAACGTGTTAGGAGATCATTTGTGAGGGGGGCCCTGACATCTTTACTGCCTAGGGGCCTCCACAGGGTTTAATCCGGCATTGCAAAGGTGGATACACCATGGCATGCCTCATCTACCCATGCTACACACATATGTGAAAATGCTCGATGCAGAGGTAGCAGTCATAGATGTAGATGCTGCAGGCTTTCTTCCTACCACCAGGGGATATACGTCTTGTAGGAGATTGGTTGTTTCCGTTCATTAAATAAGTGATTTCATGGCCCACTCCCTGCTGAGAAGCCAGTTGCAGGCAGCACAGCAAATTGTTCTCCACTCTACAACACTTTATTGAGAAGATTTCTGGCTGAGTTCCTTCCTGTGGTTAATGTGACTTCTTCTAACTCCAGTTGCTTGCATGTATCTTCAGGTTGGGGCACTGGACTTTCATACTGTAAGTGGGGTTATTCCGGTCCTATATCAGATAGTAAATATGAGAGATTTCACTGTTGATTTCCCCTGCCTTTTCTGGGTTAGGAGTGTTATTCTAGTACTCTGGAAATTAAGGCATTGGGCATCAGTACGAGTTTGGTGATAATTCAGCGGTAAATCTGCTGAATTACCGCCACATTTGATTACTGCTACCGCCACTTGTTCCTTTGGAGTTAACACACGATTACAGGTTGTGGTGGGGATGTGTAATGCCCCATTGTTGGAGTCCATAGGACTCCATGGTATTATTGGTGAATTGACCGCTGATGGAATTACTGCATGGTAAATGCAGCTATTTTGGCAGTAAAGTGGAGGATTTACCTCTAGCAACAAGCCCTCCAGCAACAAGCACATGATTATTCAACTGGTGGTGAATCAGCCAAAACCTACAATATGGTGTTGCGGAAAATCAGTGGTAATTCTATTCCCACCACTTTTTTCCTGCACAGCCAAACGTGTAATGAGACCCACTGTGTTCTGTCAAGTTGGATTTTTCATGTATATGGACGACTATAGCAACAGTGGGGCCCTCCTGGACAGCTAAAAAGCTGACGGAAAGTACTAATGTGGCCATTACCTATTAGCAATAATAGCATAAATGGACCAGTAGACAGATGATGACAGGATTTCGTGTGTATATGGTCAAAAACAGGTTTCTTTAACCAATGCATAATATTTATTTCATTTCTAATCACAAACAAGTCATAGGGCCTCATTACGAGGTTGGAGGTAACCATGGTGCTATTAGCGCCATGGCTGCCTCCAAATCCTTACTGACTCCGCCCTGGTGAATGGAGCTATTACCGCCCCATTCCAAGGTTGGCGGGGGCGGTAATTCCCCATTCACCATGGCCCTTCCCCATTCCCATTTGAGCCCCCATAGGGCTCAATGGTAATGGGGAAGGCGCTAATAACGGTACCCCAAATTGCAGTACCGTTATTAGCTCCAAAGTCCCTTTGCGGGTCCCGTCCTTAATGCCTGGTAAAACCAGGCATTAAGGGAGGACCTGCAAAGGGAACTCATAGTAGGGCGGTAAGGGATTACCGGCACCGGTGCCCTTACCAGTGCCGGTAATCCCTTACCGCCCACCTCGTAATGAGGCCCATAGTGTAGATCACAACAAAAACTCACACATTTATTTTCTGACCGCTCACACTTCATTCATAACTCATACATACCATGTTCATACCAAAAACTATATGTAACATAGGTGTCCATTGTCACCATAACGTAATACAAAAACACATATTTTAGATTAGACTCATTTGTTTTATAGATGTGTCCCTCTATAAAAATATAGGAGATGTATGTCTGTCAACACGTGTTTCGGTTGTAGTTCACTGTGGGTGCAGAATGTCTTGCCCCAGTCGTTTAGCCAACCTTCCTCGGGACGCAGGACACCTGACAACTACGTGTTTCCTCTATTATGGGTGGGGTGAGCCCTGTGATCTCTATTGATATTTTGAGTGGTGATGCTGTTCTGATGGACTCAATCCTTATACAAGTTATGTCTCATGGATGTGGTACACTGTACCCTATCTGATTGCAGGCTCTCAGTGTGTTTAGCCTTTAGAGCGATGACAGAACTCCCAGGTTAGTATTGCTGGGATCTGTGTCTTCTTATTGGGACACGAGAAATGTGTAGGCCATTCCATACACTAGAAGTTCCCGTCGTGTGGGATTCATATTCTTCTTCTGTCCAGTAATGTTCCTCGATGCTCGCAGTAAACGCTTCCCGCTGCACACCGCCTCAATTACCTATTAAGCCTACCAGTTAGGAGACCCTGGGACACAAAGCATTTTCCAATGGGATTGCGCCATTATAAAACGCTTCTGTGAATGAGGCCCACTGTCTCTTTGGCCCCAGGAACAGGTTAATGGTGGGGATACTTCTCAATGGACATTCATGGCAGTGATCCTTCCTGCAAAGAAATTGACCAAGTGTTCCAATAGATGACAGTACCCAAATGAACCCATACGAACAACTGCAGCACCAGGAGCATACTTATCTGGGTGAAGTAGGTATGAGGGTCCTTTGGGGTCTCCATTGTCTTTCCCTTCTAATCAATGAAGTTTCAAGGAGCTTACATCCGTGTTTCAGTTCTCTCCCCTATTCTTAGGATGCATGAATACTCTCTGAGGAGGTCTCCAAACAGGACCAGCCATGAGGGTACTTTTCCCTTTAAACAGAGGGGTATTTTTATAGCATATAATAGAAAATATATATATGGTTATTCTAGGTTTTGATAAAGTGCGTTGATTAGCAAGTCAAGTGCAACATTCTTATATGACTACAACAATACATAACGGAGGTGATGATTAGAAAATACATTTTACAATTAAAAAAAAGCCAGGTTACAAGGTTTGTACAATTAAATAACTTCCCTTTTTAATAGCTTCTTTTGCAGAGAATAGCCACCATTTTCTCTCAACATGACCTTCCTGTTTAGGCTCACGCTGTTTCTTCTGTGAAAACCAAGACAAACTTGAATTGAGGCACACACACAGTGGTCGAGAAAGGGGGATAAATAGAGAGAAACACACACACACAGTGAGAGAGTGACACACACAATAGAGAGGGAACAAGAGTGAGGCCGACACAGAGGGAGAGATGGAGAGGGATAAAGAGATAGAGAGGCATTGAGAGATGGAGGGTGGTCGGAGAAGACCTGATCGCATTGAGCGAAAGAATTTGTGTCTCCGACTGCAATGACAAAGAGAGATAGACTAAACAAAGATGACACTATTAGAGAAAGAGGTAGAGGGGGAGAGCCAGATCACATTGACACGGAGAAAGAGACAGAAACAGACTGCACTCAAAGAGAGGGCCAGTGAGACCATACTGTTGTGTAGTGAACTCTCCCATGTGTGTTGCCCCTTTAAGGGGATGTGTCCCTCCCATAGGCATTGCCCTTTTAATATAGGCCATGACTAACAGAGAAAGAGTACAGAGACAGGGTACAACATAATGAGACTCTGACCCAGAGAGCGCGAGATAGTGAACGCACATGCTAGATGGTTGTATAATAAGCTCATTATTAATTATTGCCAGTACCTTTCTACCTCCCGGTAAATAATGGTTTGTATTTCCAAGCTAGAAATCATATCCAGTTCCGTGGATCACTTGCCTAAGGCATCCGCTCAGAGATCTGTATTTCACCTCGTGGTCACATATTCTAATCCTGGCAAGAGCAGTCCTCCTTTTGAGGTTGATATGGTGAGGACTGTTAAGTGGCATCACAATATACGTCTCCTATGTGTCTACAGTAACAAGATGACCAGGAGTGAGAATGCGCCCCGCATCTACTCCACTTATGCTGGCGGTTGCCTTCGGCCGATTGACCCGACTTCCCGTCAGCAGCATTTTGCAAGGCTCCTGCACTTCCAAATGCTGGGATGTCAGGCTGGTAGCTGACCTCTTAGGATCTCTCCTTGTCATAAGGCCATCCTCCTCCACCTTCTTGGGTTAGGCTAGCAAGGGGACATTTTTTTGTCTATTTAGCTGCATGCCATGTCTTCGCCTGTTGTGAGGACACTTGATAGTAAGCTCTTCCTCTGGAAGAAAACATGGTCAGGCTTCCTGCGGGGCTGGCACCTCTTCTGAGGAAGACTTGATCTTGAAGACAGGGGGACAGCAAGCTTCCCCTAAACCAGGTCCGGAGCTCGCATCCACCGAAGTCCTCTGGAAAGGGATTTTCTATGGCATTGTTCCCCCGGCTACCAGGATCTTGTCTCTCCGACAGTTTGCAAGGGTTGCCACCTTCAGATGAACCGTAATCAAAGGATTTCCCAGTGCTCTCTATAGATGATTTTTGGCCATACTTAGACTGGCTTTCTATCATAAAAAGGCAGCGCCTCCTGCAAGGTTCTCAATTTTTTTAATTAGGCCGAGTGGCCCGTTCCTTGAGGGTCTCCTCAGGTTTTCTGCTCTACTGCGAAATGAGGTTGCCTTGGGGGGGCATACAGTTAAATGCTCAACTTGTGGGGCATTGTGAAGTGGCTGTCTGGGTTCAGTTCATAGCAAAGAGGGCTCCCTACATATGCATATAGGTGGGAGGCATTCTCCTGTCCCTCCAGAGGTGTACAGAATAAGGAAGAGGACTATACAAGTGCTCTGGCTAAGGCAGGCCTTCCCTCTTATCCACTGAGACTTTCTGCTCTGTGGTTAATGAGACAGAAAAGCCTTCTACAGAAAAAAAATAATGACTGCAGATTAGTATAGCAGCTTTCATAGAGACTGCCTACTTTTCCTTCACCCTCTACGAACAGCATGAAACCAAAGTATGGTAATTCCCCTAATTGCAAATAAGGTGTCTAGCAACCAAACCATGAGGAGATATCACCATTCAAGTGGTACACAACGAGGGTGAAGGTGCAGAAGGTTTACTCCATGAATCTTTGATGTGACTCATTGAAAATGTGTTTTGGGTCCTGAAGAAAGTGGGAGAGAAGGGATTAAAAGCCCACTGAAACCAGTCGACCACAGATAAATGGAATGTCTATCCAGTAACTAGACATCTCAGTTTTTAGTTTTTATACATGAGCAGATAAGTAGGGAGGAATAAAATTGGGTTTGATTCCCCATCTGTGCTCCACTTCCGGCTTTTCCGGATTTTAGTGTTGTGTGGTATCCAGTACCTGTACAGCTAATGTTTTTTTCTTAGATATTGGGCTGCAAAATCTTAGGGCTAGTCTCTTCCTCTATCCCCTAACCCTAGAAAAGTGACGCATCAGCTCTCGCTAAGGCAAGCCACCTCATAAGGGATATCTATTGGTGGCTGGACGGCAAGAATAGCTCTTTTTCTAGCTTGTAAACATTTTAAGGTAGGTGTATACACCTGGAGTGTGTGTGTTTGTATACAGGGCCTTTGTCCCAGGCCACAAGTCCCCTTGTTTCCATGATGTATTGTGTGCAGAGTCTCCTCCAGCCAGACCTGTGTGACCTTTCTTCTAGGCAAAGTGGTCCCCAATAATAGATCCCTTCCCTAAGAGTACGGTTCACATCCCCCTCTGTGGTCGTCATGTCTCATTTCCCTCAGGCATGGAGGCAAACCCCTTGGATGTCACCGCTCATTTTATGCCTTCCCCCAATCCGTGTGACCCTCAGGGTATTCTAGAAGATTCTTATCCTGGGTGCTGGCCCTTCCCATTTCTCCTTTTCAATAAAACAACTAAAGCTCCCCTGTCTGCCACTCAGGTGGATGCCTTGAGTTACTCCAGTTTCCTCTTCTGCCTCTTCAGTTTCCTTGTGACTGATCTATGAGGGATTGATCATTATGGGATTTAACTGCACTGCCGAAGAATTGATGATACACACCGTATTTCACCACCGACACAGGTGGGAGGGTTACCAGCATGTACATGGGGTTATCAGAGTCAATGTAATAGTGTTATCAATGATATCCAATGGGATGCTATATTGTTAGGTACTGACATAATTTATCATTTGCATTTTATGTAACTGGTCGACACTTTGGACTTATGGGACCGTTCGAAGGTGACAGCACCGATCCTAGAATGGCTCGGTGGTCTCACCTTGACAGCAATACAAATACCTGGGCTTTATGTCACCACCCACAAGAGACGTTCAGCGGTCCCTGTTTGGGGTACTCTGGTTATGAAGTACACATCAGGGTCTATCTTTTGCGTCACTGGTGGCAGCCTACACCATCTTTCAGGACAGGTCGCGTTCCTGTTTACAAATACCACGCAAAGGAGGATCGCTAAGTTGAGTGCTTTCTCCATCTCAGACATTACTTCCGTTTTGGTTTTCTCCAGATGGTGCGAGCATCGTCCTGCTTCTTCAACTGTGTCAACTGGGTCCAGTGCAGAGGGAATGTTGCCCGAATGTATTCTTAAATCCTCCAGGGGTGCCCTCAACTATAGAGTTGTACTTAATTATTAAGGCAGGATGGTTTGTAAAACCACTTTGTGCATGCTACAGTGTTCCGGTAAGCTTCTTCTAAATTTGCCAAATTTGCACTCTTCTCTTTTAGGGTATTTGATTCTTCCCCTTGTGACAGTGACAAGAAAACATGTTTTGTACATTTCAGCTCTTATGCTGGCGTAGGTTCTTCAATTGGGATGCCTCTTTGGTCAATTGGGGTGCCTCTTTGGCTTCACCCAGGGTCTTTCAGCTCTTAGGCTGCCGTAGGCTCTTCAATTGGGGTGCCTCTTGGGTTAATTGGGGTGCCTCTTTGGATTCACCCATGGTCTTTCAGCTTTTATTCTGCTCTAGGTTCTTCCATTAGGTTGCCTCTTTGGTCAATTGGGGTGCCTCTTTGGTCAAATGGGGTGCCTCTTTGGATTCACCCATGCTGTTTATTGATATTGATATTTTATTTCGATCGCGCTTGTACATAAGTGTTTCAGAGTGCGACAAGGCAAGGGACAGGAGATAACAAAACAGCGATCTTACTAGGCCCAGTGACATTGAGGATGTGCAAGTGCATGGGAGAGGGGAAAAGTGCATGGAAGGGAGGAGAAGTGGAAAGTGCAGAGCAAAGGAGAAACAGACAAATAAATAATAAAGGCAACGAACAGTGGTAGTGCAGCCAGCATTTGGCAAGTTCTGGGTTTAAGGCAGCAGACAGGGTAGGTCTGATAAGTGCAGGCAGAAAAAGGGGGGGCTGTATGGGTACAGATACAGACCCCATCGTAAGGGGTGGCCGGGAGGCAGTGTGGGAGGGTGGCAGGGTGAGCAGGTACCTGGGACAGGAGGAGAGAGGGGGGCCCAGAAGACAGAGGGTGGCCAGGTGCACGGTGCCAAGAGAGAACAGATCAGCAGGGGAGAGGGGGAGCGAAGGCAGAAGCAAAGAGGAAGGTCTTGAGGTGCTTACGGAACCGGAGATGGTTCTCCTAAGGTTTTAGAGTGGCAGGGAGGCTGTTCCAGAGGGAGGCCCCAGCCAAAGATAGAGATCTACCCCCAGCCCATTTCTTTGAAAAACGACTGACCTTTTCAGCTCTTATGCTGCTGTAGGTTCTTCGATTAGGGTGCCTCTTTGGATTCACCCATGCTCTTTCAGCTCTTATGCTGCCGTAGGTTCTTCAATTCGAGTGCCTCTTTGTATTCACCCATGCTCTTTCAGCTCTTATACTGATGTAGGTTCTTCGATTGGGGTGCCTCTTCAGTTTTATCCATGCTCTTTATGCACTTATGCTGCCGTAGGTTCTTCGATTGGGGTGCCTCTTCTGATTTACCCATGCTCTTTCAGCTCTTATGCTGCCAAAGGTTCTTTGATTGGGGTGCCTCTTTGGATTCACCCATGCTCTTTTAGCTCTTATGCTGCCATAGGTTCTTCAATTCTGGTGCCTCTTTGGATTCACCCATGCTCTTATGCTGCCGTGGGTTCTTCGATTGGGGTGCCTCTTTGGATTTACCCATGCTCTTTATGCACCTTTGCAGCCATAGGTTCTTCGATTGGGGTGCCTCTTCGGATTTACCCATGCTCTTTCAGCACTTATGCTGCCGTAGGTTCTTTGATTGGGGTGCCTCTTTGGATTTACCCATGCTCTTTCAGCTCTTATGCTGCCATAGGTTCTTCGATTGGGTGCCTCTTTGAATTTACCCATTCTCTTTCATCTGTTGTTCGACTTGCAGTTTTTACAGCATTGCATGGTGAAGTGTGAGTGCTGCTATAAGGTACATTTGTTTCTTGGCTACTTGGCTACACCAGATTCGATTGTTTTTCATTTGGATCATGGTATTGATGTTGAAGGTTCAGACTGACTTTAGTCCTTACTGTCCTCAACTCTGTCTCGCTCCGACCAACTTGATTCAAGGCATCTATTGTTGGACTTAGGTGGGCAATGCCTGGTTTGACTTTTGTTCTTTAATGGGGATTCTGTTTGGTAAATCCTCACTTAAGCAGTGGAGTAGAGAGGATGTAGCCTGAGGAACAGGGCCCACCCTCAGGTTCCTACGGCCTAATATGCCACATAACATGTATGGGAGGGAATGAGTGTGAGGGCAGCAGCTCCTGCTGTTCATTAGATACATTGATACTGTTATCTGTGTGCACATAAACTTTAAGACACTTTAAAGGGACAGAGCTAAAGGATATTCTGCTTCTACAATATGATTGAGAGGGCGCAAGTCCTGTATAAAATGCCATGACCCCCCTTTTGCTTTCTTAACCGGGTACACAGCCGTGTTGCATGGTGATTCGGGTGGTACCAGGAGGCCCCGTTTCGCTAGTGCTGCAATTTTCTCATAAATGGCCTTGCCTGCCTCCTTGAGAGTGGGTATTGTTTTACTCATGGCAAAATTGCTCCTGATTTCACCTTTATGTTCACCCCTCCCACCCCCTTCAAAAGCCCCACATCATAGGGACTAGTGGTCCACAAGATGCTGGACACGTTGGCCAGATCCCCCTCGCAGAGGGACGGTGGTGCTTTCAGCGCCATCGCCATCCTCTGTGGTACCTCTCTGTAATGTATCTTTATCCAATATGTTACACTCATTTCAAACACCATTTCATGATATGATCTGTTGTCCTTGAATAGTTCTTCATCTGTCACTGTAGTCAACCTGTATTCCTCAGCTGTAGCAATCACTGCGTGCCATAACCGTCCTGTGTTGTCCATTCCGTGTACTGCTATCCACTCCTCTCCCACAATCACTGCCTCCAATTCTAGTGGCACTATTGTGCCTTCTGCCTCATTCAATGGTATCTCTGGTCTGAACAAATACTCATTTGGAAGGTGCCACATTTTCCCTTGTATCCGTGGGAGCCATGCGATTGCAATCTAAGTCTCGCATTGGAACAGCTCCTCGTCCACTGAAACCCATCTCTGTATCTTCCGTCCACAATATGCTTGAATGATTTCCCTTACGTTGTAAAAATGTGTCCCTGGTGCCTTGTCCACGAATGAAATCGTCATGTTGATTCTGCTCATGATGTCTCTCTCCAGCATATTTACAGGTGTCTGTCGAGAGTAAAGTAAGGGCAAAGATAATTTGTATTCCCCTATAGAAAGTGAAATATTATCTGTAAAAGGCACCACTTGCATAGCCCCACAGAATCATTGAGTATTCATGGCATCACCTGACAACCTATAGCTTCCCTCCTGGATGCAGGACTTAGTCTCCCTTGTGTCTACAAGAAAGGAAAAAATGTTTTCACCTATTGTCACCCCTATGCATGGTTCCTCAACAGGATGGAACACATCAAGTCTGTCTGTGGGCTGTCCTATTGGGGGTGTAAGGGGTTGTTCCCCACCCAGGTTCCTAATGGGAGCTGCTGCTATATAGTCTGTGCGTGCCACTGTACTGTCGTTCACTTGTGACCCGTTCTGTATCTGTATCAGTTCTGTATCTGTGGCACCTACTGTGCCAAGTATGCATTCTGTACATTACCTCGGGTCTGGGGTGATTGCAAATACTGCAGTATAGGTGCTTACAACTGTGGTGTCTGTGTCACGGGCTGGTTCAGCTGTGGGTATGCGCTTAGTGCCGGTCATTGTTGTTGTGCTTAGTCCTATGTGTAATTCTTGTCCTGTTCCCCTTAAAATGCTGGCTGGTACTGCATCCCCCCATTCTGTTGCACCCCCTGCTTCTGCAAACACTCAAAATGTGCCCTATCTGTCTGCACAACCAGCACTGTGGTTGCCCTTGTAAACCCATTGGGCCCTGCTGCACCTGCTGTCCATGTCCTCGAAACCCTCCTGGAGATTCCCCCTTGGTTGTGATGTATCTGTGGCCCATAACCGCATCCTCTGGGTGCCCTCCTCTTCCTCAAAACCTGTGCTGCATGTTCCCCCACCATATGAATCCTCCCCCGTGGGCAGCAGTGTGTACTGTTGTGGTGTCCAACCCTGCCGTCCTGCGCTTGTCAGTACCACCCCTTCCAAGGCATACTTGGATAATTTCTTCTGCACTAACTTTGCTTCCTCTTTCTTCCTTTCCTCGCTCTTCTTCCTCATCTTTTCTTGCAATCGCCTACAAGTGTGTACTATTGTTAGCTGTATTTCTGGCCAAGGATTTGCCTCCATGCCTACTAATTATGTAAGCTGCTTCTGTGTCGGTTCTTCTGGCAGCCCTTGGCACAATATGTGGTAGAATAAAGGTACTGTTTTGCCCTACGGTTCTCGTGTTTTAAGGCACCAAAGCTCTTGAATCGCCTGAATATAGTGTAAGGGGTCTTCGTCTTCCCCCATCTTGCGAGTCATAATCTCTCTAATGTCTGAAATGTCTGGGTATTGCATCCTTAGAGCTTGCCATATGGCTGCTCGGCAGTTTGCAAATGGCAAACCATCATGCGCCGTATCCTGGAAGGTCATGCCTGGGAACCCTGCCCTTCTCCAGTTATCAGCGGCCACCCTGAGAATCGCCTCTAATAGTCCCTTTATGTCCCACACTGCTAATCTCTGTCCTGCTGTCATTCTTTCCATTTCATATATCCATTTCCCTGCACCTGTGGTTAACAAAGGTAGCCTACATCTCATGTTTTCCTTGTCAATGTGTTTCCATGGTAGATATTGAGGCCGCCCCCCTCCCTTTTTCCAGAAGGGGCAGTTGTGTGAACCCTACCTCCCCGCTCGCCAATCTTGGCAGTCTAATCTGTTTGTCAGTGTCTCTATTGTCAGTGTTTGCATCTACTGGCACTCCTCTAGTCAGTCAGGCACAGTTATCTGACCCCCCTCGTGTCCGTTGTGCCAAAACATGCCATGGCCATCTCTCCCTTCCTTCATCCTGGGAGATCCCTAAGACTCTCAACATATGGGAGCACACTCTCAGGGTTGTGTGATACAGCTCTGGTCTGTTGCGTCCGATTGTCCCCGTAATCCTTAGTTGTCCCTGTATTCCTTCCCCCTTCCCATGTCACGCTCCTTTCTGAGCTGTCTCCTAGAGACCTATACTTCAATCACCCTCTCTTCTTGTCCCCACTTCCCACTGCGTCTTCTTCCAAATCTGTTTCCATATCGCTGCAAAAATAATCCATGGAGCTCAGCCTCCTAGAGGTTGTGTCTTCCCCATGCTTTCCCTCTGGAATTGATGAAGTCTATGCCACCCCTATCCCCATAGGGTCCCATGCTCATTCCATTTGATACTGTAGTGATCCTGCTCAGCAGGGTTGTACTGTCTGGCTCTGCTCACCTACCTCCTCCTCTATGCTGTCTCCCGTGCCCATTGTGCTCTTATGTCTCTTATCGCGTGCATTTCCTTCCGATTGTGCTCTCTCATAATCTGCTCTATGTGCCACTTTCTTCGTTCCCTATGCACTAACACTTGCTTTTCCTTTTCATCTGCTTCCCTTTATTTCTCAATCTCTTCCTGCTCCTTCGTCCTACTCTCTTGCTGCTCCTACTCTTTCTCTTCCTCCTATTTCCTATCTCTGTGTGCTCTCTCACATCTCTCTTCTGCTTCCCTCTCCCCTCTGTCTACTTCCTCAATTTTTTCTGCCCAGTCCTGTGCTTCGCTGCTTCCCTTAAGGCCTTCCATCCCTTTGGTTGCTCCCTCTGCCTCTTCCATTGTCTTCCCATCTAGCTTTAGGAGAATATGTCCCCCTACCCACACATTTGTGGCTATGCCCTCTAGCTCTTCCTTCGTGCCCCTCTGCACCTCATTGCTCACTCCCTTTTTGACGATTGTTTTCCCCATTCCTTTATGTCCCTCCTCCTTTGTATATGGAGGTGGTTTAAATATTGGGTTTGAATATCCCTCTGTTGCTTTTTGCTCCTGTAGTGGGTACATCTCCTGCTCATCGTCTTTGTCCTCCGAGTTTTCACTTGCAGGAGAGGGTGGGGGAGCGGAGGCTGGGGGCACTGGTTCCAATACGTCCTGCTGGCTCAGCATCCATTGACGCCTCGCCCTCCTGAAACATCCCCCACAACTCGAATATTACCATGCAGTTTTCTAACTTCCTCCCCTTAAAAGTACCCTGTTTGTGTGTCAGTAGTGAATACTGCACATCCTTGGAGAAACGTCCACATTGTGGCCACAGTTTAGTCAATTTACCCTCAGTGCCTTTAGTCCATTCCGCACTATATTTACAAACCTTGTCCTTATAGGGCGGAAGTGCTGTAGGGGTGTGTCGCTCCCGCGCTTCCATTGATATTTATTTATTTTTATTTATTTTATTTCTTATAAGGCGCTGCATGCCTGTGGGCCTCAGAGCGCTCCAAGCGAAGATGGATAAGAAATAGTGAAAGAAAGAGCAGAAAGGGAAACTGGGAACAGATTTCTATTCAGTCAGGTTAAACAGTAACGTCTTTACCGATTGAGATGTTTTGATAATCTGGGGAAAGGCATTCCATTCGCATGGAGCATTGACTGAAGCTGTAATCGCCAAAATTCTTTAGACGAGATCACGGCTGGTTAAGCTGAAGAGTGTCAGAGGAGCGTAACACTCTGCCAGATGATTTCCTTGCTAACCTTGTAGTAAGATAGTAGGGCGCATTTGAATTCTGGCATTTATAGGTGAGAGAGAGAATTTTATGTCTTATTCTTTGCTTCACCGGAAGCCAGTGCAATTCTCTCCTGAACGCAGTGACATGGTCACATCTGGCTAACCCAAATACAGCCCTGACGGCTCCATTCTGAGTAGTTTGAAGGCGATGTAAATTGCCTTGAGACATGCCGATCAGTAGACTGTTACAGAAATCTAATCATGAGTTTATTAGTGAGGATGCCAAAGGGGATCTGTTTTCTATTGAGAGGCATGGCCTTATCTGGTGGAGCAATTTAATTACATGTCCACATGATGATCGAATCTGAGATACCTGTTTTTTCATGGAGAGATTGGCATCCAATATGACTCACAAGGTTTTCACTGATTTACTTACAGTGATTGTATTACCGGCAACTTCAAAAGTGTCATATTGAGAGTTAAGTTTCTTTAATCGAGGGACGGAGGCCATGATAAGCAGCTCAGGTTTTGAGTCATTGAGCGCCGAGTTGTGTGCCATCCAGGCTTGGATTTCAAGATAAACATGATTCACAGTTGCAGCATCCTCCTGATAGTTGCCAGGCAACTCAAATAGGATCTGGATGTCATCCGCATAATTGGAAACCCAGATCGTCAAGAAGATCGAGAAATGGTCTGATGTAAATATTAAAAATTAGGGGAGACAAGCAAGATCCCTTTGGAATACTGCATGTGATGGATGTGAGTTTGGATGTGGGTTTGGCTTCAACCCTCTCAACTGCCACTCTGGAGGTTTTAGGACCAGGAAAGGACGTAATCCATTTAGCTGCACTTGCTGAGATGTTGGAAATAGTTAACAGTCTATTGTGTAATAGACTCTGATCGATGATAAATTGTGTTTATTCTTACTTGACCTCAACTCGAGGTTTTCGACAATATACTGTTATGGGAAAAACATAGTGCAATGGTATTTTTTTCACTTTCTTCGGGACTCTCTGGCTCCACAACAACCTGCCAGGTATGCTCCGTGCACCGCCCCTACACAACTCTACGCCTCCTCAAGCACACCCACACATCTTGCAAATGCGCCTTCCGCACTACGCCACTGGACAACCTCATCTATCAGTTTCGAGTTTCTCAACACTGTGTCCATGACACCTTGTGCTCTCCAAGTCCTATGCACAAACCTATGGGTGACATCACCAATTCAGTAAGCAAGGTAGTGCTAAAAATCACTTACAGCACGCGCAATGCTAGAATCCTGTTTCGCCAAAAATACACAGCACCCCGACATAAACCAACAGCTGTCTTCCTGCCTCCTAGCAGAGTATACCAATAATTCCTTGTGTTCGATCTGTACCTACAGTGTCACCTTGTAAATAACTGCCTCCGCAAGACTTAACCAGACGAATCACCATCCGCAATATAGGCCGGCACCCTTTGCTAAACCTTACGTGGATACCATCACCTATGACCCGAGCTAAAATGGCCAACCCACAGGAAATCCAATCTTGACATAACTTCTGTCATCCGTGCACTTGAATCAATAGTCTAGGTTGTTCACCAGAACCTTTTACCTAAAACCGAATGGTATCAGGTAATAATATCCCTATATATATATATATATATATATATATATATATATATATATATATATATATATATATGTGGTCGCTGTATATAATGTCACCGGGAAAAGGTTGTGGCGACATTATATATATATATATATATATATATATATATATAGGGACAGGGGCAGTGGGGGTTGCAGGGATTTCCCCCACCCCCCATGAAAAATAAAAAAGGGTTTGGGGGTTGCAGGGGTGTCCCCCGCATGGTCCATGTAATGAGGCCCCCACAAAAAATGGGCATTTTTCGCCGATTTTTTTGCATGGCAAATTTTTTAAGGGGACGTTATTACATGGAACCAACCGAATGTGCCCTAACCACAGAAAAAGACATCTACCTCCGTTCCTGTCCCTACTAAAGTTGACAATGCTAGGCAACACTTGATAATACTCTCAGATACTTAACAATGCTCGATACCACCCTCACACCACCCGTTACTTTCCCTTCCCCCCTTAGTTGCTGTGTGGCTGGGTCAATACTTACACTCAGTGGTCTGCTGACACTGTTCAGCTGCCGTGTCCCCCAAAGCTGCCACGCCGCCCTTCTGGTGTGCTGTACCCCTCACGTACCGCAGGCAGGATATTTCTCAGGCTGGCTCCCGACGGCCTTTACACAGGGCTCTCGTTCCCTGCTGTCTTGAAACCCATGAGGCGGCACGCACTGTGGTGGTAGAGCCGGCTTTGTGCCGGACTAGCGTAGCTGAACCATCGACTCTGCTACCAACTTGTTGGGATGGTTACCAGATGTGCCAGAGGTTGTCTGGGGATCAGTCTGAATCCCAGCGGCCCAACAACCCTTTCCCCAGAATAAACAGAGGACTCAGCAAACGGCAAGTTAGAACTGTGGTTTATTACAACAAACCAACAAACCAACAGGGATCATACAAGACAATCACAATTCTCCAGTACATCTCAACTTCACAAGTCATCCTCCCCAGTTTTGATGCTACATGTTGTCATCACCTGGGCCCTTCCCCAAAAACCTATCCCCGCTACTGATTGTGTGCTGAGAGTGGTTACCCACATAGCCATAACCTATAGAGGTAATTCTACTATTCTACTGGCCCTTGCATGTCAGGTGGCAGTCCTGCCCCATCCCCACAAAACTATTACATTGTTGCAGAGTAGTGGATTTACCATTGGCCCTTGCCCCTTGACCATTGCCATTCGCCCCTGGATTTCTGTCTCGTGATTGGCTGGAGATGGTTTCCCCAGACCTGGGACCCAACTCGGTTCTCATTCCACTGTGCACCTCTTCAAGGTGATGTAGGATGACTATGTGTCAGAATTCTATCTGGTAGTATGCCACCTTTGCCTATGAGAGTGCGTTTCCACGTTGCAACACTTGTTTCACCTCTCGCCTGGGTTGCTGAGAACGGCTCGTCTTCCGACCGCATTTATGAGGATGTATTCCATTTTCCTGCAGCTGGTCCCTTTGTCATCTGGAGTTGGAATTTGACTGTTTATCCCTGACCTTGGCTATGAGCCTCATCTGCGCTTCATGCAGCCTGAGCCTACTCCTTCTGTCTGGCATTCTGTGGCTTGAGGCCTTCTGTAATTTTCCTTAAAGTTGTAATATGATTTCTACATGCAGCTGCTGTGCTACGTTTCCAATAGATTAGACATATATGGTCCTACCAGGCGGTATATATCCTCCTGTAGTCCCATAGGGTTGATTGCTTTAACCATCTGCAAGCTTGCTCAGGATCTCTTGTTGCCTTGTGGTTCTACGTTACTGCATTTAGCTAATGAGAAAAATAATAAAAGCTTTGACAGTATGTATATGTATCTGTCCTCTACCTACAGAACTTTGTGATCATGTTCTTTGTGTATGCAGGTGTGTGTTTGTGTAATACTGTGTGAGGATGCAAGTGTTCTTCGTGACTAACGCTGCTACGCAGTGGTGTCACTAATGACATCAGCACAATGGTTGCTTGGTACCTAATCGAGACAGTCCATTATGGTGTTCGGGTCTTTGATCTCCACTGGGTTCTCTGGATCTGGAAGAATCTGGACTGGATAAGAGTAGAATGACTGTCTGAAGGGATACCTTCCTGCATACGAGTCAGGCACAGGTGAACTTGGGTTTCATCCGAAATAGGATGGGTGACTTTGTGCGTTCCTAGCTCTTCAGCCTGTCAGGTTCATGACGATGAGGAGGGCCATTCCAGGCACCCTCTCTTCATTGGTGCAGCCAGTATGGCCTTTTTTCTAATAGTGGCATGACATATTTACTGGCATTATGGGAAGCCAACATAATGGGTTTTCTTATGTCAGGTGCAGGTGACATGTACATGTTTTCTTACAAGGGTGATAGCATTTCACTGGTATTTTGTGAAAAGCCAATATGATGAAGGATGCTCTTATGTGAAGAAGGGGTTCAATGGTGCAGGCAGCATGCACATTTTGTCTTACTGTAGGAATAGCATTGTTACCAGTATTATGGGCAAAGCCAACATGATGATTGTTCTAATGTCGATGGGGTCAATTGGTGCAGGCAGCAACCACTCGTTTTATGACAGTGGGCATATAGAGTTATTACTGGTATAATGGGCAAAGCCAACATGATGATGAGTGTTCCTTTGTGGTGGGGAGCCATTAGTACAAGCATTGTGCACATGTATTATAGCCAAAGCCAACATGATGATGGGTTTTCCTATGTGGGGTTGTTTGTTGGTGCAGTCAGCTTGCACATGTTTTATACAATTGTTCTTGTACTATGATGCCTCTTCTTACGTGGGTGGAGGGGTGGTTATTGGTTCAGGCAGCATGTACATGTTTTCTTACCATGGCCTGGCATTCTTTACTGGAATTTTGGTCAAAGCTTACGTGATGCGTGTTCTTACATTGCCATACTGGCCTCCATTGGTCCAGCCAGTCTGGACATGTTTTCTTACAGTGGCATGGCATTTTTTGCTGGCCTTATGAGAAAAGCCACATAGTGATACTGGCATATATTGGAAGAGCCGGCATGGACATGTTTTCTTATAGGATTACTGGCATTATGAGCAAATCAAACATGAGTATTTTCTTATGAGGGAATTCCGGTATGCATTGCTGCAGCCAGCATGGATAGGTATGGGCACAGTCAGAATGAATTGCTTTTACACTGGCAGAGTACTGACATATATTGTGGCCAAAGGCATCATGAAAAGGCATTGGACAATGCTCCGGAAAATTGTCCTTTGCATTGTCGGTGACTTTCCACTTATTGGATTTTTTCATGTGTTATACTACAAAACCGATTGTAAATTGTTTGGCTTTTCCCCAATTTTTCATAGAAAGTGTGCTGTAAAATGCCCCATTTTATCACATTTAAAAAAAAACTCCCCCAAGCCCCTCAGTTGGTGTTGGCATCGTTGCTATGCTCGATCACTCACACATATTTCTGGGACATGTTTACACCGCTCCAATTAAAAAAGTCACCAGGCGCAACTGGGCAGACAAGTCAGTAACCCATGCCTGGTTCCCCTGCAGGCCACCCTCTCTGAGAAACCGTCTTTTTGTTCAAGCACTGGCCACTGCCTATGTGATGTAGCATGAACTGGGAGAAAGCTGGCACTGTTGGGGTGCAGGGAAGAGAGCAGAAATAGATCAGAATGCGGCTTCAGGCGCAGTGGCGTCGCCAGGAATCAAATTTAGGAGGGGCACAGAGGGGGCCAAAGACAAAAGTAGAGGGACCACAGACAAATGTGGAGGGGGGCCGCCTATGAAAGGTAATGTGTGACGTCACAAGCACTCCTGCAGAGAGGCTTTTGCGCACAACAACTCCCCCACACCCCACTGCACCCTGCCTCCCATCAGAACGCAGGCATGAAACCATTCAGTGACTAATGGCCCATCATAAGCAGTTTTGTGCACTACATTCTGATGGGAGGGGCTGCAAGCTGCTCTGCACACTTCGGAGGTCGCTGTGCAGAAGCTGGGCAGGAACACCAGAGAAGTGGCTCGTGCTCATGTTCATACCTGTGCCAGAATGCATACCAAGATCACTGCTAGCTTTGAGACAAAAGGAGAGTATTTGACGTGTGATCTGCAGACATTGGCCGTAGTGAGTGTCATAAATAACACCACGAACAGAGAACAAGGTCACTGCTCGCCTTAGGTAGGAGGGTGCAAGGGGGGCACAGGATTTCAGCAGGGGGGCCTGCCCCCCCAACCCCCAGGCCTCCCCTAGCGACGTCACTGTTCAGATGTATGCTCTGCATTCACTGGTATAGAGAAGTGAACATGTTCCCCTGGCTCTCGTGGAAAATTCGACCATGGTATAAAAGCCTTGTGAAGTTTTTTGAAGGAGCTGAATTGCATTTATAATTTGTAGAGCACACACCTGAGATCAGCTGCACGGAGATAGGTTGAAGTGATGACAACTGTCCATGCATGCGTCGTTCTTACACAAAGCATCACTACATTGACTAATTTGATGATGCTCAGCTGCGTCTCCTCACGTATCCAAACAGCATAATTTCAAGCACATAGACAATACACAGGCCACCCCAACCAGGTCCATAATAAATTTGTATTACTAACTTTTAATCTGTACAGGAACTTCTGCTATTCTACTTGACCATGTTATGCAATGTTCTGATTGGGTAATTCAATGTCAGCCCAGATGGGATCAGTGCTTCGAGGAGACACTAATGGCAGTAAAGTGGTTTTTACAAATGTTGCCTAAAATAACTAGGTTCAAGCCCACCTCTTATATCATGTTTATATCACCTTTGCCTTACTAGTGGTTTCTAGGGGGAAACCCACTGAGCCAAAGCTAGACATCACCGACAGGCCAAATCATAATTACTAACATTGTCCGAAAAATGTTAAGATGATATAGTGGGGTAATAATAATAATAATAATAATAATAATAATAATAATAAAATAATAATAATAATAAGGGGTAGCTTTTTTTGGGGGGGATATTGCAGCTCATCATTATAAAGCACACTGTCGTCAGTTAAAACTACCAAGTGTGCAGTGCATTACTAACCATATGTTGTCCCCCATTCACGAGACTGAGGGGTAATGAATGTGTGTACGTAGGAAAAAACAAGTGAGCTGAAAAAAAAAACATCATCATACTACATCCAGGGGTCAAAGCCTAAAAAAAGGTGTGGGGACTCATTCACATGCCAATTAAATGTAGCGTCACCAGAAATTAGCATATCAAGATGCCCTCTGAAAAAAGTGGCGGGACTCCGTCCACCCACCTGTACCCTCGACTTGAGTCCTGACTGCATTGCCCACAATACTCCTCCCAAACTGGACTGTCGGCCGGATGTTACCTTCAGACTTTAACCTATTTCTCGAACATTTCTTGTGATGTGTAGCACGCGACGCGTTTCGAAATACAGATTGGCCAGCGACGAAACGTCCTGCTTGGTGCCAAAACCCTGTTGTAGATGTCTAAGGTACACTGGCGCCACCTAGCGGTGGCTAGGGTGTACATTGTCTCTCCAGTGGTGCCAAGAGCAATTCGGTAAAAGGCGAGCTCTTCAGCCGTGGAGGTCTTCACCAATGTCGCTCCCCTGTCACTCTATACCAGTAAGGAGGCAGCTTTTAGTGCCAGGAGGGGGTCGGATAATAGGGCGCCAGCGGGAGATGGGGGGGGCACACTGGGCACTTGGTGGGTGGGGGGGATTGGGGGGTTGGGTTGACAGATGATGGCGGCCAACCCTCGTCCACCATTGCGCTATACCAGTGGTAGTGGAGGGGGACTGTGAAGAATGTCTAACTGCCTTTTAGAGGTCCTGTTCTCCTTGTTACCGATTCCTTTTAAGTTAAACAGTGGTTACTGTGGTGTCAAGTGCCGGGAGAGGAGGGTCACGTGACACGAGGAAGGGGAGGAGAATAAAGGAATCACCGGAACTGGCGGCTTCGCGCCAGTCCGGGTTTATGCATGCAACCAACGAGTCGCGTGTTGTCATTGCGCGGCGCGCTGCATTGCTCTGCGAGCTGGGCCTTCCTGCCGGAGGCCGCGAACACGCTGCTACCACCGCCCACTCTAGAGGCGGTGGATTATACATCACACTGGCGACGAGGCGGGTGTGGACTGTACGCCTCCCAGCACCAGAAAGAGCCGTGGCGTCCACAGACCCACGACAACTCCGCGGAGGCCGGTAAGCGTTAGCCCCGGCTCCGCCCACGCCCAAGGAAAAAAAAAAGAAAAAAAATAATTTTTTTTTTCTTTCTATTCTCTCTCGCTTCCCACACCATACAGCAAGGGAAAACCCCAGGATAGCCACTACATAGCCCACCACGGCCCGAAACCGCAGCGCCTCACACGAAGCCACGTGCCGTCACACCAGGCAGCCAAGATAACCTCACCAGCTACGCGCAGCCCCAAGGAGTCATCCCAAAGAACAACATGTCGAGCCCGAACACAAGCCCAACAAGAATCAGCACCGGCTCCTCATCTTCGAGGAGGAGCATCACCGAGGAGCGCAGCGACCCCTCACTGACAACGTTCATGCAACCATTTGACCCTTTCACCAGCGGAGCAGCCATCCGGTGGGAAATATGGATACAACAATTTGAGATGCATCTTGAGGTACGAAAGATCGCCACACCCAAAAAGATGCGCACCTTCCTCTTGCTCAACGTGGGGTCGGCAGCCCTGCGCCTCTTCAACGCTCTACCAAACCGCGGGAACCACATTGACTACGCTGCTGCGAGGACTGCGCTTACCAACATGTTTAAGCCTGACCTTAATCCGGACTATGAGCAGTTCCATTTCTGCATGGCACGTCAGCGCGAGAGGGAGACAGTAGACAAGTTTCACGCTCGCCTTCGCGAAATGGCCGTGGGCTGTGAATTCCCGGACGAAGAATTCGCCATTCGCCTCCAGATCATCAATGGAATCTCTTCTGAAAAACTAAGGAGGGCAATCCTGTCAGAGAAGAACATGCGACTATCGCGCATTCTCGAGACTGCACGCCTCCGTGAACAGACAGAGGACCAAGTAGCGAGACTACCGCTAGACAGCCCCGAACCCACAGAAGACGTGGCTGCTATCTCCAGACAACAATCAACTCGCCCGAAACAGTACCAGAAGCCGCACCAACCACAAGGACGAGATCAAGCCTGCAAATGGTGCGGAGGCCCATGGCATAAAGGTGACTCGTGCCCCGCCTGGGGGTCCACTTGCAGAAAATGCAATCGCCTCAACCACTACGCAGCAGTCTGCCTGAATCCGCCAAACAAAAATGACAAAGACCCAAGCTCCCGCACAACACATGAACAACGGAGGAGATTCGCACCGAGAGAACATCCCCGCCAACAAACGAGGAGAGGTAAAGCGAGAGCTGTCGACGAGTCCCAAAGATCCCCGAGCTCAAGCGACAGCGATGACAGCGACAGCAGCTCATCCCCCGACAGACAGAACAAAGGGAAGAAGAAGAAAGGGAGAAAACCAGTACACCGTGTACACTTAATATCGGCAGTCAAATCAGGCCGATCGGGCCAAAAGAAAAGACCGTTGTGCACAGTCCTATCCAACGGAGACCCACTCAAAGTGATAATTGACACCGGCGCGACAGTCAACGTCATGCCCGTGACGGCGTTCAACAGACTCCACCCAAAACCAATACTCCACAAGAAGAAAGTCAGGCTATACGCCTATGGATCCAAGAAACCCCTACCAGTGCAAGGGTCGTTTAAATCCAACTTTGCGCACAACAACACAAACTGCCGCGCACGGATCTAAGTCGTAGATGCTGGCTGCAAAACCCTGCTGAGCTGCAGAACTGCGGAGAAACTAAAGCCGAACTCAGCAACATCCTAGGTCGTCATAAGAAACTATTTCAAGGCATCGGATGCCTGAAAGGGAGGTCTATCAAACTACACATAGACCCCACCGTCGAACCCAAGGCAGTGCGCCACCGACGGATCCCGTTTCACCTGCGAACAGCCGTAGAAGAAGAGCTATCCAAACTCGAGGACGCTGGAATCATCGAGAAAACATCAGGCCCGACCCCGTGGGTCTCGCCTATGGTAGTAGCCCAGAAACCGAAACAACAGAACGCGGTGAGAATATGCATCGACATGAGGCTCCCCAACGTAGCCATCGGCCGAGAACGCCACGTAACTCCCACCATTGATGAGCTCATCGTAGACCTCACAGGGGCGAAGGTATTCAGCAAACTTGATCTCCGATCAGGATACCACCAGCTAAGACTGTCCAAAGAATCACGGTACATTACCACGTTTTCGTCCCACCTCGGCCTCATGAGGTATAAGCGGCTGAACTTTGGGATTTCATCCGCCGCAGAGGTTTTCCAGCACGAGATCCGTAAAGTCATCACAGGACTAGCTGGTGCCACCAACATCAGTGATGACATCCTGGTATGCGCCGCAGACAAGGACGAGCACCACCGACGACTAGCGGCAGTCCTGGAAAGACTCGAGGGTGCAGGTTTGACGCTCAATGCTGAGAAATGTGAATTTGACAAAGATGAACTATGTTTCTTCGGATACATCTTCAGTGCCGCAGGCGTATCCCCTGACCCATCCAAAGTACAAGACATCAAAGACTTCAAACCTCCCCAGTCTGCATCGAGGTGCGAAGTTTCATGGGGATGGCAACCTACTGCGCGCGCTTCATCCCGGATCTCGCAAGCATCGCGAGTCCCCTCAGAGAACTAACCAAGAAAGACCAAAAATGGGAGTGGACCGAAGTCCACCAGCGAGCATTCCAACAGATCAAGGACGCCCTGTCGGCTACCACAACCATGGCGTTCTTCAACATAGAACGGCAGACTGAGCTCCTCGTGGATGCCAGCCCCGTAGGCCTAGGGGCCGTACTAACCCAAACAGATAGCGAAGGCAGAGTGTTCCCTATCGCATTTGCCAGCAGAGCCCTCACGAAGCCAGAACAAAATTACGCCCACATCGAAAAGGAGGCCTTAGCAATACTGTGGGGGTGCCGCCACTTCAAGGTGTACCTATTAGGAAAGCAAGCAAAAGTCTTCTCGGACCACAAACCTTTGATACCGATATTCCGAGGCTCTGCTCCACACCCCCCGGCCCGCATAGAGAAGTGGATGCTACAATTGCAGCCGTACAACATTGAGGTAGAATATCGGCCAGGCTCAGACAACCCGGCAGACTATCTGTCCCGCCATCCGCGACCCGCCACCGACAGCGAACAACATCATGCAAAAGAAACAGACGAGCACGTCTGTCATGTGGTGGCGTGTGCCAGGCCACGAGCCCTGACGCTGCAAGAAATAATACAGGAAACAAGGGAGGACACAATCTTGCAACACACTACCTCGGTCATTCAGACGGGAAGCTGGAAGACCTATCTCATGTCTGCATCTCACCGCACCATACCAGCTCAAACCAAGCTCAGAGCACTGTTCGGGATCAGACACAAACTCTCGATAGCGCCAGAGGGAGTGCTCCTAAAAGGCCACCGCATCATTCTGCCGGAGTCCCTCGAAGAGAGGGCACTCAAACTAGCACACAGTGGGCATCAAGGGATCGTCAAGTCCTCGGCGTACCTCAAGTCCCGGATGTGGATGCCAAACATGCATCAAAGAATCACAGAACTAATTGAGTCATGCGCAGCTTGCCAAGCGTCCAGGAGGCCAGAGAACCCAGAACCGATCGCCAGTGCACCACGGAGCTGCAAAAGATGGGACGCGGTCAGCATGGACCACTGCACCATCGCAGGTGAAGGATACTTGCTTGTGGTGATAGACAAATTCAGTAGGTACCCCGAAGTAGAGCACGTACCGTCTACCAATGCAGAAACCACCATCCTCACGCTGGAGAAAATATTTGCCACGCATGGGATCCCACGGAAAGTGAAGAGTGATAATGGACCGTCATTCACCAGCCAAGAGCTGCGAGAGTTCTTCAAAGAGGTAAACGTGAAACCTCAGCGAATTACCCCACGATGGCCTCAGGCCAACGGAGATGCGGAACGCTTCATGGGGTCGCTAAACAAAGTTATCAGAATTGCCAAAGAGCAGAAACACCCCTGGCTGAAGGCAGTCTACCGTTTTCTGAGGACGCACCGGCAAACCCCACACTCAGCCACAGGGATCAGCCCAGCAGCCCTCATGTTTGGAGTACCAATACAGGCGGAACTCCCCATACATCTACACTGGGTCGCACCCGAGTTAGGCATCCCAGAAATGGATGCGAGGAGGAAGAGGCACAACGAGCAAGAGAGCGTCGCCAGGCACGCACATCATTGGGAACTAAACCCCGGAGACACTGTCCTCGTCAAGAACCGGGCACAGCCAAAGAAGATGTCCCTAAACTTCGAAGTCCATCCATGGACAGTTCAAACCACCAACCACAGCATGGTCACTGCCACCCGAGGAGGGGAAACGGTAACCCGGAACATATCCCACTTCAAGAAAGTACCCACGGAGATGTGGGAAGAGCACCCTCGGTCCCCGAAGGAAAGAACTGTTGAGACGCCCCAAAGACCCACACCGCCAACCAGTGAAAATACGCCGGAAGAGTCAAACAGTCTGTGCCCACCAGAGGTCGAGACAGAAGAAAGATCCACCACCGACGCCTCGCCCAAAGGACGGAACACCCGCTACACAGTTACCTTCCCTGGAAAGAGAGTAGTAACTATATATATATATATATATCTATTATCAACGCAAAGATTCCCGAATAGAAAGAACGCACGCTCCATAAATGCACCTGCTGTGTTATAAAGAGACCGCTTCGCCTAATGCTGCAGTGCCCCTCACCTAAGGATGATAAGCAGTATCTTAAGGTCGGACTATGGAAAATGTTTTCTAGCGCGAGAACAATGTTTGTGAGTCCTAATGGATGAGTCAGAACAATACTACAGTACATGATATGGAACCCGGAAGTAAAAACCGAAGGACTCCCAGCCGCTCTCACCGCCATTGGGAAACCCAATAATGATTGCTTTTTGTATTAGCCTCTGTAACCTGGTACCAGCACTGCATGCCCAGGTGTTTCTCTCAAACGTTCAGGTACTATCATTTACCAGGTATTACTGGGGTAGAAAAAGAAGAGGGGCCTGTTTGGCCCAAAAAACACCACCAGTGAAAGGTTTTTTTTAATTTTTTTATTTTATATGGTAAAAAAAACCTGTACAGTGTATATCATTTTCGAATCATTTTCATAACAAAAACACATCGGGCCTCATTACGAGTTTGGAGGCAGCCATGCCCTTAATAAGGTAATGGCTGCCTCCAAACTCGGGTCCGGGGTCCCTGAATGGGGAAATACCGGGCCATTCCGAGTTTGGCTCGGTATTTCTTCATTCAGGGAACCCGGACCATCCCCATTCCCATTTGAACCCCCATAGGGCTCAATGGGAACGGGGAGCATGTTAACAACGGGCCCGTTAATGACGTGCCCGTTGTTAACATGTTAGTCCCCTTGCGGACCCGCAAAGGACATCTGGTCTGACCAGACGTCCAGAGCGGGTCCCGCAAGGGGACCGGTAAAAAAAAGGTGGGAATGGGTTTAACGGCACCGGCACCTATACTGGCGCCGTTAAACCAATTCCGCCAGGGTCGTAATGAGTCCCATTATCCTTTAAAATCCATTACTTATAAACAAACATAAAAAATGAAAAAATACATCATAAAACAAATATCACAGGGGTTGTTCCAAAATGCCACTGTGCGGGAGTGGCATGAGCAGGGGCTCAACACCATTTGTATGATGGTGGCATCATAGGCCCAGGTACTGCCACCATCTGCTTGGAGGGACATCTGAACAGAGCAGGGAAGCTACGTTCCTCTCCTAGACCCTCTTGAATCAAAAATGGTCTTCTGCCACAGAAGGGAATCTTAGTCCAGAAGGAGATAACAGCAAGTGAGAAATGTCAATATCTCTTTTTAGGAGAATTAAGTGCTGTCCTGGAGGGACAGCAATATACTTTTATTTACATTTCGTTCTGATTAGCGGCCAGAACAACCCATTGCTACTCGGGATGGGCTGTCTGAATATACCGCCCCCCCCGAACAGTGATGTAATTTCACCAAAATGCTTGGGGTAGTGGAAGTGACATAACACAACCCTTGACCTCTGATGACATCACAGGAAGTGATGTAATTTGATCCTAGCCTAAAGTGACATCCCAGGAAGCAATGGAACATGATCTTTCACCCCTTGACAAAACAGGAAGTGGCATCACATGGCATTGTGACGTAACAGTGACGTAATTTCACCAAAATGCTTGGGGTAGTGGAAGTGACATCACACAACCCTTGACGTCTGATGACATCACCTGAAGTGATGTAATTTGATCCTACCCTGAAGTGACATCACAGGAAGCAATGGAACACGACCTTTCACCCCTTGACAAAACAGGAAGTGGCATCACATGGCATTGTTCTTAAAAATATGGATACGATATCATTGTAATGTGATATACATTTCATACACAAATGGATCACCATATGTATTGTTAATATCAGTGTGCATAGGCCCAGATCACACACACATTGCAGCAGCGAGCACTCAAACCCACTGAGCAATCTTACTGGCTATAGCTAGCTTACCGGCTATAGTAAAATGAGCAATTACGTGTCTAAATGTTCTCAAAGTCAGAAAGCAAATTACACTGTGTAGTGGATACCATTAAACTGGTAACTGAGATTTAATAGCAGGCAAGTTCATATAAGGTCTGGTGCAAATTTGGCCACGTGTCAAGCCTGCGTGGATCTACTTTTCAGGCTTCAGAGGTTGGCAAAATGCATATTGGGAGGGTACATAACTGTATTAAATAATTTAGAGAAGCACAGGGAAAGCAGTGCACTCGCACGGCATCCCGTACTCTGAACACTCGTTACTTCATACATGCAAACAAACACCCTTAACAGCACGCCATGGAGATAGGAAAGTTACACTTGTGGAACCCCCTGTTTTTTTAAGAGGCCTGAACAAGTAAGTCAGACACTCCAGAAACAAACAGCCACATGGCGCTGGCCACATTGCCTGTGAACGAGGTACAATATACTCCTCCATGTAACCTACGCAGTTCACAACTATTTTTGGTCGCCCCTCCAACTTTCAAGCTGTCCTCTCAAGGTGGTCAACATTCTGCAGTGAAGGCAGCTAAATTGTGGAACGCCATACCTTTCACCATACACTTCTCTAATTCCTTAACAGAATTTAGAGTTCAAATAATAAATGTGTGTTCTCCAAAACCACTATATGACGGGCACTCAAAGACCCATTAGGGCTTGCAAGTGCCATATAAGTGTCATAAATCAATGAATCAACTGCTATCACCCGCAGACTCAATGGTCTTCTCAAAGAGAGAATTGCGAAACTAAAATTGTCACTGAAGAAGGGATGGCTTTATTGCCTGCCCCTAGCCTTATATGCATTAAGGAATCAGCCCGGGTCGGACCACCACCTCACACCTGTTGGGTATTTTGTATAGATTTGGGGCCTAGCGGTATTTTCTTACCGCCAAAATGAAAATAATTCAGTAATAATCACTCTTTGCATTCAGATTAGATTTGGTCTATAGTACTACAGTATACATTTAGTGGTATACATTATGTTGGTATGCGTTATTGGTGGTATTTCTAGTGAGCATAACTCTTTTGTTTTATATGTGGCCCCAATATCCAAAACCCCTTATTTTTGCTTAGTTTGTTCGTGTGATCACTAGAGAGGCCTCAGGCTTACATTTCAGGAACACCACATTTTCAATTGGAGTGCCACCATGGGCTGTCCTCGCTGTCTTATCTACGGCAGCAAGCTAACATGTGGTATTTATCACCAACTTATCTACATCGGTGAACTATGTCCAGGGCCTCTCTTTCTGCTGACTCATGTACCTCCAGCAGCAGTCTATTTCATTATATTATTATTATATTCCGTTCAGAAACATACACTTATATACTAAATGGAATCATGCACACAGCTACCGCTAAGTCTTATTTTTAGCTATCTTAAAAATGACAATTGCACTCTCTAAACCTCTCCCCACATCATCTGCACTGGAATGGTAAATGCACAAAGGAAAGAGAAAATAAAACACACTACCCGTCTGCTTTCAGCTATTTTTGTGTATTATAAAAATTGCATTTAACACGATCTTACTCTTTTTACAGAGATAAATGAAATAGCACAGTCAACATTATCTGTAACAAAATGAGAAGGGGGCGACTAGAACAGTCACAACATTAAACCTGTTGATAAGACACTGGAGTTCTTTCTTCTACACTGACTGAATAGTTTCGCATTCACGCACACTGCCCCCGTACTTTGCAATGTATAATTACCTAATCTGTTCACCATGTGAAATTCTTCGGCTGGTCGCCTTCTGGATGTGGCCATTCCCTCTTCAAGCACCCCCAGTGAGAACAGGCATCTGCCGTTACTCAAACCGGGGATTATTGTCCGGGATTCCCAGTCTCTGCAGCAGTGCAGCTGGGATCTGCTTTTTCAATCAGGAACTCAGCCACCAGCCAGGTCTTTCTCCCAACTGTGTGAAAAGTCTTCTCCCCCGAGATTCTACAGGAAAACTTGGCTACAGCCTCTAATATGATGCTTGTCCAATAAGAATCCCTCATGTTCTATCCTCCTCCTGCACACAATAGAAATATTTTACAGTAAGCAACTGTAACAAAACTGATTTCCTGCTATTCGAGTCTTTGCTTCCTGCAAATACTGTGGACAGAGCAGCACAGAGCAGCAAAAAGAAAAAAAAAATCTGGATGCACGTTTAAAATGACTTTCAGAGCCTGTCTTTTCCATCCATTTTGCACTGGAGAACACATTATTTTATTAATGAGTTAGCATGTTAGTTTTTTGTTAATGAGGTTAGTTCATTAATCCTCAAATGTGTCTCCTGCAACAGAGGAATTTCAGGTAAAAAAATATATGCTTTTAACTGTGAAAAAAAATTATTTGCATTTTATATGTAGAATCGTTTTTGACTGCATAGACTGTTTTCATTTACATGTCCATGTTACACTGGTAACACATGCCTTGCTGTACCACCTTATAGCAATGCACCAAACTCATGCAGTGGTGCTGCACTTCAAAAACATGCTATACATTGATCCTGTGCAGTGGTGCTGTGCTCTGTGCTCCCAAAACACGCTAAACAATCCTACACACCCCATGAACTAGTGACAGGGAGGCGAATGAGAATGCTTCTGTCTCCTCCATCGAGGATTAGAAGTGATGCCCATAAGACAGCAGAAATGTTAGGAAATGAACTACTTGCGTATTTGACATGTATTACCACTAGTATCTCTGTCATTTCAGATCAATTCAAGCACAAGGGGTGTCAGTCTCAGGACACAGATAAAGACCATTCAGCAACCAGACCTGAAAAACCTTTATCAGCACCTAAACTTTTTGAGGGAGACGCCTTGTTAGTATGCAACTTCAATAGGAAGTGGCACAGGCCTTGTTTCAGTGGACCCTACATCGTGGAGAATATCACTCCCTCAGCAGTAAAAGTCCAAGAACGATGCGCATGGATTCACCTCGGCGACGTGAAACCGTATGCTGCTGAGACCGGAACACCCGCACCCGATTCGGAAGCAAGTCAGCACAAAGTAGTTCAGCACGTGCAGACTCAATCAATGACAAAAAAGAAGGATGCTGAAACTATTGGTTGAATGCAAGTGTGCATTTGGACTGTGGCTCTCCTGGGACACTCTTTATAGATATTATAGCATGAGTGCGAAAAGCAATCATTCTTGAGCCACACAAATCTTTTGGAAATTAACATTAGAAAGTTGTGGATGTATCATGATTATGCCTGAACAACAACATTTGGTTAAAAATTGGAAGAGGGAGCAGTTTCCCCGACTCATTTCTTACTGAATTTCTCCTTGGACACCCAAATGGTCCTATCTGATTTCGACATTCATTGACTCTTGCTTACTGTCTTTAATTTTATTCTTCGGGCATATCCTGCACTTGTGGGGAGAAATACTGACATTTGTGTGTTCCTGCACAATCCTAAAAATGGTCCAGCAATAAGGAGACTGCTCTCAGCAATCATAGAGTACATTTTGCAATTACCGGAGCATTTAAGGAATTTGCCTGATTAAAAAGGTTTTTCCTTCCTTGAAAAGTTGTACACAGGCATAATGGGGAATCCTGAAAGTGATACAGTGGCGGAAAATTAGCAAGCTCAGTGACGTATGGGAAATCGCCACTGGTTGGGACTAATGTATTGGTGTATAATATATGCATGCACAGCATTCATCATTGTTTTTTTTATTCGTTTGGTACGCACTCTTTACTTTATTGGTCCAAAGAAAGCAACAGTCCCCCTGATCCTTCCCTCATCAGTGACCCTTGCAGACATATCTGTTACACGAAGACCAAAACCATATGTGATTATCCCTACACCAGTGACACGCGTAAGTTCACCAATTTCTCTGACGAATGTCCCTATGATTCATCCTGTAGGTCAGTTTTCAATATGATCCATGATCATTATGTACACACTCACTATACAAGAAAGAGACTCAAGAGATCATGTACTTTGATGTACCAGGAATGAAGGATGGGACAGTAGTGATAATGGACCACTACTGGGCTTGTGGATCCAGAGCTTATATGAAGCTATCCAGGGACTGGGGAGGACTTTGTTCCGTAGTGATTATTCACATTCCAGCACTAGTGATTACAAAAAGTGACTTTAACATTGGGGAGTTTCCAAAGGCTGATGCTCATCTGAGGAAGAGGAGATCACTTGAATTTTTCAACCGAACAAAGAGGGAGAACTATTTCTCAGCTAAATCAATAGAAGATGTTGATGCCATTCCATACGAACACCGATTGTTCAGTCAGACTTGGGCAAAATTCACAACAATCTTAATGCCAAGGATCCAGGTGAGGACGAATTCCAAAGGGTTACAGATAAACATATGGGAGCTTCTGCCTACAATCAACACTACCATAAAGGGATTCAACACTATCAAGGAAGAGCTGAGAGCTATAAAACGGATGACACTCCAGAATAGATATGTCCTGAACATGATTACAGCCATGGATGGAGGTGTTTGTGACAAAATCGGAGAATCATGTTGCACATTCTTTCCTGCTCACTATGAAGAGAATGGGACCTTGACAGAGGCCATAACGTTGTTGATAACTTTGCATACAATGATGGAAGATGAAATAGAAGATGTTGCAGAGGACAGCTGGTTTGCATCAATCTTTTCAGGGGTACCACAATGACAATGTTTGGATTCTGTGTGATCAAGGTAATAATCACACAGTGCAAGAAGACATCAAAGAAAGCAGTAGGAATGAAGATCATGATTGATGTTGAATCTGGATTTGAACCCAGGGAGCTGACCTATGAAGAGATCAGAGACTACATGAAAGCCAGCATTCATGCACCTGAGGGAATGAAGTTCCTGTATCGAATAGACCATAAGAAGTATGTGGGAAGATGGATTTGCTGCAGTTCGAGTGGACAGTGCAGCCACATGACCTGGAGTGTTGACGAACATGTAAAATGAGCAGGATCTTTGGAAGGTGTGATGAAGATATGGACTCCAAAGAAGCACTTCTTCAAGAGAGGTTGTATAGATGCTGAGTTTGGTGAGAGAGTGGTTGATGAATCAACCAGCGGGGGAGTGTAGAGGAGGAGCCAAAAGCCTGTGCCAGAAGTCCCACCCCTAACTTGCCTATCTTTTGGGAACCAGAAATAGTGACAAAGGCAACACCTGTGATGATGCCTATATAACAAGAGAAGCCTTTGAAGCAAATGATCCATTAAGAAGACAACTTTTTATGTATCCCCGAAATGCTGACAGCCTCTTGGGAAAGATCCCTGAAGAGCACGTGAAGAGAGATGAAAGAAGAGACTGTGATGTCAAATGAAGCAAAGTGACACCCCTAAGAAGAGATGATAAGAGAGAAGGTGAATCGACCATATAGAATCTGATGACGAAGTTAAGAATCAAGTAAACTTTCATATGCGGAATGAAGATTGCACGTGTAAAAGCACGGAAGAAAATGAAAAACATTTTATAACTGTACAGACGCATTAGCGCAAGTAGATTAAGTATTCTTGAAGGCTGGCTATACGTAGTGAATAGTGCAGGTGGTGCCGCCAAGGTATATATATGCATAGGAATCTGGAAGTTCCACATCGTATTTTAGCAAATTGAAAATCCTGTTTATGAAAGGACTTGAAGTGTGGCACAGCAGAATAAGCCTGGCTGGAGATGCAAAGAGAATCAGGAAGGTTTGCCTGGCCAAGTGTCAAGAATTGGGACAGCCAGGAAACTGGTTATCTATCCTGGAAAGATACAATGAACGAGATGGCGAGAGCTGAGCTCCTGTTAAGGTGCGACGGAAGGACAATGAGTGCCAAGTTGTATTCATTAAATGGTATTAAATACAACAAAGGAGCTCAAACCGTGGTCTCCATTCACATGGTCGGATGAAAATAGACTTTGGGCAAGCTATACCGAGACTAGAAGATAAGAACATGCTCACACTCCCTTCTATTCCAAGGAGCAGTGATACTTGCAGGGCCAAGTTCAAAACACTGTTCTCTGGGCAGACAGCTTGAGATGATGGGCTAATTGGGTGGGGAGGCATGGTGAAGTCCGACCCACCAGCACCCGGGGTACCAGCTTGCATGCTGCTAACGAGTGGAATATTCCAGAACGGTACAAGCATGCCAACCAATTGTAAAGGGCCACGTATCAAGGGGGTCATTCTGAGGTTGGAGGTAAGTCACTGTCCTTACTGGCATGGGGCAAATACTGTGTCCTTTTAGGTAAGAGCCCACTAATAGAAGGCTGTTACGAATTCGCGGGCACGAGCTTTGCACCATGCCGGTAACGACATTGCTGGCATGCCGTAAAAGTCCAGAAAAAAGGCCCTTAGCAACATCATGTGAAGTGCAGATTGCACTACCAGCATGAATCAATACGGCATTAGCGGCCACCGCTATTAGCGGACACCACTATCAGCGGTGACCGATAATAACGGTCACCGTAAATAAGCGGAAGTAGCGTCATCGCACATGAACGGGAAAGAGCATGGCGGCCATCTTTATAAACACAATCCATTGCCAAGCTCAGCAGCAGGACTTGTAGAATATTGCTGTGTGCCAGAATCTATCCACTACAACACCACAATGCCCAAGGCTGTGAAAAAGGGCACCTCACGCCAACGTAAGGAGCACTTTAATGAAGATGAGCTCACCATACTGGCAGAGACCCTGCAAGAGAATGCCGATGTCGTGTTTGCCCTGAGCCTCAAGAGGGAGGCTGTAATCAGAAAGAAGGCGATCTGGGCATTAGTGGCGCAAAAAGTAAGCGCGGTTGGCAACACCCCCGCACAATCAAGGACTGCAGGAAGAGGTGGGATGACTTGCTCCTGCGAGTTCGCAATATCCTCTCGGCAAACAGGAGCCAGGCCATGGCAACTGGCAGAGGAGCAAGCTCTCCAATGAAGCTGTGCGGGTGGGAGGACATATGTGCAAGCCTGATCGGCATGGAGTCCATTGAAGGCATGGGAGACATGTAATGTGGCGCAACCTCTTCGGTGGAAGGAGGCGAGTGTCCTAAGAAAACAAGGTAATGCAGAGTCTGAAGATAGTCCACCAATATGTCTGTCTAAAGAGGCAAGCCATGGCCCAAAACACACACATACCCAGCATAGTTGTCGTACATAGCACAGACACATGCAGATGCCTGCAGCAAGGCCATGCCATACTTAACACAAACCACACTAAGATGTTAATGGCATAAGTCACACTGTATGCAGGCCACAACAAATATGCATGTCACATAGCATATGTCTGCCCTAACATGAGTGACCCCGCCGTCTGCCTGCATTACCCACCCACATAGCAAGCAACATGATCATCCAAACTCAACTGCCTATTACGCTCTATTGTGTAGATGAGCAATAATACAAATGTATGCATGATGCCTCTCAAACCATCACTCATGCCGTCCCTCTCTTCGACCCCCACAGGCTCAGACCATGACAGCGAGGCCCGGGACTCACCCCCACAGCCAACCACACCCTGGAAGAGGGCCCGGGATGAGGGCAACAGGCCTTCAACCTCAAAAGCCCAACAGAAGTCTCACCATGCACCACAGAGGAAACCACCTTCGGATGCCATGGCGGTGGTGCTGCCAAGCGTCGTTGAGACTGAACCCACAACTCCAGTCACACTGGCACAGGACACAGCTGAAGCTGCACTCCCAGTAGAGTCCAGTTCAGTCGGGGAGGTAGCAGCTACAGCACCCCAGGCTCAGGAGGAGGCACAGGAAGAGGTGTGGGTGCCCGTGGAGGACGACTCCTCCAAACTGCCTCGCACACCAAGTCCGGCACCATCCCTCTAGCTCACATCATTAGACTCCAACCTCGCAACCACCCCAGAGCAGTCTGGGGGAGAGTACAACCAAGGGGCCGTGAGTCCCATAGGGGAGCCAATAGAAATTGTGCCTGACACCCAAGCACCCTCCACCTCCACAGGTGTACTGGCGGGGGGCAGCGGCAGGAGGAGCTAACTGCCCTGGTGCGACAATTTGTAAGTGACAATGCCCATGCAAGGCAGGAGTGGCGCAAAAACACTGCCTTAATGGGCAAGATCATTGCTGATAACACCGCCTCTCTGGGCAAGATCATTGCCGATAACACAAGTAGACTGTGCAAGTAGGTATCAGCCCTGCGGCAGGTCCTCGACTGCATTGCTGATGCAATGGAGGCTGAGCGTCCGGCCCCCCAAATGGAGCAGGCGGCCACCTCATCGTCCTCGAGCTGCACACAGACTAGCCCACTACGGCGGTCATCGCGCACCCTGCGCCGCCCGGAAATGCCGCCACCAGATGCAGATGTTGGCAGGAAGTAGACTGGCCAGCCTGATGAAGGCAATAGACCCTTGTTGGGAAATGTGTGGGGGAGTTTTGAGGGGAGTGAGAGGGGGTGAGGTTGTGGGGGGTGGGGGGATGAGGGTGTGTGGGGGATTTGGGGGAGGCGGAGGGGATGAGGGTGTGTGGGGGAGTTGTGGAGGGAGGGGGAGGGTTTGTGGGGGAGTTGTGGTGGGAGGAGGAGGGTGGTGGAGGGTTAATGAACTTTCATTTTCATTGGTCATTTCAATACACTTGTTGTGTTTAAAAAATAACTTGAGTGGACATTCAACATTGTGCATGTGTCATTTATTCATATATAGTGCATAGTGAACATGTACCCCCACACCCAGTGCCCTCTATCCAACTATCATGTCACCCTCTGCAGCCATGTGTGTCAGAAATATTGTGCAATCACTGACTGACGCACAGCACGTCCCGCCTGTGCATCGGCATCCCGATGATATGCAGCCACATCTTCTTCATCCCCTTCATCATCACCAGGTGGTAGCTGTTCAATGTCAGGGGGCAGGGGCACGTTCCATCGGATACACATGTTGTGCAGCATGACACATGCCATGGTGATCTTGGCCACCATCTCATGCCTGTAGAGGAGTGCCCCACCCGACCGGCTAAGGCAGCGAAACCGTGCCTTCAACAGGCCAAAGGTCTGCTCAATGACCACATGGGTATGGGTGTGGGATCGATTGTAGTCCTCCTCGTGCCTGTTCTGTGGGTTTCTGAAAGGGGTGAGGAGCCACGGCTTCAATGGATAGCCACCATCACCTGCATGGAAGGCAAGAAAAGGTATATGCCAGTCGATTCATGATGGACAGCTGTACTACTCACACATGGCTGCAGATTATCGTTGGTCACACACACATGTCCCTGGTTGTATGCACGCCATTTTTAGGCCATCAATGTGTGCCATGGAATAATGGTGTGGGTTGCATCTTCAAGATGATACACGGTGTGCACTGCCGTCTTGTTGCTCATGCATTGTGTACGCTTACAGCTGTGTTCGTGTCAAATTTGTGATGTGTTGTGTTCTGTATAATTTTCTGACTGGGAGCGTTGTCACTAGGCTCTGCAATATTAGGCATTCAGTGCTGATTTTTCCCATGGTGACATGCAGCATTCCTATGGTTGTGGCAGCCCAGTGACAGACAGTGGATTCCCTTGGTGATTCTGTTCAATGCACTCCCATGGATGCCTGACTTGTGTGGTGATTTGCTGGAGACAACAACATAGTGCATATTCACTGCATGTTGCTGGATGGTGTTACGCAGGGTGAGGTCTGCTGTTGAGTGGTGCACGTGTTGTGGGATGTGGGTTGGTTTACTGTTTGTCATGTTGTGATAGGTGTCGAGCTTAATTAATTCCTATGGGATTTGGGTGTCATGTTCTATTTGGATGCTTTGGGGCACAGTGTTTAGTGATGTGCACATCGTGCTGTCACATGAACATTGACACCACGGTGGTGTGTGCATCTCTCCCCCCATTTCAGTGCCATGTGCCTGTCATGCAACTTGCCAAGCAGCCAGGCATGTCGTCCAGCTTGTCGCACCATGAAGCGTGGTAGCGTGGAGTTCCGCAGGACCATAGAGTCATGAGTTGATCCGGGATATCGGACACAACAATGTGTGATGATCTTGCTGGCATCGCATACCATCTGCACATTGATGGAGTGGTATTGCTTGCGGTTACGGTACACTACCTCCATGGCATGCGGGACCACCAACTCCACATGGGTACAGTCGAGGGCACCTATACAATTTGGCATGCCTGCCAGTGCATGGAAGCCAACTTTTGTATAAAAAATCTCCTGGGGAGTCCGTGGTAGGGATTGTGTGCTTGAGGGCATCCAGCACTTGGTTCAGAGTGCGAGAAAATAAGGGTTGTGATATGCCATGCATGTGCCCCACTGTGTGCTGCTACATGCCAGTGGCAAGGAAGTGGAGCACTGACACTACCTTCAGTAGAGGGGGGATGGCGGTGCGTATTTCAATGAGGCTGACAATGTCGTCGTGTATCATGTCCACGATGGTGGTGATGGTGTCTCGATCCAGACGGTACAGGGTGTGGATCTGCTGAGGGGTTAGGTTGAAAGGACTGGCTTTGATGCGAGGGATTGGGGGCTGCCTGCGTGGTACCGCTGGCTGCACTGGTGGGGCATGCTGGGCCTGTCTCATCCTCCTTCTCCTCCTGTGTCTCCTCTGTGGTGCCTGCTGTTGCTGTTGTTGTTGTTGCTGGTGTAGCAATGCAAGCATGTCCTCCAGCTCCAGTATTGCTACTACTATTGGAATCATTTTGGTGTGGGAAGGGGTGTGGTGTGTGGGTGTGCTCCTTTTGTGCTGGCCCAGACTCCATTGCCTCCACCTATGCTGATTGTGTGCACCTGTGGCAGTTGCGAACACTGCACATAGCATTTTACGGTTGGTTCACGATGTCGGTATTACCGGCATACCGGTATCCCCTATTAGCGCCTTCATGATGCCGGTATTTGCTTGTCCGCCTGACTTGTGATTTCCTCCCATTAGCGGCATGCCGTTATTGCCGGTATGCTGGGCCGCACGCCCGCGCCCATGCCGCTATTAGAGGCACCGTTATTAATGGTGCCTCTAATAGCGGGGTCTTAGGTCGGAATAGCCCAGAGCGGTGTCCAATGCCGGTAATCCTTTACCGGCATCGTTTTTCCATTACCTCCAACCTCGGAATGACCCCCAATGACTTGTACTACGGGTGAGCAGAGTTGTCCACTTGACAGTAGAGACCCAATCACAACACCAACCCCCATAGAAAGTATACCTAAATGTTTCCCATTACCCAATCACAGTTCCACATAGGTTTTCTTAGTTTGCCACATAGTATGATATCAATGGTGACAATTTTTTAGTATATAAGTGTGTTTTTCATGAAGAAACTCTGAGATCTTACAGCATGGCATTTGATGATGTCAGTTGTACTCCCTGTTTTAGATAATCGTTATTAAAACAGATAACATATTTGCCAACTTCCTGAGTCGGTTTTATTATTGATGCTTGAGTAATTTCTGCATCCCCATCCACCCTGTAGAGTGTTACCTCATATTAAAGGACCTACTGGTTCAAGGGGAACACACCTTCCTTAATGCAAGATTTTGTAACCCCTGTGTCGACCATGAATGAGAATGTTCGATCACCTACTTGCACACCTATCCGGGGTTCCTCTTCTGGATCGGTAGTAACGGACAGGACTGGACACATCAGAGACTCCTGTGGTCTATCCTACTCCTTGTACATATTAGCACCGGGAGAGAAAAAGGATTCCCTCACAAAACACTTGCTCCTATATAGTGAGTAATTGTTCCTTGGGGTAAAGGATTCTTGTCCCATGTCTGCACTGATGCTTGTGCTGGCATGGTCAGTGGAATCCCATAGGTCTGTGCAGCCCCAGTTGCTGGGGTTTGCTCATCCCATGACTGCTGCGATTGCACAGAACCTGGGGCATATGTCAGGGTCAGGTGTTGCATCTGCTGAGTTCCCCTGTTAAAATACTGCAGCCTCTCACAACAATCTCATGACACGTTTCCCAACCTTCCACACAACTAACACTGAATCCCATAGAATCCTCCATAACTGTTTCCCATCGGTCCATTAAACCGAGGACCCATTCCTCCAAACCCGCCAAATGACCCTCTCCCTCGTGGAAGTCCTCCCTCCCCTGACTCTTGGAAACCCTCTCATTGGTCTTGGACCAGGAACATACCCGTCCATCCACCCCTTTGTCCTACCCGGTTCACTGTGTCCCTGTTGTCCCGAATCGCCTCTGCTGTCCCTTCACAGAATTCATAATTACTGCCCCTTCTAGACAAATCTTCGCCAATTTCTTTTGAACAAGCATAGCTTCTGCTTTTTGTGCCTGCTCTACACTCTACCTCTCTTTTACCGGTCTTCTTTTGCAAAAAAGCACAATATCCCTTGTGGCATCCCCAAGGTTCCTGTGATTCCATGACTCTCTACACATATTCACCAGACCACTATTTGTCCTGCTAGACTCTATCGGCATATCGTGCATCAACTACACCAATGATACCCAAATCCTCCTCCCCTATTGAGAAAATACCTGCGCACTTTGCAAAGTATACACTATGATCCAGGCCTGGATGGCCACTTACCACGTCTGTATTTATGATGAAAAAGCCGAGATCCTTCTGGTAGAGTGCTCAAAAAGCTCAACAACCAATATGCATCAATCAATATTGACGGCATTCAAATCCCGGTTTCCTCTTCAGTGAAGACGCTGGGAGTGTATCTTGATGCTAATCTCTCACTAACGCACCATGTAAATGCCATTGCTTCATCAGCGCATACACTTCAAAACTGATTATTGCATCCAGGCCCTTCCTCTCTCAGGATAGCTGCCTTACCATTGCCAGAGCTATCATAGGGTCAAGACTAGACTACTGTAAAGGCTTGTTTACTGGCACCTCACTGCACAACAGCCAGAAGATGCAGGTGATTCAGAACAACTTCATCAGAGCTGCTCTCAATATTCCTAAACAGGACCACATCTCAGCCGCAAGAAAAGCTGCTCACTGGCTCCCAATTTCAGGAACAAATCATATTCAAGACTTCACACATAGATGCCTTTCCAACTCAACCCACCCTTACCTTGCTCAGAAAATCACCAGAGCCCAATCGGACAGACCCCTTAGAGTGGCATACACTAACAGATTTGTACAACCAAATTTCCGGTGGACAAAAGCGGGCGGTGCAAGCTTTCCCACCTTTACAACAAAACAATGGAACTCAATCCCACCTGCCCTGACAGCTGAACAATCATATTGTGCATTCAGGAGATCACTGAAAACTTGGCTATTCACATAATTGTGTCTGGGTTGACATTTGCCCTCAGCTATGACCTCCAACACTGCCTGTTTGTAGATAAATACCGTAGATCTACTGTCCTGACTATGTCCTCTGTATGTGTGTAACAGGGACTGTAACAGCGCCTTGATGTCTCAGGGTTTAGCACGCTTCATAAATGAAAAAACAAATAAATACAAATTAAATGTACTTGAATATCTGTCCAACTCTTTGTTTCCATTCCTACCACCTTATCTAAATCATGCTGGACTTCCTTAAGGAGTCCTTTCTTTAGCATGTGATAAAAGATTGCCACGCTTTGATCCCACCCATTTCCCGTCTCTGCTCTCCACATCTCCTGAATTAACTGGATGTGTGTGGCAGGATCATCCTCCAATTTCATTGGGCTTCATTATGAGTCCGGCGGTAGCCGTGCTGGAAAAACCGGCAGGCTGCTGCCAGACCCGTAGTGATTTACCGGCTCTGGAGTTGCCAGAATTACCGGGGCATTACAGCCCCGGTGTTCCGGTAATTCTAGAGCTGGCATTTTGTAAATCCCCATTCCCATGGAGTCCCATAGGACTCCATGAGAATGGGGACCATGGAAACACTGGCTCCGTAATTAACAGTGCTGGTGTTTCCATTTCCGTCTGCAGGCGGGTGGCGTTACTCCCACCAGGTCAGACCTGGCGGGAGTAACACTACCCGCCTGCAGAACTCGTAGTTTGTCGTTCCGAAAACAACAGTGGCGGCGGGTTTACCGCCACCATTGTTTCCGGACCGGCAACCTTGTAATGAGGCCCATTGTCTTTGTCTTTACTATCAAATTTATATTGGGCGTATCCGGATACATAATTCACAGGATCCCCCAAACATGTGCCCTATAGTTATTAAAAGCTGCTCCATCATGGGTATTCGTATCTAACTGAATTCCTGGATATCACACTCTTTTCCAAAGTTCATCTGACTGCTCCCCCATCAGAGCCGTGAATTGGCTTTTCATATCCCCTATGGCCAACTGTTACGCTCACCTGGTTTCCGGGTTACTCACTCGTATGCTTCTCAGCTGTGCCCAGATGTGGTCAGCGGGGAAGGTTCTGCCTGAAAATACAGGAGGACTGTGTTCAAGACTGACCGACCGGGGTAAGTATCCTCCCTCCACCCCCGTATGATTTCAGCCCCTCTGGGCCCTCTCCTCACCTGGTGGTAGAATTAGGCATGCTCTCCGTCCTGCCTTCTTTGCAGGGGCGCATTGTCTTTCTTGGGCGTGTGCGGTCCAGTTACTTCACTGACGCCGGCCCTTTTGATATTGTACAGGTAGGCCTTATTGCTGTTCTTTAGTTTTGTTGCTATCCTGCATCCCTTTATTTATTTAGAATGTCTCTTTTTTCCTCCTTTAGGTATGCAGAGCTTCAGCGCGGCGAACTGGCTTGGTTGAGCCCCGCTGGTAAATGATGGTGCATTAAGAGCGCTATGATGCGGTAAGTAAGCGCTATGCGCAGCGCTGCAAAGTCTTGCCTTTGCTAACCTCTGTTTTCCTTCCTTGTAGGTCGCAGTGTTCTTCAGCGTGAGTAGAATGTTCGGAATGGTGCCAGCCGTGAGGCGACCAGCCAGGTAAGTCTTTTGAGCAGTTCGTAATTTACAAATGTCTCTGCTGCTTTCTTTAATGTTGCCTATATCTTCCTCTTTCAGGTCGTGCTGTCCGGGAGGTGTGCTGATTCAAGGAAGCTGTTCTCAGAAGCTGCGAGTGGTTAAAGATGAAGACTACAGGTAAGATGCTGCTGCTAATGATGTTCCTTTTGTCTCCTTGCAGGTTCTGCTTCTCCGAGGTTTGAGGGAATAGCTGGACACTGTGAGCGTCACGCTGCAAGCTGCAAAGTAACGCAAAGCGTGTTGTCTTGCTCGGGTGTGGTTTAAATAGCCCCAACAAAATAGTCCAGGTAAAGCAGTCCCTAGGCTACCACGCCCAAAACACTAGACCGCATAGCTTGGTTCCTGGGAACCAAGCTATGTGGATGCCTCCATGTTGGCTGGCAACTCAATAAGTAGTTCCCAAGCATATGTTTCTCATGGTATATGAGCCTGGCGGCATTAGCGCCAGGAGTGGCCCCAAGAGGGCTTTGGAAAAGGATGCCTGGCTCTAGAGGCCCGAGTCCTGACTCCACCTGGCCAATGGGTTTGCCAGAGGGGATTTTGGGCGAGGGTCGTGACACCAACACAACACCTGTCTTCATCAGGTTATTCCGGTCCCTGTGTGACCACGGAATATAATACTCACTTCATTGACCCTTCTGGAGTAATGGAAACTGATTTATCTGGGATTTTTCCCTTCTCCCCCCTACTACTTGCTACGGCATGCGAGTCCCATGGGGCGTCCTATAATTCCATGGTGTATTATCTACCGCTGCTACTGGAGCAGGAGAAAGGATGACTACACCCTGTTCTCCCTGCTTAAAATCCCAATCTTCTTCATCATCTACTCTAGCTGTTGCATCCCCTGACCTTTCTACAGGCACAGAAGTATACTGATAACTGATTTATCAAGCCTCACCAATGCCTCCACCTTGCTTCTTCTACATCCTTTATCTGTCTTTCCTCCTTTTCACACTCTTCATCTCTGTCACTGTAGCCGGACTATCTCTTCCTCCGCTAGCCTCAGTGCTTCTTTCATTTTTTCCCACTCATGTGTCTCCACTACTCCTGCAGCCTATCCTCTATCCTAGCAAGAAAAAACCTGACCTCCTCTTTCACCCTCATTCTTGATCTTCTATCCTTACTTCTAGCTGCTGGTCTCACTCTCTCTCATTCCACTACCCGTAACATATCTGCTAATCTAGCAGTCCAGGGAGTTGCTCCCTTCCCGCTCTCCGTTCGGAACCTCTCTGCAGTCCTAACTATTGAAGGAGTTACCTTTCCACTTCCTTTGAGATCTGACTTCTTAGACCCCGTAACTGATGAAGGCGTTACCTGTACCCGTCTTGTAGCCACTTGAGTAGCCGCTGGAGAAAATGGAGGTACGAACTCAGGGTCTGTATACCCCTCTGCGGGCAATAAAGGATAGCACCCATATGGGGATGGTGCAGAAGGAACTAATGCACCCTCCTTTTTCGGCCTCTCTTACATGATCGTAACACTATGGCACTTCCTGCTTTTTTCATAAATTCGCCAGAGTTATAAAATATTTAGCCGCTTCTCTAATTTTGAGCCTTTATGCTTCGTAGTCAAAAAGGTATGTAAATTCCCTAGTATCCTCATATCGTAGGTTCCCTCGAGAGGCTAAGAATTGATCATTTTACCCTTACTTTCCTTCAACCATTCCCTATGATACTGAATGTTTGGCTTATAACTGAGCAGCACCTGGTACAAAGGATTCAACTGAGTCTCCATACTGCAACCCAAGTTATCAAAAAGTAGTTTCACAAGAAACCAATACTGAGTCGACCCCGCAGCACAAAAAATGTTCACCAAAAGAACTCCCTTTTTACCCATCCTCAATTCCTAAGTCGTTCTCCATAATCACTCACCTTACTCGTTTATACCACAATTACCTCGCTGAACTATTTATTTCAATTCATCTTCTCACTCATACACAAAAGATGGCATCTTATCAAATAACACTCTGCCGGCAAATATCTCTGAGATACTCCCATCACTCCAGCATCGGAAGGGCTCAATGTTTTCCACTACAGCATTGCTGCTCTTGCTTCTCCATTCTTTCACTAGTACAGCCTTCTATACTACAAAGCTGTCTTTCCTTGACTACAGGAAGTTTCCCCTTCACTACTTCGACTAACCAAGAAAAGCGAGGTGAGGGCTCCGCCCGCACAGGTAATACAAGAGAATTTCCAGGGCCTACTTCAGAAAGGTATCTATGGTTAGAATTACCATAAGCTGCCACCCCACCGTCAGGTGAGGACTCCAGCCAACCAGACAAGCAAACTAAAGGGTATCAAGGCAACCCCCACAGTGGGTGTGCCGGGTAGGATACCACCTCACACCTCTAAAATAACAAAATAGTCAAACAATATATACAAGAGACTAACAGCACAGAACAGCTCAACCACTCCATCAAAATATTCACTTTTCTAATCCCTGCAATCTTGACTAATTCCGAACCCCCGTATTCAAACTCCACCCGTATAAAACCCCTTGAATCAAAAGAAACAGCCCTCTTTCCCTCCTTGCTTTCCCTCCAAAAAAACACTAATGTGACCTTAAATGTTCCAATGTGGAGCTCTGTCAAGTCACCCTGGAAACAGCTGGACCATGGCACATGTCTCCGGGGAGCAGATGGACCAATATGGCATCCGTCGACCTCTCTTTTTCACTGTTGCACGAAAGACTGGTCCGCATGGTGAGGTGCCACAGCTGAGTGGTGCGGACCAAAGACTCCCTATGTCTCGGAAAGCCTGGGATCCCTTAGTGGTCACCAAATTTGTTGGGGTGAACCCCTAATGACCTCAGCCCAAACCGGGCCCATGTCCTGAGGAACAGGTGCACATTTTGTACATAAAGCAAGATTTATTGCACAAATATCCGGGGAGTAGTTAGATGGTACCTATAAAATAAACAAAGTCTCAATGAACTACATCAATGGATAGATTTTAATACATTTTAGCAACAGTTAAAACACTCCCAGATATTTGATTACTTTTTATTTATTTTTTATTTGGTGCTTTGACTTTATTCAGTCTTTCACCACAAAAAAAAAAAGAAACCACACAAAACAAAAAGCATAAACATAGACATAGGGGACAGATGTTGTGACAAGGCATAACAATACGTAAAAACCACTCTCTTCATTCCATTGTATTATTAGTCTTAGTCCGTTTTGATAAGGTTGAATACTTTAATAGAAAGTTGACCAATGCAATAATCAATAATCAGTGACATCATTTCACCCTGCATGAGCACTGTCCATCACTCCTCCAGGTTCAATGTGTTTAGCTCTTCAAAAAAGTTCCCAGAATCTGGGTTCTAAGAGCTAATAATGCTTTACACTGTAGTAGCAGATGTTTAAGAGTTTCTTTTACCGATTTCAACTTACAAAATCTGCAGGTGGTGTCTATTTGAATCACTCTACTCCTTGCAGATAACATTTCCAGCGTTGGGTATGGATTGAATCTAAATCTCATGTATTGGATTCTATAGAAATTATTTGGGCACCTTATCAAATATTTAGGCATGGTATTATAAGATCTGTAGACTGGAGTACTTTGGGAGTATAATTTGAATCTACTTGCTTGCTCCTGTGTTTCAATCGAATTATGTTTCCACATCTTGGTTTTCACCAACATTGTGTTGGTTAGCAATTGCTCCTCTGTAGTGTCTAGATATTCCAAGAGTTTATTACAGTTCTCTTGCCAACCCATCAGACATGGATCAGATTCACCAGTCTGCACTTAATAACAAGTTCTTCCAGTTAACCAGTGCCAGCAAGGAGATCAGACAGAGTTCCTGCTGTATCACCTGTATTGGCACACAATGCGGTATGCGTAGAATCGTCTTCCAGAATAGACTTTTGAGTGTCAGGCATTTTTTAGTGGGAAAGGAAAAAGAAGCTTCGTCTCCGTATGTTAGAGTCGGGACCACCTTCATTTTGTAGAATGTGACCATCAGTACGATGGAGAATTCTTCCTTGTGATGTCAGGGCTTTCGTTTTGTTTCTCAACATAATTTCTCTCGGTGTGTGTGTTTCTCACAGAGATGTTTAAGCAGTTCCCCAAATATGTGAAGAAATGTACTCTCTAGTGTTTCCTTGCCCATGTACCATAATGGGCCTCATTACGAGGTTGGCGCTAAGGAGCTCCCTTTACCGGCATGCCAGTAATAACATGTCTGTGTAGGCTTGACCCCGCAAACAGCGGGTGATTACGAGTGCGCAAGCACGCACCCCCCTGCCTGCCGGTAACAGCCGTACCGGCATGCCGGTAACAACCCTCAAACCCCCAGATAGTGGCTTCATCCAATGCGCACATAACACCTCTGCCATCGGCAACCCTTAAATAGCATTACCGGTATTAACATAGTGCTAAGAACAGGCCCGTCATTACCGGACCCGGAAGTAACATCATCGCGCCGGAAAGGGAAAAGCATTGGAGGCCATCTCCAAAAACACAATCCCTTACCATCCTACACATACTGGACCTTCACAGGCAAAACTCCAAGAACACCACGGACAAAAAAGTCAAAGGCTACCCAGAAAGGTACTGCCTGCCTGCGGAAACCACGATTTAAGGACGAGGAGCTGAACATGCTAGCCGATACCCTAGTAGAGAATGTGGATGTGGTTTTCTGCAGTGACCTCAGGCATCCAGCACAGCTGAGAAAGAAGGCCATCTGGGAGGAAGTGGCAAGGAAATTAAGTGCAGTCGACACCACCGCACGCACAGTGTGTGATTGCAAAAAGCGCTGGGATGACCTGAGGCTGAGAGTGAGGAACATCCTGTCGGTCAATCTGAGCCAGGGGCTGGCAACGGGTGGCTGACCTCACTCATCTATCAAATTGGCTAGATGGGAGGAAAGCTGCAGCTCAGTGATTGATGTGGAGTCCATTAAGGAGTCGGTGGAGCGGAGTTCGGCGTGCCAACATCGGCAGATGAAGGTGAGTGTCCCTACAAACACATGACTACCAATCATCACAGTTGACCACCAAATGTGACAGCGATGACAGCCAAGACATGGCCCATTATACACACCTACACATATCCATATACACATGCTGGGCCCACCACCATCACATCCCAATGCATGCTACATGCCGCTCCCATACACAAATACACACCCGACACACAGATGACCGGCACGTGTCACATAGCACGCAAGTCACAACACACCTCAAGGCCCCACAGCAGACACCATGATGAACATGTGAACACCTGCGTGATTGCAAAACCCCCCCCCCAACCTTGAACATACCCAGTCCACTGCAAAGCCAGGCATCTGATCACATGGAGCCAACTGCACAAAGACCAACGCATGCATGATGCAAACACCACCATCACTGATGCCCTGCCACTCTCTGTCACCCACAGGCACGGATGCAGACACTGAAGAACCTCATGGAAGTGCACAAGCCACTAAACCAGTCAAAAGGCCCAGGGGCCAAGATGATGGCACCAGGCCATCTACGTCGAGGGGACCAAGGATGGGCCAAGCGGCATGCAAGACAACAACCAGTGCCCAACCAGCCACGCTGCCACCTGCACAGGACCAGCAGACACCTGCCGCTGCACCCCTGGATGCACAACCTACACAGGGCGAGGACACATATGCTGGCATGGAGAATGATGGCACAAAGTCCACTGCCGCAAGCTCAATAGGGGAGACGGCTGCATCGGCACAGCATAGTTGCGACGAGGAAGGTGGTCTTGACGAATACACCAATGCAGGAATCCTCCACTCAGAGCCTGTAGGTCAAACCCCAAGCCCGTAGGTCACCCCACAGGACACCCCTCGCCAGGATTCATCAGGACAGGGCAGCCATGGAGAGTGGTCTCCAACATTGCACAGCCCCGTATTGGCTGCAATAACACCACCTAACCCACCATCCACCACCAACACTGCCATACAGGACCTTGAAGGACGTCTGTCTAGGATGGAGGGCCGGCAGGAGGAGATGCATGGCTATGTTAAACAGTACCTTGCAGAAGGCGAGGCAACACGCCGTGTCATCTGTGACAGCACTGCGGCTGTAATCCAGGCCATCAACTCTAACGCTCAGCAAGTCCGGGATGGATTCAATGCTTTGGGCCAGATCCTCACCAGGATTGCAGACAGCATGGAGCAGCGGCAAACTGCAGCTTTGTGGACACAACCATCTACCTCATCTGCATCTACCACACCAGCCAGATCCGCACAGACCAGCCCCGTGCGCATGTCCCTGCGAAGTGCGCGGCGCTCAGAGATGCAACCCCCACCTCCGAAGGGGGCTCCACAGTAGCAGGACCACCCTGCACATTCTGTTTAGCACCGCATCCAGACACATGTTGTGCCATTGATGACTTTGGGTGTTAGGGGGAGGGTGGATGATGGTGGGGTGTGTAGTACTGGGGGTTTGCAGGGGAGGGTGGGGGGAGTGTGGGGGTGTTTCGGGCGGAGGGGGAGGGGTGTTTGGGGGCTTGGAGTGTTAAATCATGTTGTACTAACCATCACTTGATTGCACCCGTTGTGTACAAAACCTCACATGAGTGGACATTGCTTCTTTGATGTGTGTCAATTTATTGCTTCGTAGTGCACTGTGCCCATATACCCCCACAGCCAGTGCCCACAGTTCCCAATACATGGCACCCTCTGCATCCCAGTACATCAGAATGATTGTCTATGACTGCTTGGCGCACTGCGTGACCCCCAAGTGTATCGCGTCCTGGCCTATGTCCAACATCGACTCCTTCCTCTCCTTCTACTTCACAAGGTGGTGGCAGCTCCATGTCAGGTGGCAGGGATACGTTCCGCCGGATGCACATGTTATGCAGCATTGCACATACCATGATGATCTTGCCCACCTTCTTAGGCCCGTATATGAGGGTGCCACCCGACCTGCTGAGGCAGCGAAACCCTGCCGTCAACAGGCCAAAGGTCTGCTCAATGAGTACACGCATGCGTGTATGTGCACGATTGAAGTCCTCGTCATGCCTGTTCTACGGATTCCTGACAGGGGTAAGGACCACGCCTTCAGGAGTTAGCCAGCATCACCTGCATGGGAGCAGAAGGAGGTATGTGTAAGGATACTGCTCAGTTGCCATATGTGCTCAGCCTGCACATGCACCATCCCGTTGATGGCAGCCACATCTACATAACTATCTGCCCTGTACAGTACTTGCCAATCCATGGTGCTAGCCTTGGGTGACGTACATGACTTAGGGGCCTAGACATTGGAACCACCAGGCACCCTGATGCATTGTCAAGGTCCATTATGTACGCACATGTGAGGGCTGTGTGGCAGAGGATTACTCCAGATGCTTTTAGGCCACGCCCAACCCTCTCCTCCCATGGCCCAGAGGGCATTCCCCAAGCATATGCATGTAGGCCCCCCAACCCTCTCCTCCCATGGCCCAGAGGGCATTCCCCTTGCATATGCATGTAGGACTTCTCCAACCCTCTCCTACCATGGCTCAGAGGGCATTCCCCTTGCATATGCATGTAGGCCCCCCAACCCTCTCCTCCCATGGCCCAGAGGGCATTCCCCTTGCATATGCATGTAGGCCCCCCAACCCTCTCCTCTCCTCCCATGGCCCAGAGGGCATTCTCCTTGAATATGCATGTAGGCCCCCCCAACCCTCTCCTCCAATGGCCCAGTCGGCAGACTCACCCAACAGCCAGCCACATCGTACGACGTCTCCTTCCATGTAGCAGGGTAGTGAGGAGCTCCGCAGCACCATGGCATCATGCGTGGATCCTGGGTATCTGGCACAGCAATGTGTTATTATCTGGCTGGCATCACACACCATCTGCACATTGATGGAGTGGTATAGCTTCCAATTGCGGTACACAACCTCCACGGCATGTGGGACTACCAACTCTACGTGGGTGCAGTCGAGGGGGCCAATTACATTGGGCATGCCGGCCAGTGCATGCAATGCTATTTTGGTGGCATTCGCCTCCTGTGGTGTCCGTGGTAGGGATATTTAGGCCCTTGTGTGCTTTAGTAGTGCATCCAGCACTTAATTTAGCACAACAGAGAAGCATGATTCCGACATGCCATGCATTTGGCCCACTGTGTGTTGGTAAGTGCCTGTGGCCAGGAAGTGGAGCACAGATGCCACCTTCAGCAGAGTGGGGATGGCTCTGCGGATGTTGATCGGGCTGACCAAGTCTTCTTGTATTAATTCCACTATGGTGGTGATGGTGTCCCTGTCCAGGAGGAACAGGGTGTGGATCTGTGCTGGGGTTAAGTCAAATGGATTGGCCCTTATACATCGAATTGATGGCTGTCTATGGGGAAAAACTGCATGCACTGGTGGGATTTGCTGGGCCGGTCTCACCGTCCTTCTCCTTCTGCATCTCCTCGGTGTTGCCTGTTGTACTGCCTGCTCAAGGAGTAGCAGTGCAGGCATGTCCTCCAGCCCCAGTATGGCAAGTGCAAGTGGTATCATTTTGGTGTGGGAAGGGGTGTGGTGTGTGGGTGTGCTCCTTTTGTGCTGGGCCTGACTGCATTTCCTCCACCTGTGCTGATTGTGTGCACCTGTGGCAGTTGGTTAAACAGCAGATTGCTGTTAATGGGTGATCCGCGATGCAGGTATTGCCGGCATCATGGTGGCCCTTCTTACCGGCATCTCAATGCCTGTATGTGCATGTCCGTGTGACTCATGATGTCCTCTTCCTTGCGGCCTGCTGGTATTATGGGCATGGCACCCGCGCGTGTGCCCGCATGCCGGTACGGTGGTGCACAGCCACAGCGGATCCTTGTCAATGCTGGTAGGACCTGCGTTTTGGGTCGTAATACTACAGACCAGTAATGGATGCCGGTATTGCCTTACTGGCTCCATTATTACCGGACCGCCAACCTCGTAATGAGGCCCAATGTCTTATTTGATTTGCTTCCTTTAGCAGGCTGCAGGATCCTAATTTTTGATTTCTCCACGGGTACCCTTAGACCATTTTTCTGTATGTATGAGTGATGTGCATTTAGTTGTCGTTGCAAGCCCACTGGTGTTTGGTCGATTTTCACCAAATCATCTGCGTACAGTAAATGGTCCAATGGCACCCCCTCAATGTTTGGGGGAGAGCTCCTTGCCTTTGATAGATGTTCTGACAAGTCTGAGATGAATAGATTAAACAAAGCCAGAGCCAGAGGGCAACCCTGTTTCAATCCTCTTGATATCACAATAGTGGATGACAGTTGTCCCTCCCGGTCCAGTCTTATTTTCATCGATGCTTCTGAGTGCAGATCTTCAATTGCTTCTAAATGTCAGTTGGACACCCCCATCTTTCCAATTTGTCCCATAGCAAAGGGCATTCTATGGAATCGAAAGCCTGGGACAGATCGATGAAAGCCAGGTAGATCTTCTCATTCTTCTTACTTGCTCTTGTTTTCAAGAGGTCAATCAAAAAGAAATTTAACAAGGTTCCCATTTCCTTTACAAACCCATACTGCCATAGGTCAAAATGTCCTGTTTCTCACGACCATGACTTTAGGCCATTCAGGATCAGCTTGGCAAATATTTTGCCAGCTACATCAAGTAGGGCGACAGGTCTATAATTTCCAGGATCTGATCTGTCTCTCTTCTTAAATATTGGGACAACGACAAAAGTCTTCCATGAACACAGGACTTGCCTGATTTTCATAATTGTAGAAAACAATAGCGCCAGGAATCTCGACCATAATTCTGGCTCTTCCTTTAAGATAACATTACTCAAGCCATCGGGGCCAGGTGCCCTAGAACTACTAGCTCTCTTTATGAGGAGGAAAATAGCTTTCTTGTCGGTCTGAAAGGTCCATTGGGGTGCCAAGGTTTTCTCCCTTATGTTCTGATTTGCACTTGTTGTTTCAAACAATTTGGTGAAGTGCTCTCTCCATATTTCTTCTGGCACTGCATTAACTTGCAAAGATACCCTTGGCATATTTGTGGTAAATAATAATTTCCATACATCTACCATCTTTTTGCCAAGGATTTTTTGGAGCATTTGCTCTGCGTCCTCCTGTACGATTTTGTGTTTACATGCCTTAACCCAATTCCTATAGTTCTGCTTACACACTTTGATTAAGGCGGCACGTGATATCTGGTCCTCTTTTTGTAGTATTTTTAGGTCTGCTCTTAATTGTCTTCTTCCGGCCACCAATACAGCATCGATACGAACCTTCTCGTTTCAACAAACATCATCAGCAATTAATAATCTACCAATTCACCCTCATTTCCCTCCTTTGTTCTGATATGATTTTTGAAACAATAGCTCAAGGTTGACATTTTTGTGGCGATTTCGACCTTGTGATACTTGGATGGGCGTTGTGTAAGTATCCTTGGGGGGGTTAACCATTGCAGCACAATTAAGCTTTACTATTTTATGATCACTGCATGTTATCGGTAATACCCCCAGCTTAGATACAGTGGAATGGAGATTGGCTGAAACATACAAAATAATCAAGTACTTTACTTGTGCCCTTGCGCCCCCATGTCTGACATGCCAGGATATCTCCTTTTGTATTACCATTTAGCTGATGTAGTCCACAAGCTTTAGCGTCATCTTCCCATAATAAGCCTTTTTTTCGGAATCGAGCAGAGGTTTGTTTTCCCTAGTACATGAGTTCACGTTTTTCGAACTTGGTGGCTTTTCTTCCGCTGGAGTCAAGGATGGTACCATGGCGGCAAGCTCTCTTCCCCGCCCTGGCTATCAGTGCGGGAGGGCACAGTGTACCATTGACATCTTGCACACCAATCAGCTGCTGCGATTCTCGGTCTTACGGTTCTTTTATCGAAGGCTTTGTAGGTCTGGGTTGAAAAGGGCAAGACCCTCCTTGTCGTCTTTTCAGTTTCGACCGCCTTTCTCCTCCGCTTGAACTGCCTTCCCAGAATAGCTGTTTCTTCATGCGTTCGGCCTTGCTCAAAGTGTGCTCTTGTGCTCCGCCTTTATACCTGTGCGGAAGGGAAAGGGCAGTCAGGTATGTGTAGTCAGTGCTTTAAGTGGGCCGGGGCCAGGGGCTGGGCCAGGGGCTGAGCCGGGGCCCTGCTGGGGCCCCCACCACGCCATGGCAGGACACATTATCCTGCTGCGGCCGATGCCGCAACGGGAGATGCGCCCGCCACATTAACATCAGGCAAGCTGACAGAAGTGCCAGCCAGGCACAGCGTTGCTGTAACAAGCTGGCACTTCTGTCAGTCACTGTAACTTTCTCTGATGACCCCTCATCTGAGGGGCCATCAGAGGAAGCTAGTGTCCCTTAGTTTTCCCTCGCCAGGTCACTGACCCTCAGCGAACCTGTGGGCTCCAGGATCTAATATGCAGATTAGATCACGGAGCCCGTGGGTTCGCAGAGGGTGAAGACGCCTCGGGCTCTGTGATCTATCTGCTCTGAGCAGAGATCACTGAGCCCGAGGCACCTTTCTCCTTTGGCAAGGCTTTATAAAAGATGCCTTCAACTGTGTACGTTTAAGCCATCTTTTATAAACGTAGAAATATGTCTATGTTTATAACAGACTGCTTGAATTGTACACAATTCAAGGCATCTTTTATAAAGCTTTGTCGACGGACAAAGCCACCTTGGGTTTTGTCCGTCCTCAACGCTTTATAAAAGATGCCTACGTTTCAAGCCGTCTTTTATAAACAAAGACATATGTTACAAATGTCTATGTTTATAAAAGGCAGCTTGAAAAGTGCACAAACCATAGTAAGGTAAGCACACAAGTGTGCGTAACTTACTATGGTTTGTGCACTTACAAGCCACCTTTTATAAACATAGAAATATGTAACATTGTTATGTATATAAAAGAAGGCTTGTAAAATCACAAACCATAGTAGTACGCACACAAATATATAAATGCTCAAATACATTTATATATTTGTTTGCGCACCTTACTATGATTTGTGCACTTTTAGGCCCCGCCCACAATGGAAGATATGCCCCCAAATGAGGGCCCCCCTCAATTTCTTACCCCACTTAAAGCACTTTGTGTAGTTATCGTCAATTGCCTGACTCTGCCTGACCCTTGTGTTGGGACATATCAGGTAAATGGCTCTGGTGTTAGTCCGTTGTCTTTTGTGGTGTGAGAAAGTGTTTGTGTAGGAAAAGCGTGGGGGTAGAGCTTCTAAATATCCTACAGGGTAGGATGTGGTGTCATAAAGAAGGGGGTGCCGCATCTCACCCTTCAGTGTCCCACTTCTACTGCCCAAAGACCCCCCATCCAGGTGATCCTCCCACACTGGTCCACCCCCAGGAACTGGATCCAAGAGCGATGGCCGTGTCCTGGCCACCAGGATGACAGATCCCCGGGGACTTGCAGGTGAGACACCTTCAGGTTTCTCACAGGGGGTGAGGATGATGCAGCCTCAGATGAAGGACTGCTAGGGGAAGAATAGAGTGATGGAGACAGTGACGAATGGACGCCCGACAAAACAAGGAGGCGAGGGAGGAAAGAGCGTGACAGGGACTGGTCCACCTCCTTTTGCAGCAGGGTAGGGAAGGTGAAAATGGGATTAACTCAGGCCACCAACGGAGGAGGAGGGATAGGTCCCATAACACGAGTAATGCCATTACTACAGAAAGGGAGAGGGGATGCGCTTTATATACCATAGCAAACAATGGACAGAGATGATATAATGTGCAGCCTGCCCTCCATCATTGCAGTGGGCAGTAAATGGATACAGACGCTCGCGAAAAAGATGTCAGGGGTGACATTAGCCATAGGGGACATGACAAGTTTATTTGCAGCAATCATAGAACAGCAGGCAGACAAAATATGGAACCAGGAAGGACACAAAGGGGTGAAATTAAGCACAAATGCCCATGACCGAGCTCCTTTTAATAACTGCCAAGCACGCATCTGGGAGGTCCTGAGCAGTATGTATCCTGACAGTTATGACCTAGGGACAGTAATGACCCACAACATGAAAAAGTGACGACGACCCAGAGTATTTTAAATGAGTGCAGGATCTGTGGACTCAAGAGATGCAAAGGTCTTGGGATGAATGCACAGCCCTGTTTTATCATATATTGATAAAAGGACTTCCAGCAGAAGTACAGATAGCATTAGATAAGATTGTGGGCATCAAAGCTAAGGGCTGGCCGGAAATACAGGGAACAAATGTGCACTACTGCAAACAAAAACAAGAACGTGAAAGGCAAGCGGCCGAGAATGCTGCAAAAGCAGAAAACAAGTTGATGCAAACGAAACTGGCAAAGTATACCATAGAAGGAGAGCTGCTTGTACCCTAGGCTGCCTCTGTGGCACACGCCCCATAGGGCGGGTTTCCTGTAGGACACACGCCACAATCAGGGGGTTATGTGCCGCCACAGTATATGCTGCTGTGGGGAATGCTGCTGCGGGGAATGCTGCTGCAGGGAAATTGTATGCATGGGGGTTCTTCCCCATTGGGAGAGGATACCAGCAACGAGAAAGGGGAGGATATAGAGGGGTAGGATACAGGGTCTTTGGGCAATGTTTCATATGCCAAAACATGGGGCATGTTGCACGCACCTGTCCATTTGCACATCAAGCCAAAGCACAGGCAATACAGATGGCACAACAGCAAGGAGGGGTCACAATGCCAACGCAGTGGAAGCAGATGCAACCTCGCGTAGCCCTGATGCAGCAGGGACAGGTGTCCTTGCAGCAGGGAGCACCACAGGTACCTGGGGGGCCCATGGAGGGGAGAGCAGGGACCTCAGCTATGACACAGACTTTTAGCAGTAGCAGCAGGAGGTATGGTGCTGCTAGGGCAGAACGTGGTACCCTGTTACACTGGCGTAAGTGTTGTGGGGGAAACCCACTTCCCTTTCCCCCAGGGCAACAGGCAACAATAGGGGGCTCACAGAAGGCTCAATGGTGTCCAGCCCTAGCAGTAACTGATGGCCCAGACAAGGAACCCGAGATACGGGTGCAACAAAGTCCTGTATACGAGAGGGGGGATTCCCATTATTGAACAAGATCATGGACATGCAGGGTTACTCTGGGCCGGTGGTCACAGTTCCAGTCACAAAAGATTTGCCACTAACAATAGGGACACAACACATTGTATCTCCACTATTGTACTCCAAAGACACTCCCATCAACATACTAGGGACAGATTTACTCAGCAAGTTGAATGCCATCATATCATTCACACAGAGAGGGATGGTATGCACAACATCAGGTGTCTACTACACCCGCGTGGCTGAACTCTTGTTAGCAACACATGCTCAATGCACATTGCGAAGCCAACCCATGTACCCAAGTATGTTTTTGTATGGAGTGGAGATACTGCTGGGGTGGGTCCCGGGAATACAAGGGAAGGTGTTTCGACTGGCATCCAAATTCTTGTTCAGACCACAGTGTCAAGGGGACGACATGAAAGGTACCTTACTCGTGCTACAATTAGACTGGGTAATAGTATGTAAGGACATGGTGGTCTTGTGTGGGACAGACAAGGATAGTATGGAATGGCGCACGGTGCTCTGCATCGACCCAACATTAACGATAACAGGAGTAACAGATGAACAGCTGTTCTCTGACAAAGAGAAAGAGGGGGAGATGGTATTTTAGCTACAAATACCTTGCTGAGTCAAAGTAGTGGAGAAGTTGGTACCAATATTGACACAACTGGTGAAGAAGGGGAGTATCCATGCAGATGAAGATCTCAAGAAGGTGCCCGAGAAATGTGGGATCTAGGGGCCCCATGATGTAGGGATACTAAAAGGAGTGGCGGCAGTGAAAATAAAATTGAAGGAGGGAGCACTGCTCCACCAAACTAAATAATATCCATTGTCTAGAGAAGCAGATGAGTCAATATACTTGACCTTGCATGCCTTCTGGGAGCAGGGTATCATACAAACTTCTTCGTCACGATGTAACACGTGTAAATAAATCCAAGGGTGGGTCCTGGAGATTCATACGTGATGTACACCCCCGAAAACGATATTGTTGAGGCCAAATTCCCAGTAGTTCCAAACCCCGCCACAATCTTGGGCAACATTCCAACACAGACATGGTACTTCACAGTCATTGCCTTCTTTTCCATTTCATTACAGCCTGATTCATGGTACCTAATAGCGCCTATGTATCGGGGAACAAGGTTCGAACACACTAGACTGCCGAAAGGGTATTGTGAATCACCAAGTATTTTCAATAGAGTGATACAAATGGACCTGAGCCATTTACAAATGCCAAGCACAGTAATCCAATATGTTGATGACTTGTTGGTATGCAACAAGATGGAGGAAGAGTGCAGGCCAGAATCAGTGCACCTGCTGACATTACTTGCAGTACAAGGTGGACAAGTGAAAAATACAATACTGCCAGGAAGAAATAGTGTACCTGGGGCAAATTATATCCATTGAATGGCACAGGATAGCAAGAGCGGGTGGAGGCAATTCACTCGATGGCAAAACCATGCACAGTAAAGGAAATGCAGCCATTCCTGGGGTTGTGTAATTATTGCAGGGCATGGGTTTTTGACTACTCAACCTGCGCAAAGCCCTTGCTGCAGGCCCTAAATGATTCTCAGAAAGAGAAGAGGGAGTTTAAATGGACGCCCAAAAAAACACGGGAACATTTCACAGAACTTAATGAAGCATTAGCACATGCACCAGTACTGGCCAGGTCACCCCTAACTACAAAGACATGTCCCACTTCTTCTCCCACTCGGATGGTTCAGTAATGATGGCTGTCCCGATGCAAAAGAGGCACACACCGTATAGTGGCCCTTTGGACCCAGTGATGCAGGGAAATTTTTCTTACGAACAATCGCTTGCGGCTGCAGCGTTTGCAATAGAAAAGGGAGTGACAATCATGATGGGGTGACCTGTAATGCTATATGTGGAACACTTAGGGCCTCATTACACGGTAGGCGGTAAGGGTTTACCAGTACCGGTAAGGGCACTGGTACCGGTAAACCCTTACTGCCTTACTACGAGGTCCCTTTGCGGGACCCGACCTTAACGGCTGGTTTTACCAGCCGTTAAGGAACGGGCCCGCTAAGGGACCTTGGTGCTAATTACGGTACCACAATTTGCGGTACCGTAATTAGCTCCTTCCCCATTCCCATTGAGCCCTATGGGGGCAAAAATGATGGGAATGGGGAAGTGCCTTGGTGAATGGGGAATTACTGCCCCCGCTCACCTTGGAGTAGGGCTGTAATTACGCCCTCCACCAAGGCGGACACAGTAAATTACCGGCAGCAACCATGGCGCTAATAGCGCCATGGTTACTGCCTACCGTGTAATGAGGCCCTTACTGTCGCCATTTGGGGAAAATCAAAAAGCACCCTAACAACACAGAGGGCATCAGGGTACGAGGTGATACTAACAAACCCAGCAATAAAAGTAGTGAGGTGTCATGTGGTAAGCCCAGCAACATTTATAGTAGATTGTGCAGCTGAAGGGGAGTATGGGCATGACTGTGCTGCACATATGGATCGAATGGAAGGAGACATACATGTTAAGGCGGAAGCAATAAAAGGGTCAGACGTGGTATATAATGATGGGTCGTCAAGTATAGACCCTGATACTGGCAGAAGACATACAGGGACAGCCATAGTATGTTACATACATGGGGAATATATTATAGCGTCTCAGATGCGATTACCATCACACTATTCAGCACAGGCCGCAGAGCTTGTAGCAATGATGCGTGCATTAAACATGATGGAGGGACATGCAGCAAACATATTTTCTGACTCTGCCTATGTAACATCTACCAAACATTCAGGATTGGCCCGGTGGGAAAGGAGGGGTTTCAGGAGAAGTAATGGAACACCAATACAACATGCCGAATTACTTGGGCAGTTGATAGAGGCCGTAAAAGTGCTAGTGGAAGTGGCAATAATAAACTGTGCAGCTGACATAGGTGGACAAGACCAAATATCTTTGGGGAACAAAATGCTGAAAGAGCAGCCAAAGAAGCAACATACTTACCAGAGGAAAGCAGGGTACTATACCAGAGGGCAAAAGAGGAAAACAAATGATGGCAGGGGAAAAGAGGAGGCGTCAGGAAAGAGAAAAGGAGGAAAGTTTCAAAGCGATTGTTCAGATAATAGAATTGCAAGGAGAGGTGCCAAAAGAAGAGAAGGACTTGTGGATACAAAGAGGGAGTTCCATTTCCCCAACAGACCTAATATGGAGGCAGAATAGTATGGGAAAACCAGTGATGCCTCGGAAATTGCTCAACCTAGCTCTCGAGGAATTGCATTTATCCGGCCCATGCATCCAAAGAATGTATAGCATCAGAGGTGACAGATGATATTGTGGTGGCCGAGAAAAGGCCCCCTCGGCCAGCCTCAGTTTGCAGCAAATAAGGAGATGAGACAGATGGGTGGTAAAGCAAGCTTCATGTATTTATATCGCAAATACACAGCATACAGAGTTATCAGCAGGGAAAACAGCATGCAAGTGTGTGGTCAGTCGGCACAAGGAGCTCGCCCTGCCTCTTCCCCACCCTAGAGTGCCCGTTTATATTGCATATCATAGGCAAAACTCTAATATGTTTCTGTACTTTCATAATGGGGGTTTTACTTGGCACAACATTAAAGATATTTGGCAAGGACTGTCGACATCTTACTTGTGACCTTGTGACGCAGCCCTTCAGGGACATTGTATTGTATTATGAAAAAGCGGCATTCACAGAAACCCCTTCTGTTATCTCCCATACATGGGTCTAATGCTAAACGTGTAGAGAATAAGCGAAAGGGAAGGTCTGACGTGTCCTCTGTCCTACGAGGGGTTTGGGCCTATCTGGGGTGCTGCGTGTAGACCAGGCCCGGGGAGGCAGAGGGAGATGACATGGACGGGCTGAGGCCTAACTGTATGGGAGAGTCTAATAGCTTTGCACTGCATTATATAACATAGTATTGCATAACATAGCATAGCAATCCTGCATATCATAGCATAGTAATCCGGCCACATCAATACCCCCACCCCCGTTTGGTCGTCCCTGACCAGGGAGGAGTTATCAGGTAAAGCATTCTTGCCTATAATTTTACATGTACCCCTCGGGCAGCCAGTAAATAATCGAGCGCCATTCTATTCTGGAGGACCATCGTTCTAAGTGCTACTTGTTCGCTCTTCAGTATCTGTATAGCTTTGGCGGTGTTGTTAGCTACCTCTTCAAGGAAAAGTGATAGGGTATGAAGATCAGCCCTGTTAGTTGTAGTGCCAATGCTCTGGATCAGGAATCCTACGAGGCCTTTGAACCATGTCCAGGTGTCGCATTCACCCCGGCGAGGTGTCTAGTGAACTTGTGGAAGAAGGGACACATAGCGGATTGCTGGGCGAATTAAGCCAATGGTGCACTGACCAGTCCAGTTAGCTAAGAACCATTGGTATGTGCTAGCCCCACAAAGGAAATACAACCCCCCGTGGGTGTAGAGAGCTATGGTGATGCTATTAGTATGAAATAGTCCTATCTTACAGACAGCAATGTTGTTACTGGTGGTTGTAGTAGCACTTCTATTAAGCACATGGGCTGCCAGCGTAATACCATAGAAGGCAGCGTGCCTAGCGTGGTGAAAGAGATCAGAGCATATGGAAGAAAGGCGGTTGGTATCCTAGGTGGTAAAATATTGGCGTAGCTGGGGTAGAAGAGTCCCTGCGGAAAGAGATGCGTCATATTGGGACAAGAAGCGTCATTTATTTGGAGGTCATAACACCATTCAACAATATTGAACAGGACAGGGGTGAAGGGAATCCCCCCACTGGCGTACATAGGAGTGTGGGAGCATATATAGCAATCAGAAGCATTCATTAGGTCAGTGCAGGCCCAAGAGAAGTTGAGGAAGGTGTTGGAGTCTGGGTGTAAGATGGGGTATGTGCAGTGGTGTAGAGCAAATATCATGGTAAGGAACAGCAGCATGCTGCAAATACTCCACATAAACGAATATAATAGCAGTAACATTCCTAGTGTTAGCAGTCCAACCCTACAGAGATTCGGGCCTTATGCCCAAAGTTCAGGATCCCCGTCAGGATGACGCTGACAGATGCGTGGAGCTGAAAAAAATTGGAGAGCGGTGGGTCACCTGCCGGAGACAGGTTAGATGGTGGCCGCACTTCACAAGTTGTATCTCAGGACTGGTAGCAGAACTTTGTTGTCGAGGAGTGCTGGATGCAGAGTTCCCAGTGTTTTAGCTTCTTGGACCACAGGGGGCAGCTGAAGAGTACTCTTTCTCCTGTAGTCCAACAGATTGCAAGTTTGCTGTGTATTTGGTGCTGACGGAGGGCGGTTTGTCTTTGTCCTGGACCTCTGGCTGTTTTCCGTCGTCGGGTAGAGGTGCTGCTTTCGCGCACTGGCTGGCGTGAACCCAGGAGTCATTTCCTCTACAGTGAATAGCTGTGTGGGTTGTCAGTATAATCTGGAAAGGTCCTTTCCAGCGAGGATGCAGGGATGATTTTTGCTGATGTACTTTCAGGACCACCCAATCTCCCGGCAGGTAGCTGTGGCACAGCGTTTTAGGCGGTGAAGGCAGAGCTTCTTGAATTTGCTGAAAGTGAGAACTGACAACGAGCATTAGTCTTTTGCAATATGACACAACAAGATCATCATTCAGTTGTAAGTCAGAGAGCTCAGGGGAAGGTGGTGGAGTAATTGGCATTCCAATGGGCCTCCCCACGAGGATCTCGTGGGGGGAGACTCCATGTACTCTGTTTACAGAGTTTCTTAGGTCCATGAGGACAAGAGGGAGGGCATTAGGCGTTTAGGTCGGTTTCCTGGCAGACCTTGGCAAGGCAGAGCTTTAAGTCAAAGTTTCAGCGTTCCATTGCCACTGCCGATTGTGGGTGAAAATTACAATGAAGGTGCTGGAGGATCCCCCAAGGCACTGCAAATGTTCTGTACAATTTGTCCAGTGAAATGGGTGCCTCTGTCAGAGTTTATGGAAACTGGAAAGCCAAAGTGTGAGATAAACCTTTTTAGCAGTCTCTTGGCCACTGTAATGGAATCAGCGTATTTACAGGGATAGACCTCAGTCCATCCCAAAAATGTATCAATTATTACTAGGGCATACTCAAAGGAGGCCCATTTGGGTAAGCTAATGAAATATATTTGGTTATTCACAAAGGGGCCATAAGGGACATGTTGGACAGTGAGCACAGTATTTCTGAGCAATGGAGGGAAACCTGTGGGCAAACCGATATTTCTGAACCTCAGAGGTCATCTTCCCCTTGCTCGAATGGGACACAGAGTGAGTAGTACCTGCAAGGTATGGGAGGAGTGCTAGTGTGGCCACTAACCGTCCCGTTTTATCACGCCATAGGCGATCGGAGCAACCAACACATTCATGCTTTTCCAAGCCCTGTTTCTCAGCCTGGGGTGGGGGGGGAGGAGGCACATCTTGGAGGTCCGCCAGGACGGAAAGAGATGCTAGGGGGTTCTCCACTGAGAGAAAAAACAGTGGCACATAATTTGGAGCCGCAGGGCCATGGAGGGCTGCATTTTTCAAATGGCCATCAGCTGGCGAGTGTGGGCTTTGCACTTCACAATAGCCAACTCGGTAGGTAGCAGAATCGCATTCAGCAGGGCTTCAACATAGGGTGCATTAACAATGGGGGTACCTTGTGCAGTTAGGTAACCTCTCTGTTTCCAGAGGGTCCCGTAGTCATGTGAAATATCAAAAGCGTAGCATGAATCCATGTATATCGTGACTGTGCATTGTGTGGCGATCATGCAAGCCTGTGTTAGGGCAATGAGTTCAGCAACTTGTGCTAATGGTACTGATGGGAGCTGAAAAGCTTCTAATACTTCAGAGGAGGTGCACACGGCAAAACCTGCCTCGATACTACCTGTTGAATCTCTAAGACAAGACCCGTCAACAAAGAGAATGAGGTCTACATTGGGGAGGGGGATATACTTGAGGTCAGTTCTTGGTGATGCTACACCATCAACCACTGCAAGGCAGTTGTGCGGGTGACCGTCATAGGGTGTAGGCAGGAGGGATGCCGGGTTGAGTGGGGCGCATCTAATGAGAGTCATGTCAGTGGTAGAGAGGAGCAGTTCTTCATATTTGGTGAGACGTACAGCCGATAGGTGTTGGGTTTTACCCCTGAGGAGGTGTGCTAATACAGAGTGTGGTACTGCTACGTCTATGTGATGTGCTAGGGCGATGTTGTCAGCTTTTGTAAGGAGAAGGCCAGCGGCAGCTACCGCTCTGAGACATTTGGGAAATGCAGAAGCTACTGGGTCGAACTGTGAGCTAAAGTAAGCTACAGGGCGTTGTAGGTCCCTGTGCGTCTGTGTGAGTACGCCTAAGGCATACCCATCTTTCTCATCACAGAACACAGTGAATAATTTACTGAAGTCAGGAAGGGCGAGAGCCGGAGCAATGGAGAGGGCAGTCTTGACCTTGGTGAAGGCTGTGGAAGCATCGGGAGACCACGTGAGCTTGTCAGGCTCAGAGCCATGTAGTATCACCTGCATAGGTGCAACCATGCAGCCATGCAGCCATAATAAAGGATCCAGGGGCGATAGAAATTGCTCATTCCCAAAAAGGAGCGCAGCTGCCTTTTAGTGGCGGGCATGGGACTCTGTAAGATGCAGGACACTCGAGAGGGGGCAAAGCATATAGCGCCATTGGGAAATGTCATGTCCAAGGTAGCGACCTGTAAGTAGGCACAGCTGCAATTTCGATTTGTTCACTTTGTGACCTTTTGCTGCGAGCACTTCGGAGTCAGCAAGGGAGACCAGAAAAGAAGGTGATGCTAATAGCAGGTCATCCATGTATTGGATCATAGTGGAGCCCCCCAGGAAGGTGATGCAAAGAGATACTGAGAGTCATGGTGGATGGGGACAGAGAAGGAGGCAGAGGCAAGATCAATGCAAGTGAAAAATTGTGCGTGGTCTGGGACACAGGAGAGAATGGTCAGGAGGTCCGGGACCACCGGATGTGAGGGTATCACAGCCTTATTAAGGACACTCAGATCATGAGCAAAACAGAATTTTCCTGTGCCCTTTTTCTCAATCAGCAGCACCGGAGTATTGCACGGGCTAGTGGTGTAGTAGAGGATGCCCAGTTCAATGAGGGAAGAGATCACAGGCTTGATACCTTCCTCTGCTCGAGAGGATATTCTGTACTGTGGCACACACGGGAGAGGAACTTCCAAATTGAGAGTGATGCAAACAGGTTTAGCAGTGAGAATGTGTCCTACCTCATTGGCATGTGCTGCCCAGAGAGCCACTGGCACGGAGTCAATAAAATGTTGCACCTGGGCAGCTTGTGCAGGTGTCAGTAATGAAGGAGGCCCTGTAGGAGGTTCCTCGTGAGTGGGCTGTTGGAGAAGAAACAAACATTCAGCTTGCCTAGATTGTGGAACCTCTAGATAAATACCCTCAGGTGAACAATAAATGCTACAATGCATCTTACATAGGAGGCCAATGCCTAACAGATTAGCAGGTGAGAAGGGGCCTAGCAGAAAGGCATGGTGTTCAGTAATGGGACCAATAGACACAGACAATTCTGATGATATGGGGTGTGGGCAGAGGCAAATTTATGGGAAGGCAAAAGGGGCACATGCCCCGGGCCCCCGCCTTGGAGGGAGCACCAAGAAAGAGCCTTATTAAAAAAATAAAAAAAATAAGTTTCCCTAAGTCAACCAAATTAAGTATCACACATCAGGATTTTCTATGGTGTGCTGCTAAGGCTTAACCTATTTTCTGTCTGTTGTTGACAAGTACTTTTTGTTCTTTTCATCCTGTAATGCTCTGTTCACTGTGGTATACATAGTTTGCATGGCACAACACCTGTAGCATTTGCACCTTTCTATGGGGATTATATTGATCATATGCAATAGCCGAAGTTGAAATACATATTGATAAATTTGAGTGCCCTGATGGTTCAGAGGATAACTCAGTGTGTTAAGCCCTTGTTGCAGAGATATGCGTTCATATGCATGATTACAATACCAAATTCCAGCAAGGCCGACTCAGATTTTCGAATGTATGAAGTTGTTGAGCCTGCATATATATGTACTTTGTTTTATAGCACTCCAGGTGTTATCATCACCAATGTACCTGCACCATATAGTGGTTGCTATAGAAACTAACATGGAGTCAGTATGGTGAAGGTCTAGAAATTGGTTTGTTTAGATGGGGAGTTGTAAAACCTAGGCAGGCACCTCCAATTATGACAATAACGTGTTAGTGGTGTTTTTGTATCCAAATTCCAGACTGTGGAACCAAAGTGTTCATGCTTGGATCCTGGCTTTGCCAGCAGATGATACAGTGATCCTGGGCAAATCTTATATCACTGACAGTACCGTACTGCCTTCTATGAAAAGGTTTGCTTCTCACATACTGGTGGCATTGTTTGGCCAATTACCTGATCTTTCCAATCACGTAGGCCATTTGAGTGGAAGGCGTTCTAGACAGAAGAATGCAGACCAAATATTGTAGGCTTCTTACAAGCATATTTTAAGGTCTGCTTATGCGACAACAAAACGATTTGCTTTTTTTGTACAATTCTTTTTTTGTACAATTCAAAGATTTTTCTGCATATTTTTAAACACCATTGCGCAAGCCTCTGTTTGGGGTGTATTTAAATCTTTAAAATACAAAAGAGAAACCTATCTGAAATCTTTTAAGATCACATCCACTAGTATGCTGGTATTTATATACTTTTCTTGATGATGGAGACAATTAAGCTAAAATAATTCCCATTTTGCATAATATGTTTCTATAATGTTTTGTTTGTTTACATGTTTATATTGGGTTATGTGATTTTCATATTTTCCAAGTCAGTTCTGTAAAATGGGATTATTTTAGCTCAGGGTAAAAACTGGAAAAGAAATTGGTAAATAGCAGAAATTGCAGAGTGGGTACGAATCCCAACTTCACCTCTTAATCAATGTGTGATCCTGGGTATTTCATTTAATCTTGTATTTCCTCACCTGTCAACATTGCAAGTCCCTAAACCTTTCAAAATTGTCAGCCCTTCAGAGTGATTTTGTTCTCAGGGTATGATCTTTAAAAAAAAGACTCACTCATGGTTTCACTGGCTATATATAGTATTGCTTCCTCTATAATGATAGTGAGCATTGATATATTACCATATACACCACATCTACCTGTTTCTTTGCTCTCAAATGGCAACACTGCTTAAAAACCATATCTCACTTCTAATCTCAGTCTGTCTGGATACAGACACCTTCCTGGTACCTTCAAATTGTCATACACTCTCTATTCTATGGTATGTGTAGTTTTATTCTTGCTTCCCATTGGTCGCCTGTATCCATCCTTGAGCACTTTTGTTGTCTATGAGGCAACTAATCTGAGTCGTTTGACTATTCTGGATTATGTGTATCTTTGTCATAAAATCTGTGTCCTGCAGTTATACTATGTCCAGTATGCCTTCCACGTGGCTGCTATTGATGAAATGGTTGCTGTACCTATGCTTGAACACAAGCACCCTTGTTGTAGAATGGTAATGTTGCCCTTGAAATGCTACTGGTTTATCAATCTGATTACAACAAGAAGAGGGTAAGGTATCTGAAAGGAGTTTACCATGCTTATTTTGACCTCTACGAGGCAGCATGTCAATCTATGGGTTGTTATCGTGACCCGGGGTGTGGCGCACTAGCTATTGCATATCCCTTAATTCCTTTGGTCTGCTGGAGGGGGCCCCAGAGGTGTCCGTGCCCTGGGCCCCCAAATTGCTTAAGATGGCCCTGGGTGTGGGATAGTGGGGCCAGATATGCCAACAGCATTTACAATCGAGACATCCACATTTGGAAATTTAGCCATTCGCAGCACGGAGCGCCTGGCCCCTGTACCAATCAAATAGTTCATTCTTTTCCACTGAATGTCACATTTGAGATAGGGACCAGACCAGTCCAGTGGTAGAAGACAACATGGCAGGGTCCCTCTAGCAATGTGATGGTGGACCATAGGAGAGGTGAATTTCCTGGTAGCCACTGTTAGGAAGAGGTGGATGGGCAGGTTGTGTGGGTGCTGGGTAGCCATTAGAACTGTTAGGTGGAGTGAAATCATTGCAAGGAGTAGTGAGACCATATTGCCAAGGTCTGGAAGGTTTGTGTAGGACATTGCTGGATGAGATACCCGTCTGCTTACAATATCTGTAGAAAAGGGGTTGTTGGGGAGGCAAAAATGGGTGGCATAGGGATCTGTTGGGCATAGGTCTGGAGTGGGGTATCCAGACGTCCCCGGCCCCTAGAGGCAGTCTTTTAATGAGCATGCTGTATTTGCAAAGCCATCAGGCATGTGGCACCATCTTGCACCTAGCGTTTGAGTTTGTCATAGAAATGAGGTACTGTTTGCAGTGCTTTTTCAATAGATTCAGCCTGCCACCCAATTAGCACATTCTGTATATTGTTTGAAATATCACGAAGGAGCTCATTCACAAAATGAGAAACTAATGCAGGTTTAGCTTGTTCCCAGTGTTGTCAATGCCAGAGTATTTACTAAACAGTCAGTTAATCTAGACAGGTAGAGTCCGAGGGAGATTCCGACTGCTTTTGTTTGCACGCAGCGATCTTTGTCCAGTCAGCTTTGACTGGGTATTTCTCGTTGATGAGGACGGTAACTGCAGTAATATTTGCAGTAATACCTGCCCTCTCTCCCAGGGTGTCAGACCATTGCACTTTGTCCATAACTTCTTTGTATAAAGTGTCTTTGAGCACTGCCCGTAAGATTTGTTTAAGGTCGCCAATTGTGGGATCTGTGAGAAACCAGTAGGTGTCTCACCCACTAGTACACAGGGATCTGTCATCCAAGTGGCCAGTACGCGCCATCACTTTTGGATCCCGTTCCTGGGGGTGGACCAGTGTGGGAGAATCACCTGGTTGAGGGGTCTTCCGGGAGTGGGACACCAGATAGCGAGACGCGGTATCCCCTTCCCTGTAACGCCTTCACCCCATCCTACCAGGTAGGATATGTAGGAACTCTACCCCTTCCCCCTTTTCCTACACAAACACATTCATACGGACAGCCCGCTCTGGGAGAAAACAGACTAACACCTGAGCAGTATACCTGATGTGTCCAATACAATGGTCAGGCGAGGTCAGGTAATTACTGACCGATGCTCACACCTGACCTCCATAAAGCTTCCCCACAGGGATAAAAGGCAGAGCACGAAAGCACACTCTGAGCGAGTCAAAGCACACGAGGAAACAGCAGTTTGAGACAGCAGCTGAACGAGAGAAGAAAGATGGCAAAACAGGAGGGGAGCACATGGTGGGAAGTTCCCTTGACCTTTCCAAAAAGAAACTGTTACTTTCAAGAGCCCTCAATGTTACAAAGCAGAAGACCAGGAAAAGAATCTTGTATTGTGTGTCGGAGATACCCAGGGCCCTCCCACGTCACAAATCAAGGCAGGGAGAATCAGCAGCCACTGTGGTACCGTCCTTGGCTCCAAGAACAAAGCAGCATCAGTGAAATCAACACAGCCGGTGAGTTGAGTAGACCGATAGAAGACCGGTCTGTGTTTGAAGCCAAGGTTGGAAGCAGCAACATTGTATGGCACATTGTTAAAACGCATGTAATAAAAGATGCAAGTAAAGTTGAACTGCTGATGAATGTTTGAACTTTGAAAAGCCAGATACAATACCGTTGACAGAGTGGTGCGGCACTGCATGCGTGCACAATTGAAGGTCTCTGTAAGGTATCCAGATGAGAAGTGGCAGAAGTGAAAGTCAAAGGGTTGTATTAAGAAGAAAACAAAGAATTGTGAATCTAAATGGTCCTGCGATGTGTCAAGCAAAATCCTGCGCACAGTGAAAGTCTTTGATTTTGTTAAAGTAAAGAAAGTTTGGAAAATGAAATAAATTTGGTCCGAGCCCAGCAGAGGGGGACCCCGGGTGAATAGTGAACCACCTTGAGAAGTTGTGCCCATGAGAATCCTGAGGAGAAAGGAACTTTGAATGTATGTTTGTTTGTCTCATCAGGGCCTCTGAAATAAGAGACTTTGAATGGCAAAGAGACTTTGGAACAGAAGGTCCAGATACTGAGATTTTTAACTGCATCCTCGTGCTAGAAAAGCCAGAGTATGTGCTAATCTCGAGTGTGCTGCCTTGTCCCGTGCTGAAAATGAGGGGAGGGGAAGCTAACGGCTCAACTATCCTGACATATCATTTCTTGAACACTTTTCTTTTGTATAACATTGTTCTCCACACCATTTGTATTTAGAAGTAAGGATTGGCAATAGTTTTATTAGCATAGGCCCTTTTATTTTGACAGGACACCACCAGGACTGCGTTATTATTATTTGATGGTTGTAGTTTGCTCCCATCTTTAGATTTAGGTTTAGATGGACATTTTTCAAACACAATTGAAGTTAAATAAACACACTTGAACTGTGGTCACTTGTGTCTGTCTTACTGTTGGATACCATGCCTTCCTTACAGATCATAAAAGGCAATTACTGTGTTCAAATGTTCCACGAAAGCAGTGGGGCTGTCAGGCAATGTGGTTAATTGCTGTGCCATATGGTATAAGCCAGTGGAGCTCCAGGGAGTGTAATTCTCATAGATTCTGCATCAGTGTTTGCCTGAAGGAAGGTGCGCATAGGCAGACGGGTGGTGGCCACAGCAGAGGATGTGAAGGCGTCCATAGTGTATAGCGAGGGAGGCTCAGACATGGATGAATGTGACAATTGAATATCCTGCCTGGTTAGGTGTCCTGGCATGGATTTAAAAGCATAGGAGTCAGACAGTGCTTGCAGGTTCTCCGTGTATTTCTGGCAAATTGAGTCAGACATGCGCCTTTAGGACTGGGGGGTGGGGAGGGAACTGGATGTACCTTGAGGTGGGAACCGACTTGGCTGAGAGCGGGTCCAGGGTGGCGTGTAAGTAGAGGCTGCTGGTGGCAGAAGTGGAGGTGGTACAGGGTGATGAAAAGTTGTCCTGTCTCCTCATGGAGTGGATGGATCGGTCAAGGAAGCAGGCGGGGGTGTGAGAGGCAGGGGAGGGTGGTAAGGGAATGTGACATTTGGAGGGAACGTAGCTGGTGGCGGTGGGGGGGGGGGAAAGGAGGTGTGCGTGCGCTAAGGTGAGGCGAGTATGGTGCTAGTTCCTCTAAAATGTCTACAGGTAGCGTTGTAGGTGTCTCTGAACTGGCATCTCTACTAGTGTTTACAGAAACACTTGGGTAGAGGCCTGTTTTACTAGTGGGTCTATTATTTTGCCGGACGGCTTTTGAGAGCTGCTCTAATTCTTTCTCCAACCTAACCTGAGAGTTCTTAAGCGATCTAGTCTGACTGTCATGCAATCTGTCCATAGACACTTTGTACCAGGTGAAATAAGCTGACCAATGACCATCAGACACCTTAAACTTCCTTTGTTCCAAAGACAACAAGGTGGTCCACCTGAAAAGATCACTCCAGTGGCCACCTCAACCCCTTTTGACCCTGAGTCAAAAATGTCCACGTAACCCCAAGGGAATATGGCAATTCCCTAAACAAGGCGGGACTGCAGGCAGCAATTTAAAGACTTCTGGTGTACGCCAAGGATATGTGTGGTAATGGCATACCACAGCAATCCTTTAATTGAGTAGCAAATGTAAGCCACGGCATGGAGAAACTCAAAACCAACTCAGTGACAGAGAATCATCACAAGGTCAATCAATCAGCAGTGCAGCACCAAAATGAAACAGTGACGGCGTACTGACACAGAACACAGACATAGAAACTCCTAATAACCAGCGAAGGACATATGCAACAAAATCTGCGTGTAACCCTGTCCAATGAATGATGCCACGAACCAAGGACAAAAATCGTGGTACCTGTGGCGGTAATGAATTACCAAGTCACACAATCTGGGGGCAGCTGTCACGCTCACCTGATTCCCACGGAGGCGCAGGTCTGGCTTGGAGTGCTGATGCTTCTTCAATGGTGAAGCGCAGGACTCTGAAGATGGACAGGTAGGGCCCCTCTACTCTGGCTTCTCTGGCTCACAGGAATATTCCCCTGTGCGTGAAAAGGGAGTATTACCTACTGACGGAATAATGCTCAAGCCTCCCACTCCCTTCCAACCCTCCACGATTCCCTTCCACGATTCCCCGTGAAGTCTCACCTTGGGGTCTGGAAGGATGAGTTCTCCATCCTGCTTCTGATGCACGGGCACGTTGAAACCCAGTTACTTCACTGGATTGAGGTTTGTTGGAAGTTCAAATAAGCTTGACTATTCAGGTAAGGCGCTGTAAGAGTTCTGTTGCAAGTTCAAAAGTTCGAGCTTAATAATAATGTTCATAGTCTTATTGCAGCAAGCGCTAACGCTTATGTCTTTTTCCCCTTAGGGGCCGGGGTTCGGAATGCCGGAGATATGGCGCCGACCTGAAGTGAAACGTGCAGTTCCAATAAATGACAGGTAAGTTCTGGATGAGCGTTCGGGTAATGTCTTTGCATTCGCTCATTCAATGTCTTTGTCTTTTTTCCCCATAGGGGCCGGGGTCCGGAATGCCAGGAAGCGGCAGGACCCAAAATGAAATGGGAATGACCCAACAGGTAAGTCTTAGAAGGAAACTGAGCTTTTCCTATTCCCTTCCTTCTCTCACCTTGTGTTCTTGTCTTTTTCTCTCTAGGCTCTGGGAAGTGGCTGCGGATCCAGATGATCGCTGCTGAAGATGGAGGTGCCCAGGAAAGGTGAGTGAAATGCAGCGCTGGAGCGATCGAAGCGAAATGCTTTTACAAATGATGTCTTCCCTTTCAGGATCGTTGGTGTGATGTCTCCGTGATACAGCTTTAGCAGGTAAGGTCTTCTTTCTCTCCAATTCTCTCTTATCTCCCTTTGCAGGTGACCCAGGATGCTGACAGGCGTGGCTGAAGTCCAGATGCAGGAGCTGACACAGTGAGCGTCCAGCTGCGAGGAGCAGAACAACGCGAAGCGTGAGTTGCTGATCGGGCGTGGTTTAAATAGCTTTGGAAGAAGTTCCAGGTATGTATCCTTCCACTGATCAGGTATGTATCCTTCCCCGACCACACCCAGGTTGAAAGTAGTCCCACAGGTAAAGTAGTTCCATTCAGGCCTCAAGAGGGCCTGGATGTAGCAGCATGGCGTGCATCAGGTAAGTGCACATTAAAACACTTGAACACATGTCTAGCTTTATGAGCCTGGCGCCTAAGGCGCCAGGACAGGGGTCCAACATGAGCCTCGCGCCTAAGGCGCCAGGACTGTGTCCAAAGGGCCCCAGCTTGGGCCCGCTGGCACTTCCCTGGGGGGAATGATGCCTGCCTCTGGGGTTGCTGGGTCGGACCTGGCTCCTTGGAGGTAGGCATCATGACAGTACCCCCCCCTCAAGGCCCCTCCCAAGGTTGTTCCCTCCGGGGGTTTTGGCTTGTTCGGAAATCTCTGGTGGAACCTTTGTATTAATCGAGGTGCGTGAACATGGTTACTAGGCTCCCACGATCTCTCCTGAGGTCCATATCCCTTCCAGTCAACAAGATAGAAGAGTTTTGACTTTAACACCTTGGAGTCTAAAATGTCTTTAACTTCGAATTCTAATTCCCCTTCAATTTGAACTGGGTCTGGAGGCTTGGACAGTCGGGTCCCTGGTTGTACTGGCTTCAAAAGTGATGCATGAAAAACTGGATGAATACGCATGTTGGATGGTAAATCCAGTTTAAAGGCGACGGGATTGATTATAGCCTTGATGGGATAAGGTCCTATGAATCTGGGATTGAAGGTTCGCGGGCCCTTGAGGGGTAAATGTTTCGTTGCTAGCCATACCAGGTCTCCTACTTGGTAAGGAGGAGTTTTACTTCGGTGCAAATCAGCGTTTTCTTTATACTTTTTCTTGGCTTGCTGTAAATGAGTTGCAGCTTCTTTGAAGGCTCGGGTTATTGTGGAATGCAAATGATTTACTGCGGGCATTTCCAGGGTCAGAGGTGGATCTAGGTCAGAGGTCAGAGGATGGTGACCATACAAAGTATAAAAAGGAGTTTGTCCGGTTCCAGAATGCACTGAATTGTTGTATGCATATTCTGCGATCCAAAGGATGTCTTTCCAATTTAACTCGGATTGGTGTAACATGCACCGAAGATATTGCTTGAGAGTCTGATTGGTTCTCTCGGTTTGTCCGTCGGTCTGGGGGTGGTGGCTGGTGGATAACCTCACATCTATTTGTGCTAGTTGGCAACACTTCTTCCAAAAATGGGAGATAAATTGACTTCCACAATCCGAGACTAATATGGAAGGGAAACCATGTATGCAAACTATATTCTCCAGAAATTCCTTGGCCAAGTGGAAGCTGAAGGCAAACCTTTTAAAGGGATAAAGTGGGCCATTTTGGAGAACAGATCCACAATTACAAGAATAGTGTTGTAACCAGCACAAGGAGGCAGGTCAGTTATAAAGTCCATTGACAAGGTGTGCCATGGTGCCGGTGGAATATCCAAGGGTTGAAGTAGGCCGGCTGGCCTTTTCTTTTGACCCTTGTTTTGGGCGCAAATTCCGCAAGACAATACAAAAGACTTTATGTCTTTTCTCCAAGAAGGCCACCAGAAGTGGCGTTTGATTTTTTCCTCCGTTTTAGCGATACCAGGGTGTCCTTCCATTAATGATTCATGATGATGGGCAATAACAAGTTCTTGCAATTCTTTACTTGGCAGAAACAACCGCTCCTGGAAGTAGGGTAAATCATCCTTAACGGTGTAATGAGGACCCTTTTGACTCCATTCCAGTAAGGCTGAAGAGTCTAGAAGTTGTTTTACTTGCGTTTGGATGTCCTCAATAGTTTGCAATGAAGTTAGGCCTAAGATTCTTTGTTCAGGTATGATTGGCACAGGTTCTAAACTTGAATTGGGTTCTTCCATGCCAATCCGGGATAAGGCGTCCGCTTTACCATTCTTGCAGCCAGGGCGATAGGTAATTACAAAATCAAATTCCGCAAAGAATAAAGACCATCGGAGTTGTCGTGAAGATTGAGCTTTGGCCGTCTTTAAATACTGTAAATTTCTGTGGTCCGTAATTACGGTGATGGTGTGTCTTGCCCCGAGAAGGTAGTGACGCCAAGCCTTGAAAGCAGATTTAATAGCCAGTAACTCTTTGTCGGTAATTGCGGAGTTGATTTCAGGGGGAGAAAATTTCCTGGACCAAAAGGCCACAGGGTGTAGTTGGTTAGTTTCTGGGTCTCTTTGCGACAGGACAGCTCCCATGGCCGAACTGGATGCGTCGGTTTCCACAATGTAAGGGAGATCTGGGTGCGGGTGCTTCAATACAGGTGCAGAGGTGAATTTGGTTTTCAGGTCCTGAAAGGCTTGTTCGGCCTCAAGAGTCCATTCAAAGTGTTTGTTTTTCTTTAGGAGAGCTGTGATGGGTTGGACTGTTCGGGAAAATTCCGGGATGAATCTTCGATAGAAATTGGCGAAGCCGAGCATGCTCTGAACTCCCTTCACCGAGCTAGGAGATGGCCATTTGAGGATGGCGTCCACCTTTCGCGATTCCATTCGGACTCCTTGTGGTGTCAGGATGAATCCGAGAAACTCAACTTCTGTGGTATGAAAAACGCATTTTTCGAGCTTTGCAAATAGTCTGTGCTGGCGCAATTTCTCAAGAACTGCCCTAACATGTTTTCTGTGATCGGATTCTGAAGAAGAGTACACCAGGATGTCGTCAATATAAACAATGACACAGACATCGATAAATTCCAGAAGAACATCATTCATAAAGTACTGAAAGGCGGCAGGTGCATTGCACAAACCGAAGGGCATCACCTGATATTCGAAGAGCCCAAATTTGGTGCGGAATGCAGTCTTCCATTCGTCGCCTTCTTTTATACGTACCAGGTGATAAGCTCCTCGAAGATCTAACTTGGTGTGCACACAAGCGTCTTTCACCTGGTCGATAAGCTCAGGGATCAGGGGCAGAGGATAACGATTCTTAATCGTTATTTGATTTAGGGTGCGATAGTCTATACATGTTCTAAGGTCGCCCTCTTTTTTCGGCACGAAGAACAGAGCTGAGGAGACAGGAGACTTGGAAGGGAGAATAAAACCATTGGCTAGGTACTGATCTAAATACTGACGCAAATGCAAGTTCTCAGGTTCCGTAAGAGCATACATCCTACTGCAAGGTAGTTGAGCATTGGGTACCAGATCGATTTGGCAATCATAAGACCGATGGGGAGGTAACGTGTTAGCCTGTTCCTTCTGAAAAATGTCTTGGAATTCTTGGTATTCTGACGGTAGCTGTACAGGGGTGGAAGTTGCTGAGGCTAGACCCATAACTGGATTTCTTGGATAACAAGTTGGTTCACAATCAGGAAAACTTATCTTCTTTGCTCGCCAGTCAATTCTGGGATTATGTGTTTCTAACCAAGGAATTCCAAGAATTACTTGAAATTGTGGGGCCTTGATCACATCAAACACGATTGCTTCCCAATGTCCATCCTGACCCACCAGTGTCATTTCAACAGTGGAATGCGTTACAGGCCCTGAGGCTATTTCGGTTCCATCTACTGTAGTAATGACATCTTGGGTTACTTTCGGGCGGAGAGGGAGCTTAATCCTGGAAGCCAATTCACGGTCTATGTAATTTCCAATAGCTCCACTGTCGATGTATGCTTTTATAGCATGCAACTGTTGAGGCTGTTTTGGGTCCACGAGCACCATTGGCATGACAAAATGCGAGGTCAAAGAATCTGTTTTCAAGCTCGGCAAGCGGACCCCTACGCTTGTCGGGCTAGGTCGTTTCCCGAATCAGGTGTCAATAAATCGTTATCAGTGGCTCCAACCACCTTTTTAGGTGGTTTAACCGGACAATTTCGAAGAAAGCGACGGGAAATCCCGCAATACAGACAAAGTTGCATTTGCCGCCTTCTCTCTCGTTCCTTCTGCGTTAATGGTCCTTTAACACCGCCGATTTGCATAGGTTCGGATATGTCGGTACTCTTGAAGTTGGCGTGGGTTTTGATCGGTACTCGGGTTTCGTACTTGAACCGATCTGCTTTTCTATTTTGAAGTCTGTGATCAAGTTGAACCACCAAGTCTATGTAGTCTGCGCAGACCTGGGGTGGATCTACTATCTGAGCTAGAACATCCTTAAGCTCTCCGCGCAGGCCTCGATGAAACAATGTGATCCTTTTGTTTTCTGGCCCTCCAGTTTCCACAACCAGTCTATTAAAGGTGGCAACGTAGGACAGGAGATCCTGATTACCTTGTCGTAAGGATAGCAGTTTGTTATCAAGGGCCTGTCCTTGAGAGTGTCGAGCAAACAATCTTTCCATGCTGGCCTGGAAACCCTGAAAATTCTGGAGAATGGGATCATCCTTATTTACCAATGGAATAGACCAATCGGCAGCACTGCCACTGAGGTAAGATAGTATAAAGGCTACCTTGGTCTGGTCGTTAGGGAAGGCCCCGGGTCTGCATTGAAAGTGTAAACGACATTGGTTCATAAAGACGGCATATTTCTTGGGATCCCCCGCAAAATGTTCAGGCGGGGCCAAAGGCATGTGTCCAGGTAGTTTGATTTGTACCGGGTTATTCAAACCCATTGATGTGGAAGTACCTCCGGAATTAGGTAAAGGAGTGTGCCCTGCCTGGGCCTGCAATAACCTTTTGGCCAGGTCATCTGTTCTTTCCTTGGATAGGATCAGTTCTCTTTTGAGAGCGTTAGTCTCCTGGCGGGCTGAGTGCACTTCTCCCGTAATTCCCCCAAAAGCTGGGCCAGCTGATCTGTCTCGGAAGTCTCCATAGCGCCCGGGTGGGAAATTGTGGGTAGGCTTCGCGTTCTGTCACTCTCACCTGATTCCCACGGAGGCGCAGGTCTGGCTTCGAGTGCTGATGCTTCTTCAATGGTGAAGCGCAGGACTCTGAAGATGGACAGGAAGGGCCCCTCTACTCTGGCTTCTCTGGCTCGCAGGAATATTCCCCTGTGCGTGAAAAGGGAGTATTACCTACTGACGGAATAATGCTCAAGCCTCCCACTCCCTTCCAACCCTCCACGATTCCCTTCCACGATTCCCCGTGAAGTCTCACCTTAGGGTCTGGAAGGATGAGTTCTCCATCCTGCTTCTGATGCAGGGGCGCGTTGAAACCCAGTTACTTCACTGGATTGAGGTTTGTTGGAAGTTCAAATAAGCTTCACTATTCAGGTAAGGCGCTGTAAGAGTTCTGTTGCAAGTTCAAAAGTTCAAGCTTAATAATAATGTTCATAGTCATATTGCAGCAAGCGCTAACGCTTATGTCTTTTTCCCCTTAGGGGCCGGGGTTCGGAATGCCGGAGATATCGCGCCGACCCGAAGTGAAACGTGCAGTTCCAATAAATGACAGGTAAGTTCTGGATGAGCGTTCGGGTAATGTCTTTGCATTCGCTCATTCAATGTCTTTGTCTTTTTTCCCCATAGGGGCCGGGGTCCGGAATGCCAGGAAGCGGCAGGACCCGAAATGAAATGGGAATGACCCAACAGGTAAGTCTTAGAAGGAAACTGAGCTTTTCCTATTCCCTTCCTTCTCTCACCTTGTGTTCTTGTCTTTTTCTCTCTAGGCTCTGGGAAGTGGCTGCGGATCCGGATGATCGCTGCTGAAGATGGAGGTGCCCAGGAAAGGTGAGTGAAATGCAGCGCTGCAGCGATCGAAGCGAAATGCTTTTAAAAATGATGTCTTCCCTTTCAGGATCGTCGGTGTGATGTCTCCGTGATACAGCTTTAGCAGGTAAGGTCTTCTTTCTCTCCAATTCTCTCTTATCCCCCTTTGCAGGTGACCCAGGATGCTGACAGGCGTGGCTGAAGTCCAGATGCAGGAGCTGACACGGTGAGCGTCCAGCTGCGAGGAGCAGAACAACGCGAAGCGTGAGTTGCTGATCGGGCGTGGTTTAAATAGCTTTGGAAGAAGTTCCAGGTATGTATCCTTCCACCGATCAGGTATGTATCCTTCCCCGACCACACCCAGGTTGAAAGTAGTCCCACAGGTAAAGTAGTTCCATTCAGGCCTCAAGAGGGCCTGGATGTAGCAGCATGGTCTGCATCAGGTAAGTGCACATTAAAACACTTGAACACATGTCTAGCTTTATGAGCCTGGCGCCTAAGGCGCCAGGACAGGGGTCCAACATGAGCCTGGCGCCTAAGGCCCCAGGACTGTGTCCAAAGGGCCCCAGCTTGGGCCCGCTGGCACTTCCCTGGGGGAAATGATGCCTGCCTCTGGGGTTGCTGGGTCGGACCTGGCTCCTTGGAGGTAGGCATCATGACAACAGCGACATGTCCCCCGTTTTTGTAAACAGCAGCAATAGACTGTGGTCTGGATGAAGGAAAAATAAAAATAATACAGCGGTGGAGAGGGAAATAAAAAAAACACTAGACAATCCTGTCAGTTGCAATCCTGGAAACGGCAGCCCACAGGAATGGACAACAATCAATCTGAGAAATTACCCTTAATAACCACCCAGTGGCAAATGCATTGCATCCTGGGGGCTACGTGACAACACACCTGGACCCCCACACATAGTCACAAACCGTGTTTATGTGGCAGCACACATGCAATGCAGCAAAACGAACTGCAACATAAACAGTTAAACCTAACATGACAATTCTATAATCCAAATAGCCAGTACAACACGCAATACAAAATTTACCAGTAGTAGAAAGAATAACACTTCCTTTATTCTTACACAGAGCATGACAAATAGACAGAAATTACATTACATGATAGATCAGTTGTTCACCAGAAAAGCCCTTTAAAACAAATGACACCTCTCCTGCCTTCTTTAGGCCAGAGCTTGACTTTATTATTGTTTTATGTTTGTTGAGAACATCTCCGAAAACATTAAACACTGAACATTAAACATTCGGTTTCGATGTTGAGATGTGCCAGTGCTTTTTGCATTCGAATCGTGGTGCACTGATACAGTGGTTGTGGGCGAATGCAGAGACACTGCTCTGTTATACTACGGGACACTATATGTTTCTATATTTGCCTGCCACAAACTGTACACAAACTTCTAATACTATTTATCTCTCAGTCGTTGGCTAATAATAAAAAAATTGTTACGTGCAAGATAGCTTGCTGCACTCATTCTTAGTCAATTTAATCTCTACACCGAAGCCACCACCTAGCACCTAAAAGCCCAAAACAGACAGACCGTAGACAAACACGATGAATGCGCTCAGAGAAAGAAAGAGAGAGAGAGAGAGAGAGAGAGAGAGAGAGAGAGAGAGAGAGAGAGAGAGAGAGAGAGAGAGAGAGAGCGCATATAAGACATTGCAAATCAGGTTTAGTCAAAATAACGTCCAGTGCCGAGAGAGCACACTGCCAAAAGCGGAAGGTTGATATTTACCACTCCGTCTGAGGAAAATCAAACAGGTTCACGGCCGTGCTCCGACAGAGATTTTCCAGAGGCCACTTCCCAATCACACCACTGAGTTTGGCATCTTTGGAGATAACAAGTGTGCCATGCTTCTTAACAGCTCCCTCAGTTTGATGATGACCTAATGTAGTCGGACGGCGGAGATGGTTGATGTCAGCCCCCAGAAAAACTCCTGCAGAGTCCTGACTAGCGGTCATGGCACTATTTCTGTGCTGGCCGAGATAAGGACCCCTAGGCCAGCCTCAGTTTACAGCAAATAAGGAGATCAGACAGACAGGTGGTAAATCAAGCTTCATGTATTTATATTGTAAATACACTGCATACAGAGTTATCAGCAGGGAAAACAGCATGCAAGTGTTCGGGCAGTTGGCACATGGTGCTCTCTCTCTCTCTCCCTCCACCCTAGAGTGCCATTTTATATAGCATATCAAAGGCAAACACTATTATGTTTCTGTACTTTCACAATGGGGGTGTTACTTGGTACGACTAATCAGACATTTGACAAGAACCATCGACATTTTACTTGTGACCTTGTGACGCAGCCCTGCAGTGATATTGGGCCTCATTACGAGGTTGGAGGTAGCCATGGCGCTATTAGCACCATGGCTGCCTCCAAAACCCTTCCGACTCCGGCCTGGTGAATGGAGTAATTACCGGTCCATTCCGAGGTCGGAGGGACCGGTAATTCCCCATTCACCAGGGCCATTCCTCATTCCCATTTGAGCCCCAATTGGGCTCAATGGGAAGGGGGAAGGCAGCAATAACGGTACCGCAAACTGCGGTACCGTTATTGACCCTGGTGTCCCTTTGCGGGTCCCATCCTTAACGCCTGCAAAAACCAGGCATTAAGGAAGGACCGCGAAGTGAACTCGTAGTAGGGCGGGAAGGGGTTACTGGCACTGGTGCCCTTACGGTGCCAGTAATCCCATACCGCCCTCCTCGCAATGAGGCCCATTGTGTTGTATTATGAATAAGCAGCATTTACAGAAACCCCTTCTGTTATCTTCCATATATGGGGCTAATGGGGTAATGCTAAACGTGTAGAGAATAAGCGGAAGGGAAGGTCTGACGTGTCCTCTGCACTAGGAGGGGTTTGGGCCTGTCCGGGGTGCTGCGTGTAGAGCAGGCACAAGAAGGTGACATGGAGGGTCTGAGGCCTAACTGTATGGCAGGGCCTAACTGTATGGCAGGGCCTAACAGCATTGCATTACATAACATAGTATTGCATAACATAGCATAGCAATCCTGTATGGCATAGCAATCCTAGATATGATAGCATAGCAATCCTGCCACATCAGTATGTATCAAATCTGCATGAGCGAGTGGCAGTTTATGGTGAACTGTGTGGTTTGTCAACAATTTTTGTCTGGTCATACATTAAAAACCATTCACAGAATGATACTGCGAGTGGAAGGGCCCTTCCGGCACTTGCATATCAACTATGTTGATATGCAAGTAAGATGCTTGTCTTAAAATACCTAATTGTTGTTGTCTGTCCCTTTTCATGCTGGCTTGAGGCTGAACCCTGTGCAAAAAATGACGTGAAATGTGCTGCCAAATTCTTGGTGAGGGAAGTGTTTCCAAGGTGGGACGTATGTGAGGAGATAAGGTCGGTTATTGGGCAGCATTTCACCAACGGCCTTTTTGATGAGATTAGGCACCTCTAAAGGATAAAACACAAGATTTGCACAGTGTATGGGCCACAGGTCAACAGCACAGGTCAACAGAATTGTTGAAAGACTCAATGGCTTGCTTAAAGAATGCTTGGCGAAGCTAACCTCTTCTCTGTGCCAAAACTGTATTTCTTGCCTCCCCCTGGCTCTTTTTGCCCTTCACAACTCACCCAGTGCAGATCATCATTTGACTCCGCACAAAATTATAACGGGTCGGAGGATGCATGCACCTGTGCCTTCTGCACGTTCAATTTTGGATCCTAACCCTAGCTCCGAGATCCGCAGAGACGAAATGAAAACATATTTAACAGAAGAGATAAATGTCCTCTGCTACATCTCCCTCCAAGTTCAGGGACCTACATGTCGGTTGATCAATGTTGAAGAGCACAAGTGACCACCCGGAGGAGGACTTTCCACAAGCACAGCCTCTCTATCCTGGAGACAGAGTTCTCGTCCGCAACATAGTAAGGAAGTGGAAGGAACAAAGGTTCTGCAGTCCATTTGAAGTTGTCTACGCAACCCCAATGGCAGTGAAGATAAAGGAAAGGAGGGCATGGATCCATATGTCGACGTCACAGCAGCACAACGGAAAGACAAGAGAGAAGCATCACCTAAATGGAAGTATAAGCCAATTATCATTGACATTGTGTACTTCTGTAAGACTCTATAGAAGACCCATAAATGAAAGAGAAGACAGGCAAGAGAATGCTAGGGTGAATGGAAGGAGAACAACATTTGATGCAAATGTAATAGGGGTTGGATTGTTCTTTTTTTCTGTCTTCAGTCATCTCCTCCTCTCCTGGTTCCTTGCATCTGAAAATGTATGATAAAAAGAGATGAAGAGGGTGGGGCGAGGAAGCACCAATGGCATATGCTGTGTGCTCACTCATCCCACACCTCACAGGGACACCAAGACAATTCCTGCGACAAGAGGTGACAGTAGAGGAAGGGGGATGTCTGATGCATATGTCCCTGTGCAAAAACAAGGGGGCTATTTCATGGGCACACCGTACAAGTAAACTGGACAGATGAGGGGGAGGAGGTGTACACAGATAACTTTAGGAAACTAGAAAGCACGGCCCATGGAAACTCTACCAAGCACATGATAATAGAGTATAACACTGAAGGGGTGCAGAGGGGAAAACAGGTGGTCACTTCCCACAAGAGAATATTCTGTAAGAATTCAACAGGACACATCAGTGTTAACTCAGATGTAGCTCTCTTGACAGAATCTGAATATTGGTGTAACCGGAGGGATTGCTCCCCTGTTGCAGTCTAAATATCTTTCTAATCTCAGGTAAAGCTCTCTTTTCAGACTCCAAATAGCTTTGTCACCTGAGACACATCCCTCTTGCTAGAGTCTGAATAATTGTGCTACCTCAGTGATAGCTCTCCTGCTGGATTCTGAATAGCTGTGCTACCTCAGTGATAGCTCTCCTGCTGGAGTCTGAATATCTGTGCTATCTTAGTGATAGCTCTCCTGCTGGAGTCTGAATATATGTGCTATCTTTGTGGTAGCTCTCCTGATGGATTATGAATATCTGTACTATCTTAGTGTTAGCTCTCCTGACAGAATATAAATACCTGGGGGGAGCTGGGAGCTATTTATCTCCTGCTTTTACCCTGGAAGAGCTAAGGTTAGCTTTATACCAACAGCAACCAGGAGCTACATTTGGCTCCACAGGCCAACTGGTGCAGAAACAAATACACCAATGTGAATTTAACTTGTTTGTATGGGTCAATCTATAAATAAACATTGGGACACATCTATAGAACATTTAAAGCATAATTGTCATAAATAATGGACAAAATTGTATTTTTGTAACCTATGTGGAAGTTAGATTTGCAGAACGCTATCCACTAACTCATAGTCCTGCCCTGGTAGCTCCTGGTCACTGGTTTATGATGAATACCAAAGAGGTGTGTTTATCTCCTGCTTATCCAATCGTAATTTCGATCGCTGATCTGTGCTACATTAGTGATAAATCTCCAGTTGGAGTCTGAATATCTGTGCTATCTGAGTGGTAGCTCTTCTGCCACAGTCTTAATATATGTCCTACCTTAGTTATAGATGTCCTGCTTGAGTCTGAATATCAGTGCTACCTTACTGATTGCTTTCCTGCTGGAATCTAAATATCTATGCTACCTTGGTGATTGCCCCCCTGATGGAGTCTGAATATCTGAGCTACACTAGTGATAGCTCTCCAGCGGGAGTCTGTATATCTGTGCTACCTTAGTAATACATTTCCTGCTGGTGTCTAAATATCTATGGTACCCCAGTGATAGCTCCCTGCTGGAGCCTGAATGAATATCTATGCTACCTCAGCGATGGCTCTCCTGCTGGAGTCTCTGAATGTGTGTCCTAGCTGAGTGATAGCTCTTTTGTCATAATCTCAATATTTCTGTATCCTTAGTGATTGCTCCACGGCTGCAGTCTGAATATAGGTGCTAACTTAGTGATCGCTCTCCTGCTGTAGTCTGGATATCTGTGATACCTCTCCTGCTGGAGTCTAAATATCTGTGCTACCTTAGTAATAGATCTCCTGCTGGAGTCTGAATATCTATGGTACCCTAGTCAAAGGTCTCCTGTTAGAGTCTGAATATCTCTGCTAACTTAGTGCTATCTCTTCTCCTGGAGTCTTAATATCTGGACTACCTTAGAAATAGATCTCCTTCCCCAGATTTGAGCAATGTTTTGTTCCACGGTTCAAAAGAAAATAAGGAAATCTTGGTTTTCCACAAAGTTCCAATACAGTCTTTGAGGATTTTAAACTTGATAACAATAAGTTCTGTTCACTCGATAATGTACCAAAAGAAATAGTATGCTCCAATTCCTGATGGAGTAAGAACAAGCTTCACCTTGATCTTCTTCAAGTAACCAACAACAATAGTCTTTGTCAGGATGATTTGCCACAAGTTTTGGTTTCTGAAGAAGTGTAACTCCTCCACCATAGGTTTACACAATCCTTATTTCACTGTCACAATTAACTTGAGTTGTCTTTGTTAGAACCACAGTTCATCACTTTATCCACTGTCATGATTCCTGCCCCTCGTGTCCCCAGCCCTCCAAGATGTCAGGCTGGAGCCAGGCCACGATCACCTACATGGCCCTCAAGGGCCTCTCCATCCCTCCAAAGACCCACTTGGAGTCAGACTTGGCCCTTGTGGCACCAGACTCACTCACTCCCATAGGATAACATTGGGGATTGGACTTGTAGTGCATTGATGGGGACAAGATGGATGCCCCCACATATTTTGGTTCCCAGAACTGCATGTGCAGTCTAGTCGTTTGGGTGTGGTTCAGCCCAGAGACACCTGGGATACCCAGAGACTATTTAAGCCACGCCCAGGCTGAGAAACATGCTTTGTGTTTTCTGCACCTGCAGCGTGACACTCACCGTGTTCGGATCGGTCTCCAGGAGGCCTGCATCTTTCTTCTGCACTCAGCTCCTGCAAGAACAAGAACACTGTTAGGAACAGCCTTACCTTGCGGTGCTTCTGCCCATCATTCATCACTTCTTCTGTTCCGCGGGCATCTTCGGCGGTGTCACTCCCATCCCGGCACGCCGCTTCCTAAGGAAAAGGGAAAAGAACAGAAAAAAGACATTAGTAAGCATTCAGCAAATCTTCGCTTATTTTTAAAGACTGTACGAGCTTCAAACGCTTACCTGAATCCCAGCCGCTCTGGGGGAACTCTGTCTCCGGAACTTCTCATCCATCTGCAAGAGGGAAAAGACACTCCAGGTTAGCATGGAAACATCTAGAGGTGCCGTATACCACGCTTACTCACCCCATTTCTTCTTCATAACCGGCATCCACGCTGAAAACGTTGCAGCACCTAAAAGACACAGAAAAAGAACTCAGTTCAATACAAATACGAAAGGGTTGCATCGCGCTCTCACTCACCTTCAGCGCTACTCATCTCAGCAGCACGTCGCCATCCTCGGACGCCGGCCATCATCTAAGGAAGGGAAGGAACAAAGTTAGAGAACTGTTCAAAAGACTCATTATACTTACCTGTTGGACTCTTGCCAGTGAAGTAACTAGGCAGCAACGAGCCCGCATCAATCAACGCTCCCCTGCGCTGAAAGCAGGACGGAGAGCACACTTTCCAAGAAAACAAGGTGAGCTGTGGATCAAAGGGAAGGGTGGCCCCGGGGAAGAAGGGGTTCAAGCACACAGAGACAATAGGGAGTTAAACTCTAATAATCCTGTGTTTCAGGCCCAGTCTCCAGTCGAGTAGACTCCAGGGAAGGGTTCGAGGTCGTAAGAGGTCAGAACAGGCTGAGTGACGTCCCCGTGGATACCAGGTGAGCGTTACATCCACTACTGCCTGGTTGATTTGTATACCAGGCCTTCTAATTCCACAACTTGTCATATGGGTATGCTCTCCTGCTCATTCAATGCTTCACAAAATAACTAAGTGTGCTTCAGTGGTAACTTCCAACTTAGAACAACAACAACTTCACAAGGTTTCTTTGGCATTCAACTTTAAATCATTTTTCAGGGCAACAAGGAATCACATTAGTGATCTTTAAGACTCCTCTGCATCTGTGATCCTCTCCCTCTGGATAACCTCCTCCACCTTTCTTTCCAGTCTGCACCAACAACCAAATAGTCACTGGGATACAGTGTCACTGTTCTTTTGTCTTGGCTTTGGCAATGTATGTTCATATCAACTGGTGATGTGCATTTCACAACACATGAGTAGCAAGTCTTACAACTCTTGGGTTTCCCAATATTCACAATGTGTGTGGTATTGATATTGCCGAGTTCTTAAATACTTTTGGCTTTGGTATTGCTTGTAGGCTTTGGGTTTTACTAAAGCTTCCCCACAGGGCTTTTGTGCTTCTCCACAGGGCTTTTGTGCTTCCCACAAAGTCACACGCTGGCTTGCATAGTCATTTTGTCTCAACAAATGTAACTTCAGTTGGTATTGAATAGTCTGGTATTCAGAAATATAACTACTGCTTCTTTCACTCGCATGCAAGTGAATCTGCCTGTTGTGAACACATGGGGCCTCATTACACGGTAGGCTATTAGCACCTTGGTCCATGCCGGTAAAATACCGGCACCGCCTCGGTGGAAAGGGGAATTACCGCCCTATTCTAAGGTTGGCGGGGCGGTAATTCCCCCTTCCCCCATTGCCCTTCCCTATTCCCATTTTTGCCCCATAGGGGCTCTATGGGAATGGGGAAGGTGCTAATTACGGTGCCGCAAATTGCGGTACCGTAATTAGCACCCTGGTCCCTTTGCGGGTTGGTTTTTAACGCCTGCTAAAGAGCAGGCGTTAAAGTACCAACCCGCAAAGGGACCTCGTAGTAAGGCGGTACGGGTTTACCGGTACCGGTGCCCTTACCGGTACCGGTAAACCCTTACCGCCATCCGTGTAATGAGGCCCATGGACCATGTGGGAGCCCTCCAGAGTCATTTGCAAACTGTGAACTCACCGGGTAAGTCGCTTGCTCATGCTCCGCCTAGTGTTTGCAGGTCTTATGTGATTGTGGCTTCCCACGATAGTGTGGACATCCTCCTCTGGCCTCCCGCTCCTCATACCACTTGGAATTGGAGCTCCTTTTGCTCCGAAGAAATTAATTTGCAACCCAGCCACTTGAAACCTCTAGAGAGATCACATTTCCCTTGCTGCTTCTGCTTCTCGCTGCACAACCTGTGCACAATGAGCCTTCAATGGGCAAGTGTCATTTTCTTACGCTCCCCGCTGCGCGACCTCTGTAACAAGGACAACCTGAGGCAAAGACCCTCTGGAACCCCTCACTGTAATTGGCCTCTCTGGGGTCCCAGCATCTTCTATCACCTCGAGCTTCACCTTCCGCTGCACACATGGCCCACACAGCTTTGTCCTCTCCTGCTGCTTCCTTTCTGTCTGCACCTGAGTTTTCTTTTTTAAGCCTCTCAGTCTCCCTCATGTGTAGGTTATTTTCACTAATTAGCTGACCGCTCCTACATCAGTGTTCCTCAGCCTCCCTCTTCCTCATCTCAGTACTGGGGGAATTATGGGACTTGAAGTACCTTGTAAGCAAAGTTAGCTTTTCTAACCTTTTCTGCTTTGCAATATGCCATTAAGATCTTGAGGTCTCCGGGGAAATTAAACAAGGAATGTTTATCTTCCTCCTGTCCTGTTCTCACCCCTCTTCCCCCTTCATGTGATCCTCCTGTAGAACTCCACCCCCAGGGCCGGTATCAGGAAGTGTCTGCCTTCCCCTGGCCACATGAGAAGGCTCCTGTGCTAACTAAGTGATATCTCTCCTGCTGGAGTCTGAATATCTGTGCTGCCTTAGTGATTGCTCTCCTGCTGGAATCTGAATGTCTGTCCTAACCTAGTGGTGGCTATCCTGCTGCAGTATGAATTTCTGTTCTACTTTAGTGATTGCTGTCCTGCTGGAATCTGAATATCTGTGCTACCTGGGTAATAGCTCTCCTGCCAGAATATCAATATATATGAAACCTTAATAATAGATATACTGCTGGAGTCTGAAAATCTATGGTACCCTAGTAATTGCTCTCCTACTGGAGTCTGAATATATATGGTACCATAGTGATTGCTCTCCTGCTGTATTCTGAATATCTATGGTACCCTAGTGATTGATTTCCTGCTGGAGTCTGAATATCTGTGCTTAGTGGTAGATCTCCTGATGGAATCTGAATGCTCGGAGGAATGCCCCAGGTGAGGCGCTGTATTATACTGCAGAAAGGGACGAGGAAGACGAGGTCCTTCAGGCTTTTATAGGTTTACCAACTTTACCTCCCTTCCTCCTAACAAACCTCCCTTACCAGAATCCAACATCCTCTCTGCATCTGGTAAATCCATTAGAAACCCTGTTGCATTCGAAAACCATACCTCCCAGAATCCCTGTTTCCTACCCAAATACTCCCAGTCATTCTTCTCCACGTCCCTCGGATTATTATTTCCCAAACTCCCAGTATACTTTGATAAAACACTACCGTTCCCATAGTCCCCCTTATTCATTTCACAAACCCTATCAATCTCACCTTTCTAAATTGACCAGCCACTCCTTTCCTTGTGACATCTTTTCCCCATCCTACCCCGTAGGATATCTAGAAACTCTAACCCCCTCCTTTTTCAACACAAACACTTTCTTACACTGGGACAACAATGGACTAATACCAAAACTGTTTACCTGACATGTCCCAACCCAACGGCCAGGCAGAGTCAGGCAATTACCAATAATTACACACACCTGACTGCCCTTGCCCTTCCCCACAGGGATAAAAGGCAGAGCACGAGAGCACACGATGAGCAAGGCCGAACTATGAGGAAACAGCTTCACCGGACCGGCAGTTCAAACGGAGGAGAAAGGTGGCGAGACCTGGAGGGACGACGAAGGGGGAACTGCCCTTGCCCTTTTCAATTCCGACCTGCAAAGCTTCCGAACGGGAAGTCATAAGACCGGGAAGTCCGCTGGCGTGTGGTGTGACAGGTGTCAACGTCACATAGGGCTCCCCTGTGCCGATAGCCAAAGAGGGAGGAAGCGCTTGCCGCCATGGTGCCATCCTTGACTCCCAAGACAAGAAAACACTGACAGTTCAGCACAGCCAGTGAGTCGAAGAAGACAGGTAGTAAAACCAAACTGTGCTGGGCCCAAGGTTGCAGGCAGTGACCTTGTTGAACAAAGAACTGTATAAATGAACTTTAAAGAGACCCCAGTAAATGGATCAGGAGCAGAGTGGTTAGGTGTCCCATGGCGCTCATTCGAAGGACTCTAACTGAAGCCTTTTTTGGGTTGTGTTTTTGTTTTGTTGAAACTACAAAAACCAAGAGGCCTTAAGAAAGGCCAGAGAGAAGTATCAAATTGGTCCTACAAGGGTCGAGCAAAACCCCTCGTACACTCGAAAGTCCTTGACATACTGGAGAAAAGTGATCGAACTGTAAAGCTGGCAAATGTGGACCGAACAGAGTGATGCAGGCGTATTGAGCATAAACAGGGATATACCCATGAGCCTTGTGACAACAAGGGTGAACCCTGACGGAGGGATGTCCACAATGAATAATTGTTTAAAAGGACATTAACACTGTTGAATGATACGATGTTGAGTGAAAGGCCGTAGTGAACCCGATTGAGGGAGGCTAACTTTGCAAGAAGGATCAAAGCCCGGCTGAGGGGGATCCAAGGGGCGTAGAGCAATCAACGTGAAGGATTAACAAAGGAACTTTTGTTTTTCTTGTTGTTTAAGGTGCAGCCAGCCTTCTAAGGCAAGAGACTTTGCAGGAAAGAGACTTGGCCCCAGAAGGTCCTGGCATTGTTGAAAAGAACTGCAACCTCCTGCTGGTGAGGCCCAGGAGTGTGCTGTGCTGAAAGATCCTGCCTTGTCCCGAACTAGAAATGTGGGGAAGGGAGACCCAACCATACCATCCTGACTTATCATTTGGTGAACACTTCTTTCTTTTCTTGAGAACATTATCCAACACTATTTTGTTACTTAGTTGTAAGGATTGGCAATATTTATTTTTAGCATAGGACTTTTTTATTTGACAAGACCCCACTAGGACTGCCTTATTATTATTTGATGGTCGTAGCTTGCTCCCATCTTACATTTAGGTTTAAATTAGGCGTTTTTCTCACCCATTATACAGATTAATAAACACCCTTGAACTGTGATCACTTGTGTCTGTCTTTACTGTTGCCACCATGGGTTCCTTACATTCCTTAGTGATTTATCCTGCTGGAGTCTGAAAATCGGTGCTAACTCAGATGTAGCTCTCTTGACGGAATCTGAATATTGGTGTAACCGGAGGGATTGCTCCCGTGCTGCAGTCTAAATATCTTTCTAACCTCAGGTATAGCTCTCTTTTCAGAGTCCAAATATCTTTGTCGCCTGGGAGACATCCCACTTGCTAGAGTCTGAATAGCTGTGCTACCTCAGTGATAGCTCTCCTGCTGGATTCTGAATAGCTGTGCTACCTCAGTGATAGCTCTCCTGCTGAAGTCTGAATAGCTGTGCTACCTTAGTGATAGCGTTCTTACCAGATTCTGATTATCAGTGTAACTTGAGGGATAGCTCTGGTTAATCAAAACATTTTGCACGAGAAAAAAAGAAAAAAGTAAACATAAACATCCAAATACATTTATGCCATAGTAATTTCTATCCAACAAAATACATCCACAATACTAAAATCTATTTAAAATCCATACAGAATCCATAGAAAAAATAAAAACATTAATTTCCTCATAATTATTGCATACATCATTAATTTAATTAATACAAAATATAACTTGAAGGATAGCTCAGGGGCAACGAGTTTGTCTTGGAAGCAAGACAACGCGGTGCAACACAGATCCGAATCCAGATTTCGTGCTTAAAACAATTGCTGGTATTAAGCGTTTTATAAATTAAGAATAAAAACAAATAACTTAAAATGGGTAAAACAAACATTCAATCCTGCACTTGCATCACTACCCTCTTCCAGATGTGATAAGCTGCTCCTGTGATTAGCAACACTCTGGCTGAATACACTGCAGCCCAGAATGAATCATGCAAAATAAATACCACTTGACTTACAAAATTAGCATATCTTTTAAGATAATAAGGGATCAAAATATAATATCCCATGAGTAAGTAAACAACATGGGCATTTTAAATTTCTCAATCTATATAACCATTGTAGTGTGTCCCCACACATCATCATCCCATAAATCAGGAGTATGTGCCTTATAGTTTCTACTTCGCACTTACAATGACAGCACTTCCTTTCCTCTGACCTGTAGGTGGAGTAGCCTTAATCTTTCCGGAGTGAGTCCTGGCCTCTGTCATCCCTACGCAAGCCTACTCCTCATTTGAATGCCTGGTCTGCAGGCTCTCTATCTCTCCTGGCCTCTCTGTAACTGTGGCCACCATCTTCAGGCTACCGGTCAGGTCACCCTCTACCTCCCTGAATGGGTCTACCTCCCTGAATGGGTCTACCTCTCTGAATGGGTCGACCTCTCCTCTTCTCTCCTTGTCTCTACTTCTAAACTTCTCCTCCCTCCTCGTCAGAGACCTTAACATCGACCTCGATGCCGCGAATCCCTCCTCAGAGCTTGTCCGCAATCTCTGGAACACCCTATCTCTTTCCATTCAGCCCTCTGACCCGACGCACTCTGCCGGACATACTTTGGATGTTCACATCACCTCAGACAGCCCCCTCTCTAACCCTTTCACCACTCCTCTCTCTTGTACTGACCACTTTCTACTCTCCTCACATCTGAAACTCTCTATCCCTCATGTAAAGCCCCCCCCAGCACTGCCACCTACCTTCTTGGTCAATCGGCCCATGAAGCGTGTGTCAGTGGATGTCTTTGCCTCTACTTTCTCTTCTCCTCCTACTCCTGCGGCTCACTCTCACACTGGCACAGCCCTTTCTAATCTGCATCTTTCTATTTCCAACACCCTGGACACCCTTGCCTCTGTCATGAGAATCTGTCTGAAGCCTACCTCCAAGTGCAACTCTTGGTATGATTCCGACCTCGCCATCCTGAACCACAAGTGCAGGGTGGCTGAGAGGAAGTGGAGGTCTTCAGGCGCATCCCCTGACAAACTGGCATAGCCCGACTCTCTGTCCTGTCCAAGAAGAGAGTACACATTCAAGTCTGCGTCTTTGTGGCCTCTAACAACACGGCCAAACTCTGCAAGGAACTGGCCAATCCTGTTGCAGTCTCTATCTCTGCCGTTCCCTCTCAGGCCCTCTGTACGGCTCTGGCCTCTCACGACTCTGCTAAAACTAAAGACATCATGTCCTCTATCTCCCCTTCCTCTCCCTCTTCCTCTCTCGGCCCCCTTTTGGCCATCACTCCATCTCCTCCTCCTTTCTCCTCTTTCTCCCTGACAGCACCTGACAAGGTTTCTAGACAAGTCCAATCTATGAAAGTGTCTTCCAAACAGGTGCTCCCCTGCTCCTACAGAACCATCAAGGACTATATTTACACCCTAACTCCAGCCTTGGCCGATTTCTGTAATCACTTTTTCGCCACGGGTACTGCCCCCTCTGCCCTTAAGCACTCCCTTGTGCACCCCTCCTGAAGAAGCCGTCTGCCTATTAAACCTCAATGGCAAACTATTGCCGAATCTCCATCATCCTTTTCTTGGGCAAACTCTTGGAAAAGCTGGCCTTCTGCCAGCTTACGCTCCACACTGAATGTGTTGGTTGTCTCCATGACCATCAGCCTGGCTTCAAAGCTGCAGGGGCATGGAAACTGCTCTCCTCAACACCCATGAAAATCTGCTCTCTAACCTTGATTCCAGCATTCCTTCTGTCCTCATCCTCTTTGATCTTTCTACTGCTTTCAACACGGTCAGCCACGCCATCCTGATCAATCGACCCTGTGTGAACCTGGGCATCACGGATCAGGCCCTGAGGTGGCTGATCTTCTTCCTCTTGGACCACCCCTCCCAGGTCCAACTTGGTCGCTTTCTCTCTTTCCACCTCTCTCTCTAACTGTGGGGTTCCCCAGGGCTCTATCCTCTACCCTTGGTTTTTCATCCTCTACTTGGCCCCTTTGGCCCACCTGATCTCTACCTTCTCCTCGAACTTTCAGTGTTATGCAGATGACACTCAGCTTTCCTTCAGGCTCCCATCAGCCTTCTTTACTCTCCCACTCATTCTTGACTGTCGAGCCGCGATTTAGGAATGGTGCACCTCCAACGATCTCTGCCTTAATGCCAGTAGATGGTGATCCTTCTCATTGGGACCCCTGCCCCTGCTTTCCCTCTCTCACTCTGGCCGCCCGCCTTGGGCCCTCTTACTTTGCCTTCCTGCGAGGCAAAAAACCTTGGCGTCATCTTCGACTCCACTCTCTTTCTCTCCTCACATCTTGGACATCGCCAAAAAGTCCACTACCAGCTACACCTCCTCAAGGGACTCTTCCCTTTCACACTTTCCCACAGAATCTCACTGTCTCCAGAGCCCTGGTTCTCTCTAGGCTGGACTATTCCAGCAGCCTCTTTCTCAATCTGCCTTCCGCTACTCTACGTCCTCTGCAACTAATCCAGAACAGGGCTGCAAGACTAATCCTTGGCCTCAAGCCCAGGGACCATATCTCTCCAGCCCTGAAATCTCTCCACTGCCTCCTGGTGGCTGCAAGGATCAAGTTCAAGACCCTTTGCATTGTCCACAAGGCTTACTGGGGCCATGGCCTGCACTACATCTAAGGCTCTCATTCAAAATACCTTCCTTCTTGAGCCCTTCGCTCAGCTCCTCCAACCCTCTACCGGTAAACTGCTTCTCCAGGGAGAGAGAGGGGGGTAGATCTCTCTCCTCTGCAGGTGCCTCCCTCTGGAATGGCCTCCCTGCCCCTCTCAAACTTGAGCCAGACCACCTGAAGTTCCGGAAGCAACTCAAAACTTTCCTCTTCTCCTCTGCTTTCTCTCTTCTTCCCTGCTGACCTACCTGCCTGCTGTACCGACTGGTTGCTTGGCTACCCTCAGATTCTCACTGGGTACCAGGCTCTTTCTTGATCAGTCACCCTTGCACTCCCTCCGGGTCTACCACGCACTTAGGGGCTGAAACTGTAATCCTAAAGTCCCTTGTTCTTCTTGCACTACCCAGAGCCGCACTGCCCAGAGCCGCACTTACTCAGAAGTTTGGTGGAGTTTGAAGAGAAAGTGGTGAAGAAAATAGATTCCGGGTGTAGGAGAAAATGGGATGCTAATGTACATACCTTAACATGGATAGATGAAAAACATTACCCAGTCTATATAAAACTGCTCACACAGTATTCTTTGTGTTTTAGAGCAAACAGGACGGTGACACTAGGGATGAACACCGGTGTCTGATGGGCCTACAGAACCATTATGTGTTGGACCTTATGACTGCTATAGAGGACGGCTTGTGCCACAAGATCGGGAGCACATGTTACACAGCAATACCTGCTAACCATGCTGCCAATGGGACACTTATGGAAGCTGTCGAGGACATACAAACTATACATGAAAGTATGATAAAAGAGATGCAGGACAGCATGTCGAACACCTGGTTCAACTCGTTATTTGCATGGGCCCCAAATTGGCTGCCAGCTATGTTCAAAATAACTGTCCCTGTGCTCGTTGTGATGCTTGTCGCCAACTGTATCAGTCGGTGGGTCATCGTCCAGTGCAACTGCCACCAAAGAAGAACAAGTTACTTACCAACTGTAACGTTCTTTCAACTGGATGTTCCTCCCACGTATTCCTCATCTATGCTATACGTCTCTCTTAAGCTTCGCTGTTTCGGAATAAGATTTCAGCAGCGGGCGCTGTGCATGAGGCCACGGCGTCATTGTCCCTCGACGGCCTCCATAGGGTGTTGACGTCACCAGCAGTATAAGTAGCTTGTGCTGCGCCCGTTAGCTTCAGTTCCATTTTTCCGATAGCTTTGCAATCGAGTTAACGGCACGCTTTGTGTTTTCCTCAGGAAAATGTCATCATCTTCGACGCATTACACTCCAAAGATGGGGTTTAAAAAGTGTGTTGACTGCGGCTCTAGAATGTCGATAACAGACCCCCACCGCATCTGGCTGTGGTGTTTAGGTTCAGGCCATCGAACCGTCCACTGTGGCTGAGTAAATTGGCGGTGGGGCGGGAAGCTTCAAAGGCCTCTTCGAATGCCATCTCAAAAAAAAAAAAGAGGTCCGGGGAGTCGAAAGACTCAGACCGACGTACACATTCAAAACGATCACGTTCTAGGAGTAGAACTAGACGATCGTCATCTTCTTCATCAACGAAAACGAGGAGGAAACATAAATCTCCTTCTTCTTCGTCGGATACATCTACCGAAATGGTGCGATGTTGTTAAGATTCAGATTGCAGAATTATTGTGGTTACTGAATATAATTAGAACGACACCAAAAAAGGATACTCTAGTAAAGGATACAAGTTGAGTTCCTGTAGAGCTTCTCCCGATTGACTATTCTGAGTGTCTTCTAAGGAGAAGAATTTGATGATTGAAACCTTCCAACCAATGCCACTCTTAGGCTATAATAAACAAACACAGCCTGAAAGAGTAATTAGTGGAAAGGTCCAGATATTGGATGGATTCACCAGTCTGTAGGATAAGAATAATATGTTTTAATCACTATTCAATTTTAACCTAATTCAATGTATGTGTCAGATTAAGAATATGCACTAACCTATAGTTGTGTGGACTGGAGGATGAAATTGAGTTCCAGGAAGAATATACAAAATAAAAACCAACGAAGGAAAAGGGGAGGTTAGTAAGGAGACTAACCCGAACGGAACGAGGGCCGCACTAGGGACGGGTCGGTGCACACCGGATAGCGTCCATAAAGTTCAGTGCACAGTTCTTGAAAGTAGTAATAACTTGAGGATTTGGAAGAGGAGGTAATCCTAGAACGTGAATGTCCACAATTGACTGAGACTGGCTGGGACCTTTGGAATGAAACAGGAGACCAGAAGAACAACAGTGCGGATCCAGCTAGTAGAAAGGAAAGGCAGTTTAGAAACCACCAGAAATAGCAGCGTGGATTCGGCTAGCAAAGGGTAAGCAGATTGGAAGCTGCTTAGAAGCAAAGTAGAACCAAGCTCCGGAACGGAGATCCAAGAAACAACGATCAGAAGCGCCGAATAGCGGGAGACTTCCGTTTAAATAAGAGTCAGCTGACGTAAAATGCGTGAGTAGCGCGTTGACGTCCAGTCATGTGATACTCACGCATACTTATCGAATGGACTGATAATGTGTGCAGCGTGTTTGACAAAGAAGTTCGCCATGTTTTAGCGGAAATGAAGGCGTTTACCAGGAATCTTTCCCCAGAGTCGCCACCGAGTATAAAATGGTCTGGCTGATCTCTGGGCTGTAGATGTAGGGTGCTGAACTCGGACGTGAGAGGGCCCAGCAGGCATGACAGTGCCACCCCCCAAAGGGCGCGCCACCCCCCTGGAATTGTGGAACCGGCGCAGGAGAGCGGGTGCATGGATATTAGCGAGAGGTTCCCAAGAGCGGTCCTCCGGGCCATAGCCCTTCCAATCGATGAGATAATGTGGAACCCCTGCACGCATTCTCATATCTAATATGGCCTGTACTTCATACTCCTCGGAACCCTTTACAGAGAGAGCCACAGGCCGAACAGGCAGCCAAGTTCCGGCCACGAACGGTTTCACTAAGGACACATGAAACACAGGATGTACTCTCCAATGCGAGGGTAGCTTCAAACGTATAGCCACCGGATTCAACACCTTGTTGATCTCATAAGGTCCAACAAAACGTGGCAGCAGCTTTCTTTTCCCCGGCATTCTCAGGTTCTTGGTGGATAACCACACCGACATACCCACTTTATAAGGAGGAGACGGACGTCTGTTTTGATCTGCGTATTGTTTGGAACGTGCCTGTGCTTTCTCCAGATTCATTTTAATAGAAGAATGCAAGGATGACAATTCCTTCAATTTATCGTCAGCCCTAGGAACAAGGCCGGAAGACTCTAGGTCCGCTGGAATGGACCTTGGATGCTGTCCGTATAAGGCGTAGAATGGAGAAGTCCCTGTTGAAGAATGTACCGAATTATTGTATGCGAATTCGGCTGCGGGCAGTACTTCCAGCCAGGTAGATTGGTTCTGTAAGGTCAAACACAGTAGGAATTGTTCCATTGTACCATTAACCCGTTCCGTCTGTCCGTCTGTCTGAGGGTGGTAGGAACTAGACATGCGTTCATCCATTAGGAGAGCTGTTGATAATGCTTTCCAGAAACGAGACGCAAACTGTGACCCTCTATCGGTGATGACCACTGAGGGTAAACCAAAAAACCGGAACACATGTTTCAAAAACAGATCAGCTAGAAAAGCCGCAGAAGGAATACCCTGACAAGGCAAAAACAAGGCCATTTTCGTAAAATAGTCCACCACGACCCATATCGTGTCGAACCCTCGGATAGGAGGCAATTCCACCACGAAATCCATGGATATCATAAACCAGGGTTTATGGGGTACTGGCAAAGGATGTAAGAGCCCCATTGGTTTCTGGAGCGAACCCTTACTTTGGATACAAACAGAGCAAGTATTGACGTAGTCTATCACGTTTTTGGACATGTCCGGCCACCAGGCCCACCTCCGGATTAATTCCAGTGTTTTCTTCTGACCAGGATGGGCCGCGACTAATGAATCATGACCCCAGTTTAATGCCTTGGCACGGGTGTTTTCTGTTGGTAGATACAAGAGACCATTATAGTATGGGAGACCACCACGAATATCTAGATTCAGACGTTGTACATCTTGATGATTCTGAGATACCCAATCTATAATTTCTTGTTTCAAAGATGGTTGAACAAGGCAACTGCAAATCACTTTATCAGCCAATAAAGTCGGTTTGCTTGAATCTTCGGTAACAACCGTATGGAGCCGGGATAAAGCATCGGCTTTGGTGTGTTCTCTGGCAGGACGATATGAGATCCGAAAATCAAACTGGGCAAAGAATGAATGCCATCGGGCCTGCCGCGCAGTCAAACACTTCATCGTTTTAATGGCTTGAAGGTTCCTGTGGTCTGAATAAACACAAACCGGATATTTATCCCCGAGTAGATGATGCCGCCAAGTCAGAAAGGCATCTTTGATGGCCAAAAGTTCTTTCTCCGTGACCGTATAGTTTCTTTCATAAGGGGCCAATTTTCGGGAGAAGAAAGCCACAGGATGTTCTGCTCCAGTGGATTTGCAGACCTGAGAAAGAATAGCACCAATTGCCATGTTGGAGGCATCCGCCTCCACTATAAAAGGCAAACCAGGGTCTGGATGCTGTAGAACCGGTGCAGTGGTGAAGGATTCTTTTAGCAGATCGAAAGCCTTTTGAGCCTCTGTCGTCCAGAGAAACTCAACCTTGGAACTCGTTAAGGCAGTGAGAGGTGCTACAGTCTTAGAGAAGTCATGTATAAACCGCCTATAAAAATTTGCAAAACCAAGAAATGACTGTAAGGATTTGACAGAGGCGGGTACAGGCCAGTCTAGAATGGCCTTGACTTTGGACTGGCTCATTCTAACTCCCTGACTGGTGATATCGTAACCCAGGAACTCGACCTCAGAAGTGTGGAAAATGCATTTTTCTGTTTTTACAAATAGATGGTTTTCTCTCAATCTTTGGAGAACCTTGATGACATGTGTAATGTGATCCTGGATGGAGGTTGAATATATCAGTATGTCGTCAAGATAAATAACTACAAACTGATCAATGTAATCACTGAAAATATCATTCATAAAGTATTGGAAGGTTGCGGGGGCGTTGCACAGGCCAAACGGCATAATGAGGTATTCGAAAAGACCGTACCGGGTCTTAAAGGCGGTCTTCCATTCGTCGCCTTGTCGAATACGCACAAGATTATATGCTCCCCGCAAATCCAGCTTGGTAAAGATGACAGAGGCACCCAATTGGTCCAGAAGGACGTTGATTAGAGGCAATGGATACTGGTTCTTAATAGTTATGGCATTGAGAGCCCTATAATCAATGCAAGGCCTGAGGTCCCCCTCCTTTTTTGGAACGAAGAACAAAGGAGATGCCGCCGGGGATTGAGAAGGGCGAATAAAACCATTGGCGAGAGCATTATCAATGTATTCTTTCAGGACTGCATCTTCCTTTGGAGTAAGTGAATAAACCCGTCCAGTTGGTATCTTGGCACCCTTCATTAATTCAATGGGACAGTCGTATTGTCGATGTGTTGGCAATACCTCCGCTTTACCCTTATCAAAAACATCGGAATACGCATTGTATTCAGAAGGCACTACAACGGTGTTAGAGCGGAGTGCCCCAATACTGGGAGAATTGTCAAGGAAGGCCAACACAGGAGTGGACACCACATTCGACTCCAAAAAACAGTTTTTATTGCAATAGGCCGATGGATATTGAATGTGACCGGTTACCCAATCAACATGAGGGTTATGCAATCTGAGCCATGATAAACCCAAAATCAATGGGTACTGAGGAGCAGCTATCACGTCGAAGACCAGGTATTCAGTGTGACCATCAGGCAGAGTTACCGTAATAGGAATGGTTTCTTCCGTTACCAGACCAGAGGATAAAGCTGACCCATCAACTGTATTAACAGCTTCGGGTACTGCTTTAGTAACAATGGGAATACCTGATTGTGCAGCGAACGTGTTGTCTATGTACTTGTTAGAAGCACCGGAGTCCAACATTGCTTTTGAACAAACGATGGTTCCGTTGAATTCCAAAGAAACTGCTATCTCTATAGAGGAGGCGACATATAAAGTGGAGTCCTGTTTGGTACTCGGCAAAGGAACCCCTGCTAGTGCCGAGCTTTGGCGTTTCCCGCTTTTTTGAATGGTTTTTTAGGGCAAGAGGGCAATAGATGCTCAGCGGAACCGCAATACATACATAGATTGTTCTTACGGCGATTCTCGCGTTCCGCAGATGACAAACGTCCACGTATAACGCCAATCTGCATGGGTTCAGGTTCACTAGGAATAGATTGAGACACACCAGGGTGACCAGAAGTTGACGTAAAGGATTTTTTCTCCCCTTTTCTTGCAGATCGTCGTGCATCGATCTGGAGGACTAAATCCAAAAACTCTGAATAGCCAGCAGGAACCACAGGAACTGTTGACAAAGCGTCTTTTAGTTCTTCTGTTAACCCTTTGTAAAACACTGCCGTTTTCTTGTCTTCAGGCCATTGGGTCTCTGCCGCAAGTTGATTGAAGCAAGCAAGATAGGTCAAGAGTGTCTGGTTACCCTGTTGTAAATTTAAAAGCTCCAAATCTGTCGCCTGGTTAGCATAGCGCATATCGAATACCTTACTCATGGCAGATAGTAGTGCGTCACAGTCATAAAGTAAAGGACTGTTTGACTCTAATAACGGATTGGCCCAGGCTGCGGCAGAACCACCTAAATGAGACAGCACAAAAGCCGCTTTAGTAGTCAAATCCGGAAAGGAGCTGGGTCTACAGAGAAAGTGCAGACGACATTGGTTTATGAAGGTACGATAGCATTTAGGATCCCCCATAAACCTCTCGGGCGGAGCCAAGGGAAACTGTGTAGGCATCAAGACCTGTAACTCCCTGGAGGGAGGAGGAAAGCCCGAACCGGAAGCCACTGGTTCTCCACCTGTCGCTCCCTGTGGTGCAGATTGTATGGCGTCCTGCATAACGTCCATGCGATGACGGAGGGTATCGTGAGCAGATATCATCTCATGTCTTAAATCAGCTATGAGTTGTGTGAGGACTTGTAAGGGATCGGTACCCTCCATCTTTTAAGGCTTCTGATTCTGTTAAGATTCAGATTGCAGAATTATTGTGGTTACTGAATATAATTAGAACGACACCAAAAAAGGATACTCTAGTAAAGGATACAAGTTGAGTTCCTGTAGAGCTTCTCCCGATTGACTATTCTGAGTGTCTTCTAAGGAGAAGAATTTGATGATTGAAACCTTCCAACCAATGCCACTCTCAGGCTATAATAAACAAACACAGCCTGAAAGAGTAATTAGTGGAAAGGTCCAGATATTGAATGGATTCACCAGTCTGTAGGATAAGAATAATATGTTTTAATCACTATTCAATTTTAACCTAATTCAATGTATGTGTCAGATTAAGGATATGCACTAACCTGTAGTTGTGTGGACTGGAGGATGAAATTGAATTCCAGGAAGAATATACAAAATAAAAACCAACGAAGGAAAAGGGGAGGTTAGTAAGGAGACTAACCCGAACGGAACGAGGGCCGCACTAGGGACGGGTCGGTGCACACCGGATAGCGTCCATAAAGTTCAGTGCACAGTTCTTGAAAGTAGTAATAACTTGAGGATTTGGAAGAGGAGGTAATCCTAGAACGTGAATGTCCACAATTGACTGAGACTGGCTGGGACCTTTGGAATGAAACAGGAGACCAGAAGAACAACAGTGCGGATCCAGCTAGTAGAAAGGAAAGGCAGTTTAGAAACCACCAGAAATAGCAGCGTGGATTCGGCTAGCAAAGGGTAAGCAGATTGGAAGCTGCTTAGAAGCAAAGTAGAACCAAGCTCCGGAACGGAGATCCAAGAAACAACGATCAGAAGCGCCGAATAGCGGGAGACTTCCGTTTAAATAAGAGTCAGCTGACGTAAAATGCGTGAGTAGCGCGTTGACGTCCAGTCATGTGATACTCACGCATACGTATCGAATGGACTGATAATGTGTGCAGCGTGTTTGACAAAGAAGTTCGCCATGTTTTAGCGGAAATGAAGGCGTTTACCAGGAATCTTTCCCCAGAGTCGCCACCGAGTATAAAATGGTCTGGCTGATCTCCGGGCTGTAGATGCAGGGTGCTGAACTCGGACGTGAGAGGGCCCAGCAGGCATGACAGATGTCCGACTAAGTCAGATTGCCCTTGAAAATGGGAAGAGTTTACAGCACAAATGAAGGTCTTTGAGAATGTGGCCTGACCCCCTCAAAGAAACCTCGTTAGAGCCAGACCCCAGTCGCTCCCTTGGAGGTGAGTTAGACTGCATCTTCCTTTGGAGTAAGTGAATAAACCCGTCCAGTTGGTATCTTGGCACCCTTCATTAATTCAATGGGACAGTCGTATTGTCGATGTGGTGGCAATACCTCCGCTTTACCCTTATCAAAAACATCGGAATACGCATTGTATTCAGAAGGCACTAGAACGGTGTTAGAGCGGAGTGCCCCAATACTGGGAGAATTGTCAAGGAAGGCCAACACAGGAGTGGACACCACATTCGACTCCAAAAAACAGTTTTTATTGCAATAGGCCGATGGATATTGAATGTGACCGGTTACCCAATCAACATGAGGGTTATGCAATCTGAGCCATGATAAACCCAAAATCAATGGGTACTGAGGAGCAGCTATCACGTCGAAGACCAGGTATTCAGTGTGACCATCAGGCAGAGTTACCTTAATAGGAATGGTTTCTTCCGTTACCAGACCAGAGGATAAAGCTGACCCATCAACTGTATTAACAGCTTCGGGTACTGCTTTAGTAACAATGGGAATACCTGATTGTGCAGCGAACGTGTTGTCTATGTACTTGTTAGAAGCACCGGAGTCCAACATTGCTTTTGAACAAACGATGGTTCCGTTGAATTCCAAAGAAACTGCTATCTCTATAGAGGAGGCGACATATAAAGCGGAGTCCTGTTTGGTACTCGGCAAAGGAACCCCTGCTAGTGCCGAGCTTTGGCGTTTCCCGCTTTTTTGAATGGTTTTTTAGGGCAAGAGGCCAATAGATGCTCAGCGGAACCGCAATACATACATAGATTGTTCTTACGGCGATTCTCGCGTTCCGCAGATGACAAACGTCCACGTATAACGCCAATCTGCATGGGTTCAGGTTCACTAGGAATAGATTGAGACACACCAGGGTGACCAGAAGTTGACGTAAAGGATTTTTTCTCCCCTTTTCTTGCAGATCGTCGTGCATCGATCTGGAGGACTAAATCCAAAAACTCTGAATAGCCAGCAGGAACCACAGGAACTGTTGACAAAGCGTCTTTTAGTTCTTCTGTTAACCCTTTGTAAAACACTGCCGTTTTCTTGTCTTCAGGCCATTGGGTCTCTGCCGCAAGTTGATTGAAGCGAGCAAGATAGGTCAAGAGTGTCTGGTTACCCTGTTGTAAATTTAAAAGCTCCAAATCTGTCACCTGGTTAGCATAGCGCATATCGAATACCTTACTCATGGCAGATAGTAGTGCGTCACAGTCATAAAGTAAAGGACTGTTTGACTCTAATAACGGATTGGCCCAGGCTGCGGCAGAACCACCTAAATGAGACAGCACAAAAGCCGCTTTAGTAGTCAAATCCGGAAAGGAGCTGGGTCTACAGAGAAAGTGCAGACGACATTGGTTTATGAAGGTACGATAGCATTTAGGATCCCCCATAAACCTCTCGGGCGGAGCCAAGGGAAACTGTGTAGGCATCAAGACCTGTAACTCCCTGGAGGGAGGAGGAAAGCCCGAACCGGAAGCCACTGGTTCTCCACCTGTCGCTCCCTGTGGTGCAGATTGTATGGCGTCCTGCATAACGTCCATGCGATGACGGAGGGTATCGTGAGCAGATATCATCTCATGTCTTAAATCAGCTATGAGTTGTGTGAGGACTTGTAAGGGATCGGTACCCTCCATCTTTTAAGGCTTCTGATTCTGTTAAGATTCAGATTGCAGAATTATTGTGGTTACTGAATATAATTAGAACGACACCAAAAAAGGATACTCTAGTAAAGGATACAAGTTGAGTTCCTGCAGAGCTTCTCCCGATTGACTATTCTGAGTGTCTTCTAAGGAGAAGAATTTGATGATTGAAACCTTCCAACCAATGCCACTCTCAGGCTATAATAAACAAACACAGCCTGAAAGAGTAATTAGTGGAAAGGTCCAGATATTGAATGGATTCACCAGTCTGTAGGATAAGAATAATATGTTTTAATCACTATTCAATTTTAACCTAATTCAATGTATGTGTCAGATTAAGGATATGCACTAACCTGTAGTTGTGTGGACTGGAGGATGAAATTGAATTCCAGGAAGAATATACAAAATAAAAACCAACGAAGGAAAAGGGGAGGTTAGTAAGGAGACTAACCCGAACGGAACGAGGGCCGCACTAGGGACGGGTCGGTGCACACCGGATAGCGTCCATAAAGTTCAGTGCACAGTTCTTGAAAGTAGTAATAACTTGAGGATTTGGAAGAGGAGGTAATCCTAGAACGTGAATGTCCACAATTGACTGAGACTGGCTGGGACCTTTGGAATGAAACAGGAGACCAGAAGAACAACAGTGCGGATCCAGCTAGTAGAAAGGAAAGGCAGTTTAGAAACCACCAGAAATAGCAGCGTGGATTCGGCTAGCAAAGGGTAAGCAGATTGGAAGCTGCTTAGAAGCAAAGTAGAACCAAGCTCCGGAACGGAGATCCAAGAAACAACGATCAGAAGCGCCGAATAGCGGGAGACTTCCGTTTAAATAAGAGTCAGCTGACGTAAAATGCGTGAGTAGCGCGTTGACGTCCAGTCATGTGATACTCACGCATACTTATCGAATGGACTGATAATGTGTGCAGCGTGTTTGACAAAGAAGTTCGCCATGTTTTAGCGGAAATGAAGGCGTTTACCAGGAATCTTTCCCCAGAGTCGCCACCGAGTATAAAATGGTCTGGCTGATCTCTGGGCTGTAGATGTAGGGTGCTGAACTCGGACGTGAGAGGGCCCAGCAGGCATGACAGTGCCACCCCCCAAAGGGCGCGCCACCCCCCTGGAATTGTGGAACCGGCGCAGGAGAGCGGGTGCATGGATATTAGCGAAAGGTTCCCAAGAGCGGTCCTCCGGGCCGTAGCCCTTCCAATCGATGAGGTAATGTGGAACCCCTGCACGCATTCTCATATCTAATATGGCCTGTACTTCATACTCCTCGGAACCCTTTACAGAGAGAGCCACAGGCCGAACAGGCAGCCGAGTTCCGGCCACGAACGGTTTCACTAAGGACACATGAAACACAGGATGTACTCTCCAATGCGAGGGTAGCTTCAAACGTATAGCCACCGGATTCAACACCTTGTTGATCTCATAAGGTCCAACAAAACGTGGCAGCAGCTTTCTTTTCCCCGGCATTCTCAGGTTCTTGGTGGATAACCACACCGACATACCCACTTTATAAGGAGGAGACGGACGTCTGTTTTGATCTGCGTATTGTTTGGAACGTGCCTGTGCTTTCTCCAGATTCATTTTAATAGAAGAATGCAAGGATGACAATTCCTTCAATTTATCGTCAGCCCTAGGAACAAGGCCGGAAGACTCTAGGTCCGCTGGAATGGACCTTGGATGCTGTCCGTATAAGGCGTAGAATGGAGAAGTCCCTGTTGAAGAATGTACCGAATTATTGTATGCGAATTCGGCTGCGGGCAGTACTTCCAGCCAGGTAGATTGGTACTGTAAGGTCAAACACAGTAGGAATTGTTCCATTGTACCATTAACCCGTTCCGTCTGTCCGTCTGTCTGAGGGTGGTAGGAACTAGACATGCGTTCATCCATTAGGAGAGCTGTTGATAATGCTTTCCAGAAACGAGACGCAAACTGTGACCCTCTATCGGTGATGACCACTGAGGGTAAACCAAAAAACCGGAACACATGTTTCAAAAACTGATCACCTAGAAAAGCCGCAGAAGGAATACCCTGACAAGGCAAAAACAAGGCCATTTTCGTAAAATAGTCCACCACGACCCATATCGTGTCGAACCCTCGGATAGGAGGCAATTCCACCACGAAATCCATGGATATCATAAACCAGGGTTTATGGGGTACTGGCAAAGGATGTAAGATTCCCATTGGTTTCTGGAGCGAACCCTTACTTTGGATACAAACAGAGCAAGTATTGACGTAGTCTATCACGTTTTTGGACATGTCCGGCCACCAGGCCCACCTCCGGATTAATTCCAGTGTTTTCTTCTGACCAGGATGGGCCGCGACTAATGAATCATGACCCCAGTTTAATGCCTTGGCACGGGTGTTTTCTGTTGGTAGATACAAGAGACCATTATAGTATGGGAGACCACCACGAATATCTAGATTCAGACGTTGTACATCTTGATGATTCTGAGATACCCAATCTATAATTTCTTGTTTCAAAGATGGTTGAACAAGGCAACTGCAAATCACTTTATCAGCCAATAAAGTCGGTTTGCTTGAATCTTCGGTAACAACCGTATGGAGCCGGGATAAAGCATCGGCTTTGGTGTGTTCTCTGGCAGGACGATATGAGATCCGAAAATCAAACTGGGCAAAGAATGAATGCCATCGGGCCTGCCGCGCAGTCAAACACTTCATCGTTTTAATGGCTTGAAGGTTCCTGTGGTCTGAATAAACACAAACCGGATATTTAGCCCCGAGTAGATGATGCCGCCAAGTCAGAAAGGCATCTTTGATGGCCAAAAGTTCTTTCTCCGTGACCGTATAGTTTCTTTCATAAGGGGCCAATTTTCGGGAGAAGAAAGCCACAGGATGTTCTGCTCCAGTGGATTTGCAGATCTGAGAAAGAATAGCACCAATTGCCATGTTGGAGGCATCCGCCTCCACTATAAAAGGCAAACCAGGGTCTGGATGCTGTAGAACCGGTGCAGTGGTGAAGGATTCTTTTAGCAGATCGAAAGCCTTTTGAGCCTCTGTCGTCCAGAGAAACTCAACCTTGGAACTTGTTAAGGCAGTGAGAGGTGCTACAGTCTTAGAGAAGTCATGTATAAACCGCCTATAAAGATTTGCAAAACCAAGAAATGACTGTAAGGATTTGACAGAGGCGGGTACAGGCCAGTCTAGAATGGCCTTGACTTTGGACTGGCTCATTCTAACTCCCTGACTGGTGATATCGTAACCCAGGAACTCGACCTCAGAAGTGTGGAAAATGCATTTTTCTGTTTTTACAAATAGATGGTTTTCTCTCAATCTTTGGAGAACCTTGATGACATGTGTAATGTGATCCTGGATGGAGGTTGAATATATCAGTTTGTCGTCAAGATAAATAACTACAAACTGATCAATGTAATCACTGAAAATATCATTCATAAAGTATTGGAAGGTTGCGGGGGCGTTGCACAGGCCAAACGGCATAATGAGGTATTCGAAAAGACCGTACCGGGTCTTAAAGGCGGTCTTCCATTCGTCGCCTTGTCGAATACGCACAAGATTATATGCTCCCCGCAAATCCAGCTTGGTAAAGATGACAGAGGCACCCAATTGGTCCAGAAGGACGTTGATTAGAGGCAATGGGTACTGGTTCTTAATAGTTATGGCATTGAGAGCCCTATAATCAATGCAAGGCCTGAGGTCCCCCTCCTTTTTTGGAACGAAGAACAAAGGAGATGCCGCCGGGGATTGAGAAGGGCGAATAAAACCATTGGCGAGAGCATTATCAATGTATTCTTTCAGGACTGCATCTTCCTTTGGAGTAAGTGAATAAACCCGTCCAGTTGGTATCTTGGCACCCTTCATTAATTCAATGAGACAGTCGTATTGTCGATGTGGTGGCAATACCTCCGCTTTACCCTTATCAAAAACATCGGAATACGCATTGTATTCAGAAGGCACTAGAACGGTGTTAGAGCGGAATGCCCCAATACTGGGAGAATTGTCAAGGAAGGCCAACACAGGAGTGGACACCACATTCGACTCCAAAAAACAGTTTTTATTGCAATAGGCCGATGGATATTGAATGTGACCGGTTACCCAATCAACATGAGGGTTATGCAATCTGAGCCATGATAAACCCAAAATCAATGGGTACTGAGGAGCAGCTATCACGTCGAAGACCAGGTATTCAGTGTGACCATCAGGCAGAGTTACCTTAATAGGAATGGTTTCTTCCGTTACCAGACCAGAGGATAAAGCTGACCCATCAACTGTATTAACAGCTTCGGGTACTGCTTTAGTAACAATGGGAATACCTGATTGTGCAGCGAACGTGTTGTCTATGTACTTGTTAGAAGCACCGGAGTCCAACATTGCTTTTGAACAAACGATGGTTCCGTTGAATTCCAAAGAAACTGCTATCTCTATAGAGGAGGCGACATATAAAGCGGAGTCCTGTTTGGTACTCGGCAAAGGAACCCCTGCTAGTGCCGAGCTTTGGCGTTTCCCGCTTTTTTGAATGGTTTTTTAGGGCAAGAGGCCAATAGATGCTCAGCGGAACCGCAATACATACATAGATTGTTCTTACGGCGATTCTCGCGTTCCGCAGATGACAAACGTCCACGTATAACGCCAATCTGCATGGGTTCAGGTTCACTAGGAATAGATTGAGACACACCAGGGTGACCAGAAGTTGACGTAAAGGATTTTTTCTCCCCTTTTCTTGCAGATCGTCGTGCATCGATCTGGAGGACTAAATCCAAAAACTCTGAATAGCCAGCAGGAACCACAGGAACTGTTGACAAAGCGTCTTTTAGTTCTTCTGTTAACCCTTTGTAAAACACTGCCGTTTTCTTGTCTTCAGGCCATTGGGTCTCTGCCGCAAGTTGATTGAAGCGAGCAAGATAGGTCAAGAGTGTCTGGTTACCCTGTTGTAAATTTAAAAGCTCCAAATCTGTCGCCTGGTTAGCATAGCGCATATCGAATACCTTACTCATGGCAGATAGTAGTGCGTCACAGTCATAAAGTAAAGGACTGTTTGACTCTAATAACGGATTGGCCCAGGCTGCGGCAGAACCACCTAAATGAGACAGCACAAAAGCCGCTTTAGTAGTCAAATCCGGAAAGGAGCTGGGTCTACAGAGAAAGTGCAGACGACATTGGTTTATGAAGGTACGATAGCATTTAGGATCCCCCATAAACCTCTCGGGCGGAGCCAAGGGAAACTGTGTAGGCATCAAGACCTGTAACTCCCTGGAGGGAGGAGGAAAGCCCGAACCGGAAGCCACTGGTTCTCCACCTGTCGCTCCCTGTGGTGCAGATTGTATGGCGTCCTGCATAACGTCCATGCGATGACGGAGGGTATCGTGAGCAGATATCATCTCATGTCTTAAATCAACTATGAGTTGTGTGAGGACTTGTAAGGGATCGGTACCCTCCATCTTTTAAGGCTTCTGATTCTGTTAAGATTCAGATTGCAGAATTATTGTGGTTACTGAATATAATTAGAACGACACCAAAAAAGGATACTCTAGTAAAGGATACAAGTTGAGTTCCTGTAGAGCTTCTCCCGATTGACTATTCTGAGTGTCTTCTAAGGAGAAGAATTTGATGATTGAAACCTTCCAACCAATGCCACTCTCAGGCTATAATAAACAAACACAGCCTGAAAGAGTAATTAGTGGAAAGGTCCAGATATTGAATGGATTCACCAGTCTGTAGGATAAGAATAATATGTTTTAATCACTATTCAATTTTAACCTAATTCAATGTATGTGTCAGATTAAGGATATGCACTAACCTGTAGTTGTGTGGACTGGAGGATGAAATTGAATTCCAGGAAGAATATACAAAATAAAAACCAACGAAGGAAAAGGGGAGGTTAGTAAGGAGACTAACCCGAACGGAACGAGGGCCGCACTAGGGACGGGTCGGTGCACACCGGATAGCGTCCATAAAGTTCAGTGCACAGTTCTTGAAAGTAGTAATAACTTGAGGATTTGGAAGAGGAGGTAATCCTAGAACGTGAATGTCCACAATTGACTGAGACTGGCTGGGACCTTTGGAATGAAACAGGAGACCAGAAGAACAACAGTGCGGATCCAGCTAGTAGAAAGGAAAGGCAGTTTAGAAACCACCAGAAATAGCAGCGTGGATTCGGCTAGCAAAGGGTAAGCAGATTGGAAGCTGCTTAGAAGCAAAGTAGAACCAAGCTCCGGAACGGAGATCCAAGAAACAACGATCAGAAGCGCCGAATAGCGGGAGACTTCCGTTTAAATAAGAGTCAGCTGACGTAAAATGCGTGAGTAGCGCGTTGACGTCCAGTCATGTGATACTCACGCATACTTATCGAATGGACTGATAATGTGTGCAGCGTGTTTGACAAAGAAGTTCGCCATGTTTTAGCGGAAATTAAGGCGTTTACCAGGAATCTTTCCCCAGAGTCGCCACCGAGTATAAAATGGTCTGGCTGATCTCCGGGCTGTAGATGTAGGGTGCTGAACTCGGACGTGAGAGGGCCCAGCAGGCATGACAGATGTCCGACTAAGTCAGATTGCCCTTGAAAATGGGAAGAGTTTACAGCACAAATGAAGGTCTTTGAGAATGTGGCCTGACCCCCTCATAGAAACCTCGTTAGAGCCAGACCCCAGTCGCTCCCTTGGAGGTGAGTTAGACTGCATCTTCCTTTGGAGTAAGTGAATAAACCCGTCCAGTTGGTATCTTGGCACCCTTCATTAATTCAATGGGACAGTCGTATTGTCGATGTGGTGGCAATACCTCCGCTTTACCCTTATCAAAAACATCGGAATACGCATTGTATTCAGAAGGCACTAGAACGGTGTTAGAGCGGAGTGCCCCAATACTGGGAGAATTGTCAAGGAAGGCCAACACAGGAGTGGACACCACATTCGACTCCAAAAAACAGTTTTTATTGCAATAGGCCGATGGATATTGAATGTGACCGGTTACCCAATCAACATGAGGGTTATGCAATCTGAGCCATGATAAACCCAAAATCAATGGGTACTGAGGAGCAGCTATCACGTCGAAGACCAGGTATTCAGTGTGACCATCAGGCAGAGTTACCTTAATAGGAATGGTTTCTTCCGTTACCAGACCAGAGGATAAAGCTGACCCATCAACTGTATTAACAGCTTCGGGTACTGCTTTAGTAACAATGGGAATACCTGATTGTGCAGCGAACGTGTTGTCTATGTACTTGTTAGAAGCACCGGAGTCCAACATTGCTTTTGAACAAACGATGGTTCCGTTGAATTCCAAAGAAACTGCTATCTCTATAGAGGAGGCGACATATAAAGCGGAGTCCTGTTTGGTACTCGGCAAAGGAACCCCTGCTAGTGCCGAGCTTTGGCGTTTCCCGCTTTTTTGAATGGTTTTTTAGGGCAAGAGGCCAATAGATGCTCAGCGGAACCGCAATACATACATAGATTGTTCTTACGGCTATTCTCGCGTTCCGCAGATGACAAACGTCCACGTATAACGCCAATCTGCATGGGTTCAGGTTCACTAGGAATAGATTGAGACACACCAGGGTGACCAGAAGTTGACGTAAAGGATTTTTTCTCCCCTTTTCTTGCAGATCGTCGTGCATCGATCTGGAGGACTAAATCCAAAAACTCTGAATAGCCAGCAGGAACCACAGGAACTGTTGACAAAGCGTCTTTTAGTTCTTCTGTTAACCCTTTGTAAAACACTGCCGTTTTCTTGTCTTCAGGCCATTGGGTCTCTGCCGCAAGTTGATTGAAGCGAGCAAGATAGGTCAAGAGTGTCTGGTTACCCTGTTGTAAATTTAAAAGCTCCAAATCTGTCGCCTGGTTAGCATAGCGCATATCGAATACCTTACTCATGGCAGATAGTAGTGCGTCACAGTCATAAAGTAAAGGACTGTTTGACTCTAATAACGGATTGGCCCAGGCTGCGGCAGAACCACCTAAATGAGACAGCACAAAAGCCGCTTTAGTAGTCAAATCCGGAAAGGAGCTGGGTCTACAGAGAAAGTGCAGACGACATTGGTTTATGAAGGTACGATAGCATTTAGGATCCCCCATAAACCTCTCGGGCGGAGCCAAGGGAAACTGTGTAGGCATCAAGACCTGTAACTCCCTGGAGGGAGGAGGAAAGCCCGAACCGGAAGCCACTGGTTCTCCACCTGTCGCTCCCTGTGGTGCAGATTGTATGGCGTCCTGCATAACGTCCATGCGATGACGGAGGGTATCGTGAGCAGATATCATCTCATGTCTTAAATCAGCTATGAGTTGTGTGAGGACTTGTAAGGGATCGGTACCCTCCATCTTTTAAGGCTTCTGATTCTGTTAAGATTCAGATTGCAGAATTATTGTGGTTACTGAATATAATTAGAACGACACCAAAAAAGGATACTCTAGTAAAGGATACAAGTTGAGTTCCTGTAGAGCTTCTCCCGATTGACTATTCTGAGTGTCTTCTAAGGAGAAGAATTTGATGATTGAAACCTTCCAACCAATGCCACTCTCAGGCTATAATAAACAAACACAGCCTGAAAGAGTAATTAGTGGAAAGGTCCAGATATTGAATGGATTCACCAGTCTGTAGGATAAGAATAATATGTTTTAATCACTATTCAATTTTAACCTAATTCAATGTATGTGTCAGATTAAGGATATGCACTAACCTGTAGTTGTGTGGACTGGAGGATGAAATTGAATTCCAGGAAGAATATACAAAATAAAAACCAACGAAGGAAAAGGGGAGGTTAGTAAGGAGACTAACCCGAACGGAACGAGGGCCGCACTAGGGACGGGTCGGTGCACACCGGATAGCGTCCATAAAGTTCAGTGCACAGTTCTTGAAAGTAGTAATAACTTGAGGATTTGGAAGAGGAGGTAATCCTAGAACGTGAATGTCCACAATTGACTGAGACTGGCTGGGACCTTTGGAATGAAACAGGAGACCAGAAGAACAACAGTGCAGATCCAGCTAGTAGAAAGGAAAGGCAGTTTAGAAACCACCAGAAATAGCAGCGTGGATTCGGCTAGCAAAGGGTAAGCAGATTGGAAGCTGCTTAGAAGCAAAGTAGAACCAAGCTCCGGAACGGAGATCCAAGAAACAACGATCAGAAGCGCCGAATAGCGGGAGACTTCCGTTTAAATAAGAGTCAGCTGACGTAAAATGCGTGAGTAGCGCGTTGACGTCCAGTCATGTGATACTCACGCATACTTATCGAATGGACTGATAATGTGTGCAGCGTGTTTGACAAAGAAGTTCGCCATGTTTTAGCGGAAATGAAGGCGTTTACCAGGAATCTTTCCCCAGAGTCGCCACCGAGTATAAAATGGTCTGGCTGATCTCTGGGCTGTAGATGTAGGGTGCTGAACTCGGACGTGAGAGGGCCCAGCAGGCATGACAGATGTCCGACTAAGTCAGATTGCCCTTGAAAATGGGAAGAGTTTACAGCACAAATGAAGGTCTTTGAGAATGTGGCCTGACCCCCTCAAAGAAACCTCGTTAGAGCCAGACCCCAGTCGCTCCCTTGGAGGTGAGTTAGACTGCATCTTCCTTTGGAGTAAGTGAATAAACCCGTCCAGTTGGTATCTTGGCACCCTTCATTAATTCAATGGGACAGTCGTATTGTCGATGTGGTGGCAATACCTCCGCTTTACCCTTATCAAAAACATCGGAATACGCATTGTATTCAGAAGGCACTAGAACGGTGTTAGAGCGGAGTGCCCCAATACTGGGAGAATTGTCAAGGAAGGCCAACACAGGAGTGGACACCACATTCGACTCCAAAAAACAGTTTTTATTGCAATAGGCCGATGGATATTGAATGTGACCGGTTACCCAATCAACATGAGGGTTATGCAATCTGAGCCATGATAAACCCAAAATCAATGGGTACTGAGGAGCAGCTATCACGTCGAAGACCAGGTATTCAGTGTGACCATCAGGCAGAGTTACCGTAATAGGAATGGTTTCTTCCGTTACCAGACCAGAGGATAAAGCTGACCCATCAACTGTATTAACAGCTTCGGGTACTGCTTTAGTAACAATGGGAATACCTGATTGTGCAGCGAACGTGTTGTCTATGTACTTGTTAGAAGCACCGGAGTCCAACATTGCTTTTGAACAAACGATGGTTCCGTTGAATTCCAAAGAAACTGCTATCTCTATAGAGGAGGCGACATATAAAGCGGAGTCCTGTTTGGTACTCGGCAAAGGAACCCCTGCTAGTGCCGAGCTTTGGCGTTTCCCGCTTTTTTGAATGGTTTTTTAGGGCAAGAGGCCAATAGATGCTCAGCGGAACCGCAATACATACATAGATTGTTCTTACGGCGATTCTCGCGTTCCGCAGATGACAAACGTCCACGTATAACGCCAATCTGCATGGGTTCAGGTTCACTAGGAATAGATTGAGACACACCAGGGTGACCAGAAGTTGACGTAAAGGATTTTTTCTCCCCTTTTCTTGCAGATCGTCGTGCATCGATCTGGAGGACTAAATCCAAAAACTCTGAATAGCCAGCAGGAACCACAGGAACTGTTGACAAAGCGTCTTTTAGTTCTTCTGTTAACCCTTTGTAAAACACTGCCGTTTTCTTGTCTTCAGGCCATTGGGTCTCTGCCGCAAGTTGATTGAAGCGAGCAAGATAGGTCAAGAGTGTCTGGTTACCCTGTTGTAAATTTAAAAGCTCCAAATCTGTCGCCTGGTTAGCATAGCGCATATCGAATACCTTACTCATGGCAGATAGTAGTGCGTCACAGTCATAAAGTAAAGGACTGTTTGACTCTAATAACGGATTGGCCCAGGCTGCGGCAGAACCACCTAAATGAGACAGCACAAAAGCCGCTTTAGTAGTCAAATCCGGAAAGGAGCTGGGTCTACAGAGAAAGTGCAGACGACATTGGTTTATGAAGGTACGATAGCATTTAGGATCCCCCATAAACCTCTCGGGCGGAGCCAAGGGAAACTGTGTAGGCATCAAGACCTGTAACTCCCTGGAGGGAGGAGGAAAGCCCGAACCGGAAGCCACTGGTTCTCCACCTGTCGCTCCCTGTGGTGCAGATTGTATGGCGTCCTGCATAACGTCCATGCGATGACGGAGGGTATCGTGAGCAGATATCATCTCATGTCTTAAATCAACTATGAGTTGTGTGAGGACTTGTAAGGGATCGGTACCCTCCATCTTTTAAGGCTTCTGATTCTGTTAAGATTCAGATTGCAGAATTATTGTGGTTACTGAATATAATTAGAACGACACCAAAAAAGGATACTCTAGTAAAGGATACAAGTTGAGTTCCTGTAGAGCTTCTCCCGATTGACTATTCTGAGTGTCTTCTAAGGAGAAGAATTTGATGATTGAAACCTTCCAACCAATGCCACTCTCAGGCTATAATAAACAAACACAGCCTGAAAGAGTAATTAGTGGAAAGGTCCAGATATTGAATGGATTCACCAGTCTGTAGGATAAGAATAATATGTTTTAATCACTATTCAATTTTAACCTAATTCAATGTATGTGTCAGATTAAGGATATGCACTAACCTGTAGTTGTGTGGACTGGAGGATGAAATTGAATTCCAGGAAGAATATACAAAATAAAAACCAACGAAGGAAAAGGGGAGGTTAGTAAGGAGACTAACCCGAACGGAACGAGGGCCGCACTAGGGACGGGTCGGTGCACACCGGATAGCGTCCATAAAGTTCAGTGCACAGTTCTTGAAAGTAGTAATAACTTGAGGATTTGGAAGAGGAGGTAATCCTAGAACGTGAATGTCCACAATTGACTGAGACTGGCTGGGACCTTTGGAATGAAACAGGAGACCAGAAGAACAACAGTGCGGATCCAGCTAGTAGAAAGGAAAGGCAGTTTAGAAACCACCAGAAATAGCAGCGTGGATTCGGCTAGCAAAGGGTAAGCAGATTGGAAGCTGCTTAGAAGCAAAGTAGAACCAAGCTCCGGAACGGAGATCCAAGAAACAACGATCAGAAGCGCCGAATAGCGGGAGACTTCCGTTTAAATAAGAGTCAGCTGACGTAAAATGCGTGAGTAGCGCGTTGACGTCCAGTCATGTGATACTCACGCATACTTATCGAATGGACTGATAATGTGTGCAGCGTGTTTGACAAAGAAGTTCGCCATGTTTTAGCGGAAATGAAGGCGTTTACCAGGAATCTTTCCCCAGAGTCGCCACCGAGTATAAAATGGTCTGGCTGATCTCTGGGCTGTAGATGTAGGGTGCTGAACTCGGACGTGAGAGGGCCCAGCAGGCATGACAGATGTCCGACTAAGTCAGATTGCCCTTGAAAATGGGAAGAGTTTACAGCACAAATGAAGGTCTTTGAGAATGTGGCCTGACCCCCTCAAAGAAACCTCGTTAGAGCCAGACCCCAGTCGCTCCCTTGGAGGTGAGTTAGACTGCATCTTCCTTTGGAGTAAGTGAATAAACCCGTCCAGTTGGTATCTTGGCACCCTTCATTAATTCAATGGGACAGTCGTATTGTCGATGTGGTGGCAATACCTCTGCTTTACCCTTATCAAAAACATCGGAATACGCATTGTATTCAGAAGGCACTAGAACGGTGTTAGAGCGGAGTGCCCCAATACTGGGAGAATTGTCAAGGAAGGCCAACACAGGAGTGGACACCACATTCGACTCCAAAAAACAGTTTTTATTGCAATAGGCCGATGGATATTGAATGTGACCGGTTACCCAATCAACATGAGGGTTATGCAATCTGAGCCATGATAAACCCAAAATCAATGGGTACTGAGGAGCAGCTATCACGTCGAAGACCAGGTATTCAGTGTGACCATCAGGCAGAGTTACCGTAATAGGAATGGTTTCTTCCGTTACCAGACCAGAGGATAAAGCTGACCCATCAACTGTATTAACAGCTTCGGGTACTGCTTTAGTAACAATGGGAATACCTGATTGTGCAGCGAACGTGTTGTCTATGTACTTGTTAGAAGCACCGGAGTCCAACATTGCTTTTGAACAAACGATGGTTCCGTTGAATTCCAAAGAAACTGCTATCTCTATAGAGGAGGCGACATATAAAGCGGAGTCCTGTTTGGTACTCGGCAAAGGAACCCCTGCTAGTGCCGAGCTTTGGCGTTTCCCGCTTTTTTGAATGGTTTTTTAGGGCAAGAGGCCAATAGATGCTCAGCGGAACCGCAATACATACATAGATTGTTCTTACGGCGATTCTCGCGTTCCGCAGATGACAAACGTCCACGTATAACGCCAATCTGCATGGGTTCAGGTTCACTAGGAATAGATTGAGACACACCAGGGTGACCAGAAGTTGACGTAAAGGATTTTTTCTCCCCTTTTCTTGCAGATCGTCGTGCATCGATCTGGAGGACTAAATCCAAAAACTCTGAATAGCCAGCAGGAACCACAGGAACTGTTGACAAAGCGTCTTTTAGTTCTTCTGTTAACCCTTTGTAAAACACTGCCGTTTTCTTGTCTTCAGGCCATTGGGTCTCTGCCGCAAGTTGATTGAAGCGAGCAAGATAGGTCAAGAGTGTCTGGTTACCCTGTTGTAAATTTAAAAGCTCCAAATCTGTCGCCTGGTTAGCATAGCGCATATCGAATACCTTACTCATGGCAGATAGTAGTGCGTCACAGTCATAAAGTAAAGGACTGTTTGACTCTAATAACGGATTGGCCCAGGCTGCGGCAGAACCACCTAAATGAGACAGCACAAAAGCCGCTTTAGTAGTCAAATCCGGAAAGGAGCTGGGTCTACAGAGAAAGTGCAGACGACATTGGTTTATGAAGGTACGATAGCATTTAGGATCCCCCATAAACCTCTCGGGCGGAGCCAAGGGAAACTGTGTAGGCATCAAGACCTGTAACTCCCTGGAGGGAGGAGGAAAGCCCGAACCGGAAGCCACTGGTTCTCCACCTGTCGCTCCCTGTGGTGCAGATTGTATGGCGTCCTGCATAACGTCCATGCGATGACGGAGGGTATCGTGAGCAGATATCATCTCATGTCTTAAATCAGCTATGAGTTGTGTGAGGACTTGTAAGGGATCGGTACCCTCCATCTTTTAAGGCTTCTGATTCTGTTAAGATTCAGATTGCAGAATTATTGTGGTTACTGAATATAATTAGAACGACACCAAAAAAGGATACTCTAGTAAAGGATACAAGTTGAGTTCCTGTAGAGCTTCTCCCGATTGACTATTCTGAGTGTCTTCTAAGGAGAAGAATTTGATGATTGAAACCTTCCAACCAATGCCACTCTCGGGCTATAATAAACAAACACAGCCTGAAAGAGTAATTAGTGGAAAGGTCCAGATATTGAATGGATTCACCAGTCTGTAGGATAAGAATAATATGTTTTAATCACTATTCAATTTTAACCTAATTCAATGTATGTGTCAGATTAAGGATATGCACTAACCTGTAGTTGTGTGGACTGGAGGATGAAATTGAATTCCAGGAAGAATATACAAAATAAAAACCAACGAAGGAAAAGGGGAGGTTAGTAAGGAGACTAACCCGAACGGAACGAGGGCCGCACTAGGGACGGGTCGGTGCACACCGGATAGCGTCCATAAAGTTCAGTGCACAGTTCTTGAAAGTAGTAATAACTTGAGGATTTGGAAGAGGAGGTAATCCTAGAATGTGAATGTCCACAATTGACTGAGACTGGCTGGGACCTTTGGAATGAAACAGGAGACCAGAAGAACAACAGTGCGGATCCAGCTAGTAGAAAGGAAAGGCAGTTTAGAAACCACCAGAAATAGCAGCGTGGATTCGGCTAGCAAAGGGTAAGCAGATTGGAAGCTGCTTAGAAGCAAAGTAGAACCAAGCTCCGGAACGGAGATCCAAGAAACAACGATCAGAAGCGCCGAATAGCGGGAGACTTCCGTTTAAATAAGAGTCAGCTGACGTAAAATGCGTGAGTAGCGCGTTGACGTCCAGTCATGTGATACTCACGCATACTTATCGAATGGACTGATAATGTGTGCAGCGTGTTTGACAAAGAAGTTCGCCATGTTTTAGCGGAAATGAAGGCGTTTACCAGGAATCTTTCCCCAGAGTCGCCACCGAGTATAAAATGGTCTGGCTGATCTCTGGGCTGTAGATGTAGGGTGCTGAACTCGGACGTGAGAGGGCCCAGCAGGCATGACAGATGTCCGACTAAGTCAGATTGCCCTTGAAAATGGGAAGAGTTTACAGCACAAATGAAGGTCTTTGAGAATGTGGCCTGACCCCCTCAAAGAAACCTCGTTAGAGCCAGACCCCAGTCGCTCCCTTGGAGGTGAGTTAGAAACTACTGTGGTTAAGACCAGTAGTAAAGTCGAGTCTCGACATTCTCGACCTGACGGTAAAACGTCGAAGGTTACTCGACAGTCGTGTGATTCTCCGACACGTCTAAGAAGCTGTTGACGACTGAATCAACGCCATCGGCGCCGATTGAGTCGACGCCGAAACCAAAGGAGACATCGACTTCCTTGAGCAGATTGTAACAAGAAAAAAGGTATACACCTTTGCCTAAATCAGACTTCTTTAAGTCTATGTCCTCTGTTTTTGAAGAGGAGGTTATCTCAGAGGAGGATATTTCTCCAAGGGAGTAAGGTATGGTACTAGTGATGTACCAGAGGAGTTAATGGACCCTGAGTCAAGAATGAGAGATCTGTCTGACACCCTTCACTCTGCCAGTGGCCTTGACACATCACCAGAGTTAGATTTTGCTAAACCTGACCCTGCAGAACATGCAAATTCAGGGTACAGAAACTTGATGAGTAGGGTTGTTGAGTATATGGGCTGGGGTAGGTCCACACCAACTTTTATTCAGGATGACATGACTGATATCCTGGACCAGTGTCCTCAAAAGGCACTCATGGGTAGAGGGGGAAGTGGACCTGAGCCAGAAAACCATTCACATGGCCACAGTTTGTTTCTATGTCCCTGGGAGGTGGCCAGACTTCAGAGTATCCATCACAAGGTTTGTGAATGGCCGTTATCAAAAAGGTACAGTGTGAATGTCCCTCTTCCCAACAGAAGCAGGGTGCCCCGTGTTCCTTTCGCAATGGTACACAAATGTTATTTTACTAATTGCAAATTGTTCCCGGGAAGGATGAGAAGCGATGTGGCACCACATGGGGAGGTGATGAGTTGGGATACTGTTGATCTGTTTGTTCCAATCACGTCTCACTAACATATGTTTAGCTCTAAGGATATGACGTAGCTCAGCCAGTGAGTTTCTTGGGAAACATCAAAAATATTAACATCCTGAGTTGCAATTGTTTCTAAGTGTCTTCACCATTGTATTTGTAGTATAAAACTAATGTTTGCTGTATGCCCAGATGTCAGCTCTCATCAATCAGTTCCAGTCCACTCTTCTGCTTGATTTGGGCTCGCCCAGCTGTAATAAACAGCGGTGTTTCTTGCACGGTCTGTGCTCCTTTTTGATCATGATTTTTAAATTGCGGGATCGGAGGACCTCTGATACAAAGGCATGACTTGCGCTAAGTTTTTTGTCCACCTGCCATCAATGTAGAGCTTGGTGGAAAGGGTGTGGCCGGTGCACAATGTCTTCCCACGAGCCCAATGCTTTAATCCATTGTCAGTTGAGTTCTTCCTGGATTGGTCTCATGCTCAACCTGCAAACAGGAAGCAGCAATATGCATGATGACAACATGCCCAGAAGGGATGTGTAGTGACGCCTCGTGCTCGTGCGTGTTTCTAAGAAGCAATTGATGCTCTGAGAGAGCTGTTATTCTCTTGGATGAAGGTCTGACTTTCAGAATGTTGGTATCTAGTTCTGCCCTTCGGAAGAGGGCGTTCTACACCAGCATAACTACTGATGCTTTGTGATTGAAGGAGATGTGATGGTCTCTTTCATCTGGTAGACCATTCTGGTTGTCCGTAACTTCAAATTTGTTTTGATGAGCCAATTGTCAATTGTCAAGGTACAGAAATACTTGTACTCCTGCTCTTGTTAGGGCAAGACATTTGGTGAGGATCCTTGGGACTGACCGTCTGCCGAAGCAGTCTGAACTAAGAATGCTCATCTCCTACTGTAAACCCTAGGTAGGACTTGTGCGCTGGATAAATGGGTATGTGGAAATACACATCCTCTAGGTCAGTTTGAGCTAGAAGATCACCCTTCTGGAGCCATGGAAAGTTGTGGTGTGGTCATTTTGAACCTTATGCGCTTTACCTTTTGGTCAAAATGAACAGGTCTAGGAGCTGGCACCGATGTCCGTCCTTTTTCTTTGCAAAAAAAAGGCGTGAATAGAATCCTTTCCATCCTTGATTGTGAAGAACGGCCTTCATAGTGGCTTTTTGTAGCAATGTGTCCACCTCTAGCTTGAGCTGAGCCACGTGGCATATATTGCGTGAACGTGAAGGTAGGGCTGGTGGCCATGTGAGGAACTCGATGTGTCCTTTGTTTATTATTTGTAGAACCTACTTGTCCGGTGTGATCTCTTTCCATTGATGCAGGTGATGGGTGGCCCACCGGGTTGCGATGTGGCAGGGGATGGTGCTTCCTGTCCATTTTGTTTGTACGACTGGGCTGTCCCACACCTGCCTCTCTGTGTCGTGTATCTGGAGGACAGCTGGTATCTGCCAGGAAACTGATTTGATGACCTGCTCTTTGCGTGGAATATGGCTTGTTGTTGGAACAAAACTTCCCTGATCCGCCACGAAAGGAACACCTTTCTTTGTCCTCGTCTCTAAGTGAACTGGTGGCCCTGGCTATATCAGTGTCTAATTTAATAACCTTCAGGTGATTGTCAACCTTTTTGACAAAGGGGTCTTGGCCTTTGAATGGCATATCCAGGATATGTGCCTGCACTTCAGGTCTGAATTTGGTTCCCTTTATGCATGCTTGGTGCCAGAGGACCGCTCCATGAGCCATCTGCCTGACCCAGACGCAGCCTCCATCGCTGATTTAATCACGTGGTCAGATGTTGCTTCTCCATGTCTAATGATTGCCCTTGCTTTGTCTTGAAGTTCGGCAAGAAGGGGCTCCACTAACCGGGACCTTTTGTGACACAATTTCCTGCCATACCTTGCTGTCCTGGTGGGGACACTGGCTGTCCTAAAGAGAAGGATGTAGAAGCTGAAACTTTCCTGCCTACAGCTTGGAGTTTCCCGCCACCTTTGTCAGGCGCAGCGTTAGTGGTAAAGTGGAATTCACAAACGTCTTCCTGGCTGCCACTTTGATGACTGAGTCAGGTTTTGTGGGGCCTTGTATTTGTTTCCCAGCCTAGCCGTAGTGGAAAAAGTGGAAAGTAGATTGGCCAGGATCTTCTCCCCTGCTTCCCATATAGTATCTAGAATGCATATGACCCTGGCCGTCCTCATTATCTTGTCTCAATGCTCATAAAGCACTGACTTCTTTTCTGCGCAAGATACTTGGAGATTGAACATTGTTGTTGCAATGATTGTATGGAAGGAAGCAATGTCGTATGTCAGTGAAGAGCTTCCAGGGGAGTCAAGCCACTCTCCGCTTCTGAACAACGTAATCGTCCCATTTTTCAGAATCATGTTGAGGTGAGTCTTGGGGCATTTCCCCGTCTTCAGGCTCATCCGACTGTATGTCCAGCTCTGGAAAAACCCTCAAGGGGTCATCAGCCGGATCTTGCCAATAAGTCAGGGACAGTAATGAAGATGCTCTTATGGACTGTGGCACAGAGAGACGCACCTTTACCTTGCAGTGAAGTGCCCATCTGTCCCCGATGTGGGGAGATGTTTATGTGACTCCTTGTTAAAAATGAGCTTCTTGGCCTAGCAAGCTCTTTGCCTCCTCTGAAATGTCTTTTTTCAATTGACAATCAACAAGGGTTAAAAAGGGTCAGAAGTATCTGCCGAAGGCATGTGCCATGGAGGGCTGTGCTCTATGGGCACAGATGGTGGCATGTCTTCTCCTATGTCAGAGAATTCCTCTTGTAAAATTATGTCTCGAAGTTTATAATTTCTAGATGGGGGGGCAAGTTAACATTAGCCACTGAGGCATGTGGCACTAGCAGGGTTTGTGTATCACTATGCTCCGTGGATCGGAGTGGTAGAGGATTTGCTACTGTTTTCCCCATGAACGGCAGAGTAGTCAAGGATGAACGGATATTAGACAGTGATTTTCTTCCCATGGATGAGTTTTTTTTCTCCATAGGTGGTGAGTTAGCCGTGGACCAGGAACCCTCTTATCGATGAAGACGACCTTGTAGATGAAGACCATTTGTCTATCCATGATTGATCCCTCGTAGATAGCATTGACGGCACTTCAGTCGCAACGATCTTGCTATGGATGTCGATATGTTTGTTGTACAATGAATTGGTATCATGGTCAACAAGGTGGTCTTACCTGCTGCTTTTGATGTTTTTCAAACAGAGTGGGTTTTTGGATGTCATGGACTGTGCACAGGGCGTCCTTAACTCCTTCTTACCCTTTTTCTTAGTTTTTGCAGGTGGTGCTGCCCCCCCTTTCCACTGATGAAGCTCTTCTTTGAAGCATGCTTCTCAGGGGTCCTGAAATGACAGGAGCTGTTTTGACATACTCATCATTCTCAGACGAATGGCACTTACTCTCCAGACAAAGCAGTCTCCTGTGCCTTTCCAGTAGGGTTTTCTGTTGAAGGTTTGACAAATGTAACATCTGGAGCCCCCCATGGCCATGAGGGGCCAGATGCAGGATCTTCCCTCGATGATTTCTAGATGAAAACAAAGGTTTCCTGGGATGCAAAATACAGAGTCTGTAGGGCAGAATAAAATCTATCCATTTGTAAAAGAATGGTTTGAAAAAGATTTGAAAAGACTGAATAATAAGACAAAGCTAAGAAGAGCTGTGGAGGATTCCCCAGTCACTAGACTGCATTGAGAAATCTGAAGATGGCTGATTGAGGTGGAGCTTAAGCCCTGCCACCTCATTGGTTAGGGTCAAAAGGGACGCAAATGAGGTAAAGGGACTACATAAGTGAGTGCCTGTACAGGCATAATAGGGAAATATATATATATATATATATATATATACCATATTTCCATCAGAACAATTGGTTGCCAGCAGCAGTATTATTTGATATACAGTGTTTTTATTCTCTTTTTTATATTCACATTTTAGCATTGTGGTTGTTTCTTTGGATATGGCACTTTAGTTTGTGGTTGACAAGTGTGGAAAGCTTTTTGGCCAAGTACATTGGTGAGATGGCTATTGGCACTATGATAAAATGACAATGGGCCTCATTACGACCCTGGCGGAGTGGGTTTACGCCAGCGTTATTCGCGGCGGACCCGTCCGCCCTACTACGAGTTCCCGTAGCGCCATGGAGCGTTCTCTGCCTGGTTTTTCCGGGCGGAGAAATCCATGGCGCTACGGGACCTTGTTGTTAATTACGCCACCGTATTTAACGGTGGCGTAATTAACGCCTTCCCCACTCCCATTATACCCTATGGGGCAAAAATGGGAATAGGGAAGGGTAAAATGGGGAATGGGGATTTACCGCCCCGCCAAGGTCGGAATGGGGCGGTAAATCCGCCAACCCCCATGGCGCTATCGGCAGCTTTCCGCCGTGCTCCATGGTGCATTTGGCGCCACGATTTCCGCCAGGGTCGTAATGAGGCCCAATGCAAAATAGAGCAGATATTGGTTCCTAGAAAGGATTTTCCTTCTTTATTTGAAATAGATGACAATTGGCACTAGGCATTTCAACATAATGGAGTTAACAACCTTCAACATCTATAGGGGAGTTTATGCAGATGACTAATCTGAGACACAGTTATTCGACATGTTGGATTACCAAAACATGTTGTATTATCAGTACTTCTGCAATGACTGCCAGATTTGCACTTTGCACTTTAGAAGAATGATGCTGCTATTAACATTTTGCACTTTAGGATTTTAATGTTGTTTAATGTTGTTTTATAAATTTTACATTTTGTAATATTTATAATTAGTTTTGATTAAGTTATAACAACTGTTTTGGCACTTTGCACTTTAGGAACATTATGCATCAAGCATTGGACACCTCTAAGGAATCGTATATGGACCTCACATAGTGGAAACACTAAATGCTTTGCATGCTAGCTAATGAATGCAGTTCCAGCTTTAATGCATTGTAGATCACAGATGTCAACATGTTATTTCAGTTTATTTGTAGTCAGAATACGAGAACCAATTTAGAAACCATTGATAATAACTCTCGAGCCGTCTTCTGCACTGTGCAGAACAAATGATGGCACATGATTCTGTAATGTGCACCCCACCCCAAACGGGCTATAATCATTTGGCTGAAGGTATTGCATGTTACACAGCGTCCGTGCATCTCGTGGGTCCGGATAAATAGTTTCAGATCATCTCTCTACACAGAGATGGGAAAGATACAAATAAACTAAATTAATCTTCCATAGGAACCACGAGATGCGGGATGCAACACTTTGTATTTCAGTCGACAGAATGCACAAACAGACATACCACTGTCGAAACTTCTGGTTTAAATTTACTTAAACATGGTGCATGGAGACGACAGCTAAACCATTCCATGATGGTGGCATGATTTTTTCCAGTCAGTTAGTAACGTAACACCTTAAGAAAATGGTCAGTTTTTTGTGTTCATCTCACCATGGCCAATCACTGGCAGTTTTGTTTGCTGGTTGAATGTCTTTTTAAGAACAACACACTTGTGCAACTGTGATTGTGGTTGTGAACAAGTGGCGAGTTTTGCTGCGAAACGCGTCAACATTTTTTCACACTTTGGGAGAGCCTTACTTTCTATGGCTTTTACTTGTTAAATAGCTGTTTAGCTGTGTTGTCTTTTATGGATCTAAATAAAGACTGACTTTGCTAAAGAAGACACGGTATCCGGATGGATTGTTTTCGTCCTTTGAACATGGAGAGTGCCGCTCGCCTGGCCTGATTAACATCAGAGTTTGACATTGATATATATATATATGTGTATATATATATATATATATATATATACACTAAAGAAAACTTTGTTAAGGGGACGTTATGGTTAAGTTGCACTACAAAAACATGTGAAATACACAAAAAAAACTTTATAACCATGACATTATGGTTCGAGGTAAAACCGAAAAACCCCTGAAATTCGCCAGTTATGGTAGGCTATGCAACCATACCTGCCCTCCCCACTTTGCACTGCTAACACTAACACCCAGGACATGAAAGATGGCATCACAAATGTCATTGATGACATCACTGCTATCACATGTGTAGCCTCTTTGTTTTTGTTCACTGCCATATATATATATATATATATATATATATATATATATATATATAAAATTCACTAAAACAACTTTACAAACGTGACATTATGGTTCAAAGTAAAACCAAAAAAAAAATGAAATTCGCCAGTTATGGTAGGCTCAGCAACCATACCTGCCCGCCCCACTGTGCACTGCTAACACTAACACCCAGGACATGAAAGATGGCATCACAAATGTCATCACTGATGATATCACATGTGTATCCCCTTTGTTTTTGTTCACTACCATAAATATATATATATATATATATATATATATATACATATATTTATTCAGCAAAAACACTTTTTTAAAGGGATGTTATGGTTCAAAGTAAAACCGAAAATCCCTTGACATTCGCTAGTTATGGTAAGCTAAGCAACCATAACTCGCGCCACCTATGTGCATTGCTAAGACTAACACCCAGGACAACAAAGATGACATCACAAATGTGACACAAACATTTTCCCCCATTCAGTCAAAGGGGAAAAGAGATGTTTTGGGAACCCCCTTATAACTCCCCCCCCCCGACCAAACATCATCAAACTTTCCAAAGAGGGGGCGTGGCTAGCAGTGAGATGAGGTAGATGTGTGTCTGTTCGGCTCCTGAACATCCTGGAAAAAAAAGCCTGATTTTCTAAGGTTTCGGGAGCTGAAACTCCTTCGTATGCAGGCAAACATCCTTGGGCACACTTGATCCGAAGATCGGGAAAAACCGCAGCCAGAGCCACTGGAGACGTCCGAGCGAAGTTTGGTGGCGAGCGAAGCCCGGCCTGCCTTCAAGATGGCCGCGGGCGTGCTTGATCGGACGCTTTGAGCCAGTGCACTGCGGTTGTGCTGGGATGGTATCCGGCCCGTGGCAGCCCAGCTGATTGTGGCGGAGAGTGGGCGCGGACCCGGCTGGGTCCCAGCAGAGTCCCGATTGGCAGGCGTGCATTTCGCCTGCCGACACGAGCGGGAGAGCGGAGAGGGAATCCACCAGAGGCGGAGACAGGGTCCCCCTGCACCTACCTTCTGAAGCCCGGAGGGAGCAGCGGTCCGGAACGTCTCCAGCCGGGAGGCCAGCTGGGCCAGCCGGGTCGAGGAGGGCTGCACTCCCCGTACGGGCCCTGCCCCCTGATTTCGGTGACGGGCGAAGTGACCCGGAGAGGAGCTGGGGCCGTGGGGGAGCCGCAGCAATGTCGCGGCTCTCTGCCTGTCCGGTCCCGCAGGCACTGCTGGCCCAGTGACACAAGAGCAGGCCGGCGCGGGTGCTTGCATACGAGCGGAGGAGACACCCCGAACCAGAGACGTACTGCGGCCCTGCAGCGGGCGGCTGCAGGGTGCGGTAGAAGGCCTCCTGAAAGTGTGGAGTGTTGCAATATGAACAGGAGGTGAGATCTTGTCACGGAGCCCTAGAACAGAAGACCACAAGGGGCCTGGCACGTCGGAGAGGTACGGGGGACAGGAGACACACGGGGGGGCATTGCGCCAAGGCAAATACACCGGCCCACACTGCGCAAGTGACATTTGGAGCGGGGTAACATGCAACAGCCTTGGTCAGCTAGCTGTCCCGAAGCGGAGCAGTGTTAGGGGCGGCATCAGCGAGACTGGACACTGTGCGCATCAGCAGGCCTCCCCCCCAACATCAGAATATCCTGGCCTGCCTTTGGTGGGTAGATTGGACCCGGTGCATACTACGTTGTGGTCTCCACCGCAAACCCCCCCCCCGCGTGGAAAGCACGTAGTGAAACATCCACTACAGAGGTGCCAACGCAACGAAACACTAAGCACCCAACGTGGCATCATGGGGAAGGATAAAGCGAGGAAGATTCCCACACAGAGCAGAATGGACCAGTATACCATTCCCCCACCCCAGCCCACTGACCACCACCTGCTATCCGCGGAGGAGATGGGATCAGACCACGGTATCTTGCTGAAGGATATCATGGCTGCCATAGCGGACTCTCGCACATCCATGGAGCAAAAAATGGATGGCATAAGTATGGATGTTTCCCTCCCTCGGCATTACCTCCAAAAACTAACGGCGCACACTGGAGAAGCTGAACAGCGCATATCCACCACGGAGGACAGGATGAACAATATGCAACAGCAACTCCACAACGCGACATCCAAACTGAAGGTATTGGAGGACAGAATGGAGGAGGGAGAGGGTAGATCCAGACGCAATAATGTGCGCATCCTTGGTATACCCGAAAAGGCGGAGGGCGCCTGCATGGAACTTTTTTTAGAGCAATGGCTTTCTGATCTATATGTCCCCGACGCCTTCTCTAAGTTCTTCTCCATAGAGAGGGCGCACAGAGTACCCGCGACCAGACCACCACCTGGAGCCCCCCCACGAACTGTAATAGCGAGATTCCTAAATTACAGGGATCGCGATGCCCTACTGCAACATGCGCGTGCCAAGGGAACTGTCACATTCAATGGCTCCAAAATCGCCTTTTTCCCAGACTACACACGGGAAGTGCAAAGGACAAGACAGCTCTTCGACCCTCTGAAAAGGCAATTGCACGCGATGGGAGTCAAATATGGGCTGCTCTTCCCTGCACAACTCAAGATCTACCACAAAGGTACAACAGTCCATGACCCCAGGTAATGACCCCAGGGAGGCTTGGCGTTGGGCTGAGCAGAACATAGAAGGAGACTGGTCGGCACCTCGCGAAAATAGGGGGAGAAATCGAAGACCCCCGCCAGAACAACAGTGAGAACCCCGACGACCACCAGCGCAGGACCCGCCAGAAGATGTGGGGGGTTGAACCCCCTTCCGGCGCCCCCCCTCCTCCGAAAAGTGCCTAGCAACACCCTATGGCCACGCTGCGACAACCAAAGCAAGCAATAGACCCCCCTTTTATTACAGTTTTACAGCACACACACACATATGAAACGACAGGCAAAATATACCCACCTGTAGCGGTCGTGGTAAGCCCTGAGCCCTACAGTAAAAGGAGAAAATCCCCCCCTCCCCGCCCCCCGGGGAGCAAGTCAATCCCGCGTGTAGCGCACGGGTTCTTTCCCGCGGGGACCAGCCCTAGGGGAATAGCACCCTCCCCCCTTGGGTTTAATCCAGGGGAAAGTCATTCTCACCTGAAATCAAGTTTAGTGCATGTTAAGTGTCCGGTTGACACCATAGAATTATTGTTCGGGCGACCGATGTTTCTAGTTGGGAGGAGTATGGGGTGGGGGCTTAGGGGTTTGTTAAGGACAGCTTCAATAGAGACCAATCAAACTCATAAGGGTATGTGGCTCAAATGGATGTCGGGACCCCACGGGCAGGGCTCTAATGGGCGTATACCGCCGCCGGAGACAATGAGGGTCAATACCAATAAATGCTCACATGGCAGAGGATAACAGTAAGGCTGACGCCCTCAGAACGCTAAGGCTCATGTCTTGGAACGTAAATGGCCTGGGCAATACCATCAAGCGTCGTTTGGTGCGTCAATTCCTGAATAGACGAGGGGCTGATATAGTGTTCCTATCCGAGACACATCTCGCAGGCACAGAATGTACCCTATTCAGACGAACTAACTATAAGTTAACATTCCACTCCGACTTTACGATGGGCGCAAGAGGCGTCATGATCCTGATACAAAAAAATCTCCCTTTCCACCTCCACTCAGTGATCCATGATACAGGCGGTCGATACATATATGTGACGGGCGAGTTGTGGGGACAATCCGTGGCACTAATAGCAATTTACGCACCACCAACCCTTCTAGAGCCACTACTCACCGACATCACCCCGCTAATCGCCAACGACACCTCCAACTACATGATATTAGGTGGTGACTTTAATGAAGTTATGAATGTAACCCTGGACAGATCACATATACGCAACAGGAACCCTAACGTCCCCACCAGGCTGGCCACATTCACCAATGCACTCATCCTTTGCGATGTGTGGAGAGAACTCCACCCAGACACTAGAGCGTACTCCTTCCACTCGGGGGCACATGCCTCGCTCTCCAGGTTGGATTATTTTTTCACTCCCGCAACCGACCTATACAGGGCGCAAGAAATAAATATATTTCCTAGAGGCATCTCTGACCATTCCACGATTGAAATGCTACTTAAACATCTCGGAAAATCCCACCGCCGTGCTGGCGTCTGAACAGCTATCAACTGGGAGACCCTGAGCTGGTTGACAGACTTCAGGAAACTACTAATACCTACTTCGAGCTAAACACACAGGCAGGAACGAACCCTGAAATGCTGTGGGAAGCTTATAAAACGGACCTAAGAGGCGAGGTAATATCGTGGATGACGGCCAAAAAGACGCAGCATATGAGCAAGATCCTTGAAGCAGAGACACAGGTCAAACAGGCAGAGGAGGAGCACATAAACGAAAGTACGCCAGCCTCTAATCGGGCGTTGCTACTAGCCCAAAAAAGACTGCAAAGCATTGCAATGGATAACGCTAGGCAGGCACATACTGCAGTGAGAGCAAGGATCTACGAAACAGGCGATCAGGCCGGCAAGATGCTGGCATGGCTGGAAAGAAAGGAGCAGGGACGCAGCCATGTCCAAAGACTTGAAGTAAGAGGAGCAAATGCAGGAGCAACAGATCAGGAAATAACACAAAGCTTCACGGAATACTATGCTGAGTTGTACGGTGAACCCACAGACTCAATTGACGCTATGATCATGGACCACATTGAAATTCCTGCCCTAAACGAGGCGCAACGGCAGCAATTGGAGCAGGAGATCACGGAGGATGAGATCTTAAGTGCCATCTCTGGTCTCCAGTCGGGTAAGACTCCTGGCCCAAATGGCTTCCCGGTGGAGATATGGCGTAGGGTAGGCACCAACGTGATAGCCCCCCAGTTGCTGAAAATGTACCTCCATGCAAGAGAAAAGGGCACACTCCCTCCAGATCTACGAGAAGCAACGATAGTAGTGATACCCAAGCCAGACAAGCCCCCAGAAAGATGCAGCTCATACAGGCCCATCTCACTCATTAACTCTGAGACTAAAATACTTGCAAAGCTGCTGGCGGACCGGCTACAGAAGGTAATTCCTGCCCTGATACACCCGGACCAATGCGGCTTTATGCCACAAAGATCAACTCGCATGAACCTCCGCAGGCTGTTTTCAGCGTTGGAAAGGGCCGACAGCATACAGGGACCACTAGCCCTGTTAGCAATCGACTTTGAAAAGGCCTTCGATTCAGTGAGATGGGAAGCTGTCTGGACCATAATGCGCCGCATGGGCTTTGGTGATACCTTCATGAGCTGGGTGCGTCTGCTGTCTGAATCCCCGGTTGCTAGGACCAGGGTCAATGGCTGGAGATCTGAGCTGTTCAAGCTGGGGAGAGGTACGAGGCAGGGCTGCCCACTATCAGCCATTATCTTCGCCATTGCCATCGAACCTCTGGCGATCTTTCTGCGAAACACCCTAACCTGGGAGGGCCTCCGGTGGTCTGAGACCTGGGAAGATAGAATATCTCTGTATGCGGATGATTTACTCATCTACCTAAAGGACCCAAACGCTTCTTGCCCCAAGGTTGTGCAACTACTGAGGCAATATGAGGCATTCTGCGGGCTACGTGTGAACTGGTCCAAATCTATCCTTTTCCCTATAGGAGGTACCTTGGTGGCGGACCTAGCATCGGGCCCCTACCAGATCGAGAAGGAGCGGTTTAAATATCTGGGAATACATGTCACAGCACAACTTACGGAATATACAACACTGAACTTCTCCCCCCTGATCACAAGATTTGCAGAAGACACTGACACTGGATTGCCTTGCCACTGACGCTGCTGGGCAGGGCAGCTCTGTTCAAAATGATTGCCCTTCCCAAATTTCTATACATTCTGCAAAACGCGCCTTTGTACATCCAACAGCAGGTCTTCCACAAAATTGAATGCATTCTTCGGAAATTGCTTTGGAAAGGGGGATACCCAAGAATTGCGCTTGCCACTCTTCAGAGGTCCATCTGGGAGGGGGGGATCGGGTTGCCCAGACTGCAATCATACCACTGGGCTGCTCAGATGGAGGTGGTGAATGATATGCTCCACGGTGACAGGAACCTGCCACACATCAAGGGTCTCCACTGTAACGCCACGGCGAAACCAGTCGAGCTCCTCTACAGTGACCTGAACCGACCTCCGAGACCAGACATGGCATCTCACATAATGAGAATTTGGAAGGAAGCGCTTCGATACTTAGGCTGGGGAGGGAAAACAACTTTGGCCCAGCCGCTATGGAACAACTGCAATCTGCCCGAAATACGAAAGCTGCCAAGATGGCCCGAGTGGACCCAACGCGGAATCTCCAGTGTCGGAGACGTCGTACATGAGGATAATCTGGCGACATTCGAGATGCTGCAGGGGAAATTCTCCCTGCCGGTCACAGAAAGATTCCACCATATGCAACTGGTGCATGCTTGGACGGCCCATCGACAGCCCATGCAGGAACTACCGGAAAGCTCCCCACTGGAGCGTAATATAGTCCAAGACCGGGTGGAGTGGAAGGTTACCTCCACAATGTACAACGTAATAACCTCATTTGCGACACCGGAGCTATCCAGTCTTAAAGCAAAATGGGAATGCGATGTAGGCCAGCTTCTGCCAGAGGACTGGGTGGAGGCCCTGATGTACCCGTGAGAAACAACTATCTCCTCAAGGCTCCGACTGGTCCAGCTGAAGATACTAAATCGCACCTACTACCCGACAGTGGCCCTCTTTCGCTGGGGTAGGGCCTCGGATGCAAGATGTCTGCGCTGCAAGCGTGAGGAAGGTACCTTTTTCATATACTGTGGGATTGTGGTAATATCCAGCAGCTATGGCAGAAATGCTGCGATAAACTGTCCAGAGTGCTGGGTAAACCGATACAGAGGTGCCCGAAGCAACTGCTTTTGGGGATCTCCGGGGAATCTGACATTTCCCGCTATGAGAAACTGCTATGGTCCACTGCGATGGCGGTTCTCAGGAGGAACATTGCTCAGTTGTGGGGATCGGAGCGCACACCCAGTTACGACCAATGGGTCACGGATGTGGACATATGTGCAGTAAAGGAGCACCGTGTGTACAAAGCAAGGGGCTGCCCGAAAAAAGCTGAGAAAATATGGAAAAGGTGGGAGGATGATGACTGAGGACCATGGGCAAGTACTGTAACCACTGAGAACGTGGAGGCCCACCGAAGGGGGAAATATTGACTGTTAAGCACACCCTGGGTCACGAGGACACCCAATGCCGATTCCGATGGACTGTCGTACCATGGTCCCTGAAGCTGAGTTGTTAATGTTATTGTTTTTTCTTGTCTACCTCGCTCCCCCCCTACTATCCTCTCTCCCTCCCCCCCATGTCCCCTACCTGGAGCGTCGAGAGATGAATGTAATGTTGTTGTAAGCTGAAAATCAATAAAATCTTTGATCAAAAAAAAAAAAACTTTCCAAAGAAATTCAGAGTTGCCCATATACTTTATTTGCAAAGTTTGGTGAGGATTCGTCCAGGAGGAGCAGAGTCATAAGGCACCCAAAAAGTGCTCTTCCTATAGAAACAGCAACTTCACCATAACTACACAGCCACTAACGTGGCTCTCTAATATGATGCAGTGGTTGTGGGCAGGGCCTTGAGGTTTGGATGTATGTCCAGAGATATTCAAATGTATGGGTGTACAGTGCCTTATAACTCCACTGCTTATAAGGTCGTTCTTCCATGCACCTAAGACTGTACACCCTCCCCAGAACCATCTGACCGCTAAGCAATTCTACGGGTGTATGCATTGCTGTCATATGATATGGTGGTTCTGGCCTGGGCCTAGAGTTTTGGGAGTATGGCGTACGGCCTATGGCCTGCAGCCATGCACCCAAAGCTCTACATCCTGCCCACAACCACTGCACTATATAAAATCCATGTTGCTTTATAACTTCAGTGCTTGTAACTTTGTTCTTGGGTTCATAGCCTTTGGCCATGCACCCAAGACTCTACGTCCTGTCCAGAACCACCACAGCATATCGCACCCATTGGGGCTGGTAACTTTACTATGTATAAATGTGATCTTGGGTGCATGGCCTTTGGCCATGCACCCAACACTCTGGGCCCTCCCCACAACCACCTCATTGATGTTTAATACTACGGGTGTATCTATAGCTGTGATATGCTACAGTAGTTGTGACCAAACCTTAGAGTTTTGGGTGTAAGGCCATAGAAATTTCCAAAGAAAATATGAGTACATCACATACTTTTTTTGCAAAGTGGCGGGGGCAGCGAAGAAAGATGACGTACTTCACGCTGTTCCACAACCAATCAGTGAAAGCGCCACATGTCAACGGACAAGACGTTTTTCCCCCATTCAGTATATGGTGAAAGAGACGTTTTTGGACACCCCCCTATAATTTTTCCCCCCCTGGACCAAACATCACCAAACTTTCCAAAGAAATTCAGAGTGGTCCATAAATGTTTCGTACAAAGTTTGGTGAGCATTCGTCCATGGGGAAGCAGAGTTATAAGGCACCCAAAAAGTACTATTCCTATGTAAACAGCAACTTCACCATAAGTACACAGCCACTACCGTGGCTGTGTAATATATATATATATATATATAGGACTAATAGAAACCTATGAAATGCAATGAAAAAACTTTGTTAAAGGGACGTTATGGTTAAGTTGCACTAATAAACACCTATGAAATTCAGTAAAAAAACGTTGTTAAAAGGACGTTATGGTTACAAGTAAAATCGAAAAAACCCTGAAATTCAGCAGTTATGGTAAGCTAAGCAACCATAACTCATGCCACCACCGTGCACTGCTAAGACTAACACTCAGGACATCATAGATGAAATCACAAATATCATTGATGACATCACCAATGACATCACATGTCTAACCCCTTTTTTTTGTTCACTGCCATATCTAGGCGGGTTTATTTACTGACAGTCAGAAACGTAACTTTCTAAAGATATTACTTTTATAGATATTGCTATTCTCACATGTTCTTACACTACTTTCCTTAGAATGTAATAGCATCTTATGATGTACATATATTGGGGTAGAAGCAGACCTGAAACATAGCAATCATTTTTGTGCGTGAATACAAACATGTAGATTATACACAGTTGCTAATGGTACTGCCTCTTGTTTGCTTACTTTGCTCTCCATACATAAACCCCATATTTGTATGCATTGTAGTCTATTTATGTTTTGTGTGTATTAGTAGAAATATGTAGTAAGTGAAGCATTATTAGCTATTTAGTACATGTTCCACAGTACGGAAAAGTCTGATACAGAAGCATTCACCGTTTTATTATATAACTTTGGAAAATTACAAATATAGCACCTCTGTGGTGTATGCTGCAGCCAATACCTACATTTCTGTATGAGTAGGTTCCTGTACTAGAAAGAACACTGCAATGGAATGTTCTTTAGAAAGCTACATTGTGTGATGAAGTATGTAGTTTATTACACATCTCCCGATAATCCCTGATACTTTTTTGCCAACATTACATTCACAACTCCTTGTATGAAAAGTAAATGCAATAACAATGCAATGCAATAACGTCCCTTTAACAAAGTTATTTCATTGCATTTCATAGGTTTTTATTAGTCCTCTATATTTATATATATATATATACTTATGGTGAAGTTGCTGTTTACATAGGAAGAGTACTTTTTGTACTTTTCCATTACCAATCTAGTACACAGTACATACTGGGAAGAATTTTATCAAAACTGCTATCTATCTTAAAAATTGCATCAGTTATTGCCATCCCTCATCCACAAGAGCCGCCACCACCACCAGCTGGACGACCTCCACAACAAAAAAAGCACACTACTTTCAAAGACAATGAAGAGAAGCAAGAAGATGAGGTAGAGGAAGTGCCTACTTCTAGCACCAAGATCGAATCATGGGTGTACCAGTTCTTTGCTAATGTTGGGAGTGTACCAAAGGCTAAAGCTACCAAAGTGAAATGCACTGAGTGCAATTCTGTACTCAGTCGCAGACTACCTGGACAGTAGTCCTATGGGACCACCTCCATGCGCCGCCACACCAAATCCAATGACCGCAATACTCTCAGAAAGGTTATTCCTTTCTCAGCAAGTAGTAAACTGTCTTCCTCCACCTCATCTTCCTCAACAAATACTGCAACCACACAGCCTGATGTCTGCGGGCATTGGTGCGTTATAAATAAATAAATAAATAAATAAATAAGGAGGGCTGCGGACCATTATCGCCCATTGCAGCCCCTGAAATGGGGGATAAAGGCCATTAGCAGGGATAACTGCATTTTCTACTGATCTAGGAACTTTCAACTTCCCTTGCACACCTCCTACACCTTTTCGTACTCATTATCCATTACCAATCTAGTACACATTACATACTGGGAAGAATTTTATCAAAACTGTTATTTATCTTAAAAATGGCATCAGTTAATTGCCATCCCTCATCCACATTTAAATACAATATGTTCTAAAATGGAATATACCAAAAGAACAAAGTTAGTCTTCCAACATGATTACCTCAAAGAAACTCCACAACTAAGAGCAACAGCAGATCTACAGACCAGTAAGAACACACCTTACCAGAAGCTAGTAAGTGTACTGCATTCTACTCATATATTTGTAAACTTTCTGTATTAGATACAAAAAAGTGATATTGTGTTTTTTTTTCCCACAGAAATGTCTAATACTCTGGAGTGGCTAGAGGAGCATGTCCCACGTGAGGAAATGTCTGAAGATAGTGAACCTAATGGTAGACACTTTACTATATAAACCAATTAATAAATATTATTGTATATACATTTAACATATACATTTGTTTTTGTACAGACCATACAAAAATTGAAAATACTAAAGAAAAAGAAGTATTGGATAAGACTCTTCAGCATATAGAAGAAAAATGGACCTACTCATGGCAAATTTTAACAATTTAAAAAACTTTGTGGAGGATCACTTGAAACAAACAACTACATACCATTGTCCCACATGTATCTGTCCCCCTCACCATATCCCAGTCAATTATCCCCAAACCCTCTCCATGAACCAAAAAGTTTTGATGAGACTTCCATCCCTTCTTCACCTCATGTAAATCCTATTGAAACCCCCAATTCTCCTGTTTTTGTTTCAGTTTCCGCCTCACCTTCTCTGTCATAAATTTAACATCCATATAAAATAAAGTAACATTATTATATTATGTCCTAATTAATTTCTTGTCTTTTTTTAAAAAGCAGTTCAGGTGTCCGCGGACACACGGGTGTCCGGAATGTTCGTAAGCAAATGAAAATGGGAGCGTCCTAAGGACACTATATCTGTCCGTAATGTTCACATGCAAGTTGAAACTGTTCTAAGAACAGAGCTGGTGTTCGGAATGTCTGCAATCAAACTACCACATGCGATGTCCTGAACTGTTAGTCAATAAACAAAATGGAGGTGTCCTGAGGACGCTAGACCTGTCCGTATTGATCGCAGGCGAGCTGAAACTGTTCTAAGAACACAGGCAGTACAGTATCCTGAAATGTTCGTAAATAAACTAAATATGGGTGTCCTGAGGACGGTATACTTGTCCGTATTGTTCGGAGGCAAGCTGAAACTGTCCTAAGAACACACACGGTGTCCTGAAATGTTTATCAATAAACAAAATGGGTGTGTCCTGAGAACGCTATGCCTGTCCGTATTGTTCATAGGCAAAGTGAAACTGTCCTAAGAACAAATGCTGCGACCTGAATGTTTGTAAATAAACAAAATGGGGGTGTCCTAAGGACGCTAGATCTGTCCGTATTCTTCGCAGGCGAGTTGAAACTGTTCTAAGAACACAGGCAGTATTCTGAAATGTTTGTAAATAAACAAAATGGGGGTGTCCTAAGGACGCTACACCTGTCCGTATTGTTCGGAGGCAAGCTGAAACTGTCGTAAAACACACACAGTGTCCTAAAATATTCGTAAATAAACAATATCGGGGTGTCCTGAGGACGCTAGACCTGTTTGTGCTGTCCGTAAGCATATTCAAACTGTTCTCAGAACACATCAAGTGTCCCAGGATGTTCGCAAATAAACAAAATGGGGTGTCCTGAGGATTCTATGCCTGTCCGTATTGTTTGCAAGCGAGTTAAAACTGTTCTAAGAACAAACGCCTGTCCGTAATTGTTCGTTTCACTTGTGAGGCACTTTTAATTAGTTTCAGGACCTGAACAGTGTCCGTAGAACACCAACGCGCATGCGCAAAACAGTTTCAGTGCATTTTTTGACACCCGCTCCCTTCGCGGACATGTTTGCGAAGCTATCATATGACCGCAACCACGCTGAGCGTGTATTCTGACTGCGAACACTGTTCGTGTCCCTGAACAATTTAAAACTACCTTTTCAAGCAATCCACAATATTTTTCAATAATAACTCACCATAGCACAAGTCCCACATAGTAATCCTGAGTTTCTACATACTTTTTGGGACTTTTTAAACCTTTTTTTGGTGTTCGATCTGTCCGCGGATGGCGCGCATGTCTGCTAACCGCGCACAAGCACCCCTATAAAAGGCCACACACTAGAGCTCATTCTCATTGTGTTTCTGGCTATCTTACAGAACACAGTGCATTTTCCAGACAACTTTCCAGATTTTAATCGGAAACCTGATGGCATCCATGGCTGCAGTACTGCCACCTGGTGCTACATCTGCCTCAGCACCACCCCCACCCCCTCCACCACCACCACCTCCCCAAGTGCCCGAAGAGGGGAACAGGAGTGAGGATGCAGAGTAGGATGAAGAGGATGACGAGAATGAGGTAGAGGAACTCCCTACTACCAGCACTCGGCGTGAGTCTTGGGTGTGGCGGTTATTAACCATTCATGGTAATGTTCCTAAGGCGCGTGCGAACCGAGTCACCTGCAAAGAGTGCAAAATGGTACTCAGTCGCGGGAGTGCTGGTTCATACAGCTTTGGGACAACTAGCATGAAGCGACACCTAAAGTCATTCCACACTGGGGCCATTCGCAAGGTTGTACCTTGCGAGGCGCATAGTAGGTTGACTTCCTCTACTTCATCCGCCGTTGCTGATCCTGTCACCACAAGGAACACTCCTGTGCGACAGCGTATTCCTCAAACTGCCGCACAGGCCATATGCAATACTGATGACCCTTACCTTTCGAGGGTCACAGTTGTGTGTATGTACTGCGACGCAGTACTCTGCAGGGGGGAGAGACTTCGAAGTGCTTTTGAGGCTCTGGTCTCAGAGCACGAGAAGATCTGCTCACTACCCAAGTAAAACCCACTCTACCTCTTCCTCTCTCCACCTGCCTTTTCTTATCCCTGTGGTTGGTGTCCCCCCTTACACTCATTTTCCCTCCTCTCCTAGTGTATTGTAAATAAAAAAGGCTCTTTTCAGAGCCGCCTTTCACAGTTTAAACATAGAAGTGAAAATAAATGAAGCAGGGCGCTGTGTATTTTTTAGAAGTCCGCGGACAGTCCGCGAACATCTAAAATTATGGGGTGCTGCCCTATCATAACCATTGCAGTTTTGTCTGAGAGGAAGTGGTGGCTCTGAAAAGAGCCTTTTGGTGGTGTTTGTTTGTGTTTGAAAAATTTAAAATGCTCAACACCTACTACAAAATGGATGCTGTAATTCCAAAAAAGGTTGCAATGCATTTTGTACATTTCTCAGAAAAATCTGATTGCCAGCATAAGTAAAATGGACTCCATCTCTGCGAAAAAAAGTAAATGTGTTATGAAACATCATATTTTCATTGTGAAAAGAGGACATTCCAAAATCTTTTAGGAAGGCACAAACAGCCTTATTGACATTGCGCCTTGCTTTCTCCATTTTTGGGCCAAATGAAGAAGAACAAAGCCACATTTGTCGCTGCGCAATCCGTGGAAAAATTACTTGAGAGTTTGGAAACATGTCCATGACCTTCCCAAGTCCTTCAAAGAAATTCCAGACACACTGTTCCCTCCACAATGAATTACAATCATGACTGGATGTAGCTCTGTCTCCAAAGTAGCACAGAGAGGTAGCAAGTCCAACCACTTCATTCCACGTGCTCCATGCCAGTGCACTTCCACATGTGGGAATCCAAGATCTACAGCTGCTCCACAGCTTTCTGCATGCACCTTCAACCAATGTATCCACGAGTCTCCCAAAATCCAAACAATCTGTTTTCTGAAACACACAGCCATAGCTATCTGTTCTTCTCTCAGCAAAAAGAGTATCTGAGAAACTCTCTCCTGGCACAACACACCCACTAAACTTTACTGACCAATCCCTTGGTCTGCTCATTCTCATTTGCATGCCTCCCCACCCCAAAATCCGTGGATGTAACACGCAATGTCCTCGGACGTTCGCCATGTCCGCGGACATATCATAACATGGACAGTCCTTCTACCATTTTCATTTCACTTTCTGTGCTATTCCCTCATTGGATATAGCTAAGAAGTCACACGACCATCCACCAATCACATCCAAGACCTCTACATCTAACTGCATCCTCATAGATCAGCACTTCAAATGTACTGTTAATCTCTCCGAGTACAAGTGTCATATCATTGGAAAGCACCTTCTACAAGAAATACTTTACAAGTCTCCAAGATTTCTACTTGCAGCTGCATGCATATCCATATGCATGAACACAAACTACAGGTATGCATATTTTCTGTATAGCACATGTACAATTCTTATACATTCATAAAAACAGATTAACTGACTTTTAGCTTGTATAATCTATAAAATGAACTTACTGTCATTTTTTCCATCTCCTATAATCAACTGTCACTTCCAAACCTATTTAATTTCTTTTTACACACACATTTGCAAAACATGTTGAACTAACATATTTAAAGTACAATATAAAGGGTCAACATACTCTATTGCATGCACACAGTATGTTCAGATATCAAACAACAATACTTGTACAAAAACATGAAAATGTATTTATTTATTTATATTTATATAACACGCAAGCAGCCCATGGGCATTGAGGCGCTGTTACTTGCAAGAGCTTAGTTACAGGAATAGTGGCATTCAGTGGTACATTATGAATTCCACAAGGCATAGAACTGATATTTTGGTTGGTACAGTTAGTCATTACAATATAGCTTATGCATTAAGAACATATGATATGTATTCAACTGGTGCGACGCATCTTATGTGAATAAGATAGTTTTCATGGTTTTGCGGAAGGCTCTGAGGATCAATGTCAATTAAAAAAATCAATGTCTACATTAAAAACAGTGTTATATACAAACAAAATTACTAATTTATTTCCTTTACAATTGCAGTGAAGACCATTCTCCTGAAAAGAAGCAGCCGAATTAAAAGTACAAAGAACAACTAAGAAGAAACCTGCTCATTCCAGAAAAAAAGTAAGTTGAATACCACCATAATGTTTGTACTATTACTCAAACAAACTGTAAGGTTAATTCATGCTATTTCTACCCCTAAAAATAGAGATTGTGCACCATTCTGTCGCCAAATCCCCATTTCTTAAAGAGAGATTTACAAGCAGAATGGCTCACAAATTCCTATTTATCGGCACACAAATGACCCAACTCAGCCCCTAGAATTTTGATATTATAGAACAAACAACTGTTTTAATTGTATATCATTAGATTTACTATTTGTACTTCTCCACACCACTAGCTTACTTTCTACTGTCATCTGAACCCCAGTTTAGTAGCACATAAATTCAAGAATACACATCCCAACGAGTTGTAGTTGCCCAATGCATAATCACACACCATCACATATATCTTTATCATCTTACTCAGACACTCATGCACACAGCACACATACATTGAAGAACACCCCAACCCATACCTTCTTTATTTTTTTTAACAGACCCTCAAGAATGCCTACCAAAAATCAAGTCCGTATAAAGCAACGCAGAAGCAGAGCAAATGAAAATAGAAGTGTCCAAAATAAGCATCCATCTCTAGCAGAATTTGTAAAAAAAAGTTCAAACAAAACAGCTAATACAGTCATTTAGTGAAACAAAACAAGCTTCAAGTACAGAAACTTTGCCTCCTCTATCAAAATGTAAAACGAACCAGAAAACAATTAACAAAAATTCAGCTACCACTACAGATAAAACTGCTCCTATAAATCTTGATATAGTGCAAACTAAGCATACCAAAAAAAGTATTTTAGCAAAAAAGTTCCGTCGCAGTCCTTCAAAATCTTATAAAAACAGGAGAGAAATCAGGCACAACCCTTAAAACCTATCGTAGGAAATTAATCTTAGAAGCGTTGATAGACAGTGCAATTCTTCTCAAAAGAAAATTATTTATTTTAGGGTTAAACAAAATGAAACCACTAACAAAACTAATGACTAAATTACAAAAAATACTTCTCAATAAGCGAAATGTCAACAGAAATAACTTCTTAAGTATCTGTGGAGGTGAGTGGAGTCACACTACAAGCACAGAACCATATTTTAATGAAGAAGCATACAAACAAAAGCAAACAAATACAATTTCCATACATAGCAGTGGACGGGGTTATGAAAAAGTTAATACTACCATAATGGAACAAGAAATACTGCTTACAAAAATATCCCCAGAAAACTTAGAATTACCTCTCCATTCAACTGAATCAGAACGTCTAGTATACAAATGGCCATGCACGTCAATGTGTAACATTCCCAAAAAATCTTTCAAGTCTTTATGCCAATTCCTCAATCAATATGTGAAAGGCAAAGACAAAATCAAAATTAAACTACTGCAAACTATGGATACCTGTCCGGTGCGCAAGCACACAGGACTACAAGGACATTCATTGGCCTGCATTTCAGGACATCCTTCCAAAACCACCTTCCATTATATCAAAATGATACCAACACATCATTCAACTATAAGAAATCTAGTCTATAAACTGTATTATGCTAAAAGTCCTGCTTTAGCACTAGCCAATTTAAATAACATTCTTCTACATGGTACAGCAAAAGACCTACTTGAAGAAATCGACTATATCCAGAAAAAATATTTTGGAAGTGAAAGCCACTTACAGAATGAAATAGCTTTAAAGCAAATTAGCAACAATTCTATGCATGGCAACCTTCTACTACACACATACAAAAAAGAAATACTGAAATTTAAAAGTACATCTGCTGAAGTACCAAACCATGTGTGTGTATGTTGCCGTAGAACTTTTTATAAAAGTAACACAAAAACTGTAGACCTAACATACAAAATAGAAGACAATGAAGATTCTAAATGGTTTGAATTAGCTCTCTACCTTTTGCAGAAAACAAATAAGAAATAACTGACCTCTTAATACTTTGCAGTTACTGCACTACAAAACTTGACAACAACCAAACTTCTTCACGTGCTATCACAAATAATTTGGAATTATTTCCACTATCAAAACCCCTAAAACAACTCAATTTATATGAGAGCATCATAATTCAAACAGTGCATCCCTTTCAAGCAATAATACGCCTTCAACCAAAAACAGCAAAATTACCTCCCTCTGAATTAGTGAAAGGTATTCGTGGAAAAGTAGTGTATTTACCATTAGATCTAAAACAAAATGTGCACACTCTAGGAGTGCAACGTTGCATGGAGCAATCTTGAATTATGTTAGTAAATGGTGTACCTACAAAAGACAAAAAAAATTGGTAACAACTGGTAGATTTACATAAAGTTAGACAAGCCTTGCAATATCTAAAAGACAATAATGAATGCTACAAAGAAATTAATATTGAAGAAAACTTGAAGGATACCACTGAAATAATTCAAAAGACACAAGAAGCTGGTCAAATTAAGCTCCTAGATCCTGCTACAATATCCAATACTTTAGACGATTATACAATTCATCCATTGCACTCTAATGACACTGTAGAAGATGCACTAGAAACATACCAAATGTGTCAAACAAAAGGATCCCCAATCAGCATATGGGAAAAAAGTATAGAAGCACATGCTTTTCCTCTACTCTTTCCTACTGGCAAAGGAGGAAGGTACGATGATAGACCTATCAAATAACAGCATCAGAATACCGCTCGTTACGGATGTATTCTGAAGATCACAGCTTTAGACAAAATACTACTCTTTGAAAGTGAACTAGCAACTTTATGTTATGGAGTTGCACACACATTAAAATCAGGATCCCACTTTCAAAATATGTCAGCTACACAATTATTACAAAAAGTGCAACAAAAAGATGAGGTTTTACAATCAAATATTACAAATCTATTAGCAAACATGCGTGGTACAAAAGAGTACTGGTTTCAACATCATGGAGATGTACGCTGTATGATAAGAAACCTTGCCCCACCCACTTGGTTTGTTACATTAAGTTGTGCAGAATATGCGTGGGAAGATTTACATGATTCCTACGCATATCAAACAAAAACAAAACAAACATAGATATACTAACACCTGGAGAACTTTGTTCTCTAGATCCTGTTAATGTTTCAAGATATTTTCACCATCGCTTATACACTTTATTTGTAATAAAACTGCTCCTCCCCTCGGAGAAGTGCAACACTTCTTTTGGAGAAAAGAATACCAAGACAGAGGAGCACCACATATCCACATGCTTTTATGGATTAAAGATGCTCCTAAATTTGGTCAAGACAATGACACCACTGTGTTACAGTTTATTGAAAAATATGTCACTTGTGAAATTCCATCAGAAGCAACAAATAGTGATCTTCATGCACAAATTTTACAATTTCAAAGACACAAATGTGGCAAATATTGTCGTGACAAATACAAAAACAAAGGGAAATACTACACCAAATGCCGCTTTGGTTTCCCTAGACTGGTTACAAAAACAGGTCAAATGAAGAACTTCATGTCTTCAGTTAGACATAGGGCCTCATTACGACCCAGGCGGTAAGTTACCGCCTGGGCCGTGACTTTACCACCATGGCGTAAACTACGTTTACGCCATGGTGGTTGGCGGACTTACCGCCCCATTCCGAGGTCGGCGGGGCGGTAAGTCCCCAATCCCCATTTACCCTTCCCCATTCCCATTTTTGCCCCATAGGGCATAATGGGAGTGGGGAAGGCGTTAATTACGCCACCGTAAATTACGGTGGCGTAATTAACTCCATGGTCCCTTAGCGCCATGGATTTTAACACCTGCTAAAAGCAGGTGTTAAAAGCGCCATGGCGCTAAGGGACCTCGTAATTGGCGGTAAGGGGTCGGCGCAGCTAACGCTGGCGTTAACCCCTTACCGCCAGGGTCGTAATGAGGCCCATAGTGTTAAAGGTAAATCACCTAAAAATACATATTACATAAAAAGAATAGAAGAAGACAAATATATCAATGATTACAATGCAATCATTGCCCACTTATGGAATGCAAACATAGATGTGCAGTACATTGCAGACAATTGCACTGCGGTTGCACAATATGTTACAGCATACTTACCCATAGCAGAAAAAACAGAGCCCCAAGACCTCTGGAATGACCTGTCATAAGACAAAACACTGTCTGAGAAATTATACAGCTGGGGCATAAAAATGCTCTCCCATAGAGGATGTGGCTCCTATGAAGCAGCAGATCGTTTAACTAGTACTGCTTTGTATGGAAAATCTGAAAATATAGTATGGCTAAGTCTTGGTCCTGCTAAATCTAGAAAAAGAGTTCTAAAATCATACGAAGATATAGAAACAATAGCCAAACATGATCCCAACAGTAAAGACATTTTAAAAAACAATTTACTGGACACATACTACCCAAACAGAAGTACCACTTTGGAAACCATCAGGCCGATTCATGGAATTAATGTGCGCCGAAAAAACGGCGCACGCGTGCGAAAACGTGCGATTCGCAGTGAAATAGCGAAAATCGCAGTGCAAGTGCGATTATCGCACATCAATTCATGGAAGTCCGTGCACGCACAAAATGTGGGATGTGCACTGAAAAAGTGCGTGGCGCATGCTGGCGCACGCTGGCGCACAGGGCATCGAACGCCGTGCGATAAGGCCACAGCGAATTCGCACATAACAAAAGCAGGCGTAACACGGGGCGTCACACGCAGAATGGGGAACAACTCGTGAAAATGTGGGCATCACGGGGGAAGTACAGGAGGCAAGTGCGCAGAACGCCCAGACGCTCGCCTACAACACGTATTCATGGAATCGAATAGGGAAAAACAGCGCACGGCCAAAGACGTGCACAGGCCCATACATGTCCGCCACACGAAAGCAGGCGGTAGCGTCCCTGCGCAGGAAAAAAATGTGTGCCACGCACGAGAAGGCCCACACGCGATCGGGCCTGGGGGAGCGTGCACGTGTATTACAGAGGTGCGCGAGAAGTTTCACACGCGATCGGGCCTGGGGAGCGTGTGCGTGTATTCCAGAGGTGCGAGAGAAGTTTCACACGCGATCGGGCCTGGGGGAGCGTGTGCGTGTATTACAGAGGTGTGCGAGAAGTTTCACACGCGATCGGGCCTGGGGGAGCATGTGCGTGTATTCCAGAGGTGCGCGAGAAGTTTCACACGCAATCGGGCCTGGGGGAGCGTTTGCGTGTATTCCAGAGTTGCGCGAGAAGTTTCTCACACGCGAATGGCCTGGGTGCGTGTATTTCAGGGGTGCACGAGAAGTTCCACACGCGATCGGGCCTGGGGGAGCGTGTGCGTGTATTTCAGAGGTGCGCAAGAAGTTCCACACACGATCGGGCCTGGGGGAGCGTGTGCGTGTATTTCAGAGGTGCACGAGAAGTTCCGCACGCGATTGGCCTGGGCGCGTGTATTTCAGAGGTGCGCGAGAAGTTCCACACGCGATTGGCCTGGGCGCGTGTATTTTAGGGGTGCGCGAGAAGTTTCTCACACGCGATTGGCCTGGGCGCGTGTATCTCAGGGGCTCGCGGGTGTTTTTACACGTTATCGGGTCTGGGGGAGCGGGGTACGTGTATTTCAGGGGCTCGCGGGTGGTTTTACACGTGATCGGGCCTGGGGGAGCGGGGTACGTGTATTTCAGGGGCTCGCGGGTGTTTTTACACGCGATCGGGCCTGAGGGAGCGGGGTACGTGTATTACAGGGGCTCGCGGGTGGTTTTACACGCGATCGGTCCTGGGGGAGCGGGGTACGTGTATTTCAGGGGCTCACGGGTGGTTTTACACGCGATCGGGCCTGGGGGAGCGGGGTACGTGTATTTCAGGGGCTTGCGGGTGGTTTTACACGCGATCGGGCCTGGCGGAGCAGGGTACCACTCACCGTCTGCCTTGCATGTAGAAGAACGCGTAGCCAACACCCACCCGCTGTGAAGTAATAGCGTGTGAACCCCAACGCCTGCAAGACACACGCACCGCACCCCACGAAAAGCAACGCCCGTGCGCGATACGTCACAGACACGCATATGCGCTAAGAGCCTTTGGTCCAATGGAATCGCGTATGCGTGCTGACGCGCTTACGCGCTAAAGGCCTTTCCTCGATTCACACACTGACGTGCAGAATTTTCACGTGCCAAATCACTCCGTATAAAGCTGGCCACGCGTAAGCACACGGAAGACCACGCTCCTGCCCAAAAGGCCGAATTACTGCCCCCCAGAGCCCCAAGCAGCCTCCCACAAGCCATCTGCTGCTGCCTGCCTGCCTGCTGCCACAGTGCCCTGCCATTTGGTGCCTGCACATCAGCCATCTGCAGGGGTCCAGTTGCTGTGTCCACCCCTGCTGGAACAGAACACTCCCGACTGGGATACCATCGCTCCACAGCCCAGCCCCAGGACCCAGTTGCACACCCACGCCTGCCTCGGGGGTCGCCATGTCGGGGCAAACACCATCCGAGACCACTAGTGACCCCCGGCCAGAGGGGCAGAGGGCCACCAGCTTCAGTCAGAAGGAAGTTGGTGTCCTGGTGGAGCTTGTCCTGGGGCATTATGATGCCCTCTTCAGATCACCACGCGCCGACAAGGAAGGACGGGACAGGATCTGGGTCGACTTTGTGGTTGCCATCAACGCGGAGGGGGTGGCAACCCGCAACATCAAGCAAGTCAAGAAGCGCTGGGAGGACTTCAGGTCCAGGACCCTCATAAAGGCCCGGCGCCTCGTGGAGGGGGGCCGGGGCAGCATGAGTACCATCCAGCTGAGGGTCCTGGAACGCGTACACCCAGCGCTCCATGCCCAGGTCCTTGAGAGGCAGACCCGTCTGGAGTCGAGCGGTAAGTGGCCAAGCATTGCTGTGTGAGACAGGGCATGTTGCAGCGTGCTTGTTGTCTGATACTTGCCTGTATGTGTGACATAGGCCATGTACGCGTGTGTGTGTGCAGGGACATCATGGTCATGCATGTGAGACCAGTAATGTGTGAAGCACACGGTTGGTGTATGTGTTTAAATGTAACATGGGGAGCCCTATGCGGAATGGACACATGAGAGCATGCCAGTCTCTGTTCCTGGACATGGGTGTGGGTGAGGGATGGGTGCTGATGCCATGTACATGTATGGTGTCCTTGTCTGTGTTTCTGACCTGCGTGTCTGTGACTTGTGGATGCCATGGATGCATGACACATGTCTGTGACAATGTTCAGATTCACTGATGCAGCCTAGTTATCCTTGTATCCACTGTGTCTGGGGTGTATGAGTCCAGATGGATGAAAGTACGTTGAAGTGTGTGCATGTGATAGGCATGACCCATGATGCATGTGAGTCCAAAAACAACATTGTATGCTTCAAGAGTCCCTTGGACATGTTTGCTTATGTCCATAGCATGCGCCATGCCTGTTACTGCATGTGTTTTGCCTGCACTGACCCATGTGTTGTGGAGGGACATGATGGAAGTGATCTTTGACAGTGCCACTCATCTACTATTGCTTCCTGTCTAGGGGACCATTGTACAGTACCCTGTTGCTTGTGTTCTATGTCTCCCTCTACACAGCGCAAAGTGAAGAAGAGGGCGGAGACGGCGCTGTGGAGCTAAGCGGCGTGGATGCCCCCACGGCTGCAGCGGAAGGGGTGGGTGAGCCCCCACAGGGGCTTGCAACAGCGGAAGACGGTGTGGAGCCATCCAGGTTGGTGGTTTCCACAGAGGAGGAGGAGGCCGCTACTGAGCCGCACATGGGGCCTGGTGGGGGCATCCCTGCTGGTGCAAGTGGTGCAGTCAGGGGCAGGGGCAGGAGGCAGCACGGGTCGCTGTGGAGGTGCCTGTGCATGTCACTGTCCCTGACACTGTGACTGCACCACCATGCACCAGCAGGGATGCCCCATCCCAGGCCTGTCCGCAGGTAGGGGGATGTCCATGTCATCTGACTCCCCTCCACCTGCGGACGAGGGGACCCCTGGCCGTATGGAGAAGGTCCTGATTGGTGTCGCGTTGCGCACGGCTGTCATTCGTGATGAGGTGCATGCTTCCCGGGGGGAGCATGCACGTCATCACGAAGAGCACCGTGCCAACGTGGCCCAGTTGGGAGCGGTCATGGTCGGGGGTCTCGTACATGTGTCGGGCACTCTGGCGACCCTCTCCTCCTCTGTGGAGGCTATGCACCAGTCGTACTCCATGCCGTCTTCCGGCCCAGATGCCACCAGGGCCCCCTGTGGACCTGCCCCGACCAATGCAGCCACCTCGGTGGGGATCCCATCCCTGCCACAGTCGGGAGTCGGAGGTCCAGCAGGGGTGGACACACCAGCAACTGGACCCCAGCAGATGGAGGATATGACGGCATCATCGGGCAGGGCACGTGCACGACGGCGTCGGTGGTTTCCATCAGCCTGGATGCCGTCGTGCTGGCACAGGCAGTTGCATTGGAGGCAGCGGCAGGCTCGACGTGGGAGGCATCATGGCTCGGGGCCATCAACATCAGGGGTGCAGGCATCGGCCGGAGGGCAGGAGAACCCTGGAATGGGAGTGGCTTCCGTGTGGGAGCGGTTGGGCCAGCAGATAGGTGCGGAGCGGCAGCGGGCAGAGGAGGAACGGCTCACATTGGTCAAGGCGGAGAACTCCATGCGGAGGGCGCTGAGGCGGGCTGAGTGCCTCGAGGGTCTTCGCAGGGAGTTGGAGCTGGACACTGCATTATCCCTGCGGGACCTCGGGGCAAGGGAACATGCCCGCCTCCAAGCCATTGAACAGGAGTTCGATGATGCCCTGGCCCATGACAACAACCAGTGAGCCGTCGGACTAGCCCGCTGCCCTTGTAAATAGTTATGTAGTTAGTGTTAGGTTTCCTTTGCTTTTTTATTTATTTTGGACCTTTTGGACAATGGGCCACATTTTTGTATATAGTTTTATTTTATTAAGTAGTATTTTTATGCAGGTTTCATTTCTTCAGTTGGGATCATGGACCCTGGTTTGTTTATCTGTATATAGTTGACTGTTGGATTTTTTAATTTTTTTTGGGATTTACCCATGGAGCAATGGTTTTCGGTTTTGTTTTTACCTTGGATTTACTTTCTTGAACTGTGACTTTGGACACCTTTCCTTTGGATTATGATTTTTCGTTTTTCATTATTTTACGGACATGCTGCTTTTGGTTTTTGATTCCCATTGTCATTTGTTTATTTTTAATTCCATTTATGCTGTCTTTAATACATTTTTTTCTTCAAACTTCAATGTGTAGTATCATCTCATTGGTATCATGCATATCATGATATGGGTTTTGAGATTCACTGACACTCATTGGGTGTATGTGAGGGCCATGTGTTCATTTCCAAACTTGCTATTGGGGTTCCATCATGTCATTGCCATTTCTAAGTGGGTGGATGCAATACTCGAGTGGGAGTTTTGCATTTGGAGGCTGACCATAAGGGCCAGGGATCTAGATTGTGATGACATGTTGGCTGGGGGACTGTGTGGGGGCCTGCTGGCAGGTGCCCCGCAATGCTGGGGGTGGGGGTGCAGGGGGACATGAGTGGGACATGAGTGGGTGCCTGCTGGCAGGTGCCCCGCAATGCTGAGGGGCGGGGTGCAGGGGGACATGAGTGGGACATGAGTGGGGGCCTGCTGGCAGGTTCCCCGCAATGCTTGGGGGTGGGGGTGCAGGGGGACATGAGTGGGGGCCTGCTGGCAGGTGCCCCGCAATTCTGGGGGTGGAGGGTGCAGGGGGACATGAGTGGGACATGAGTGGGGGCCTGCTGGCAGGTGCCCCGCAATGCTGGGGGGTGGCGGTGCAGGGGGAAATGAGTGGGACATGAGTGGGGGCCTGCTGGCAGGTGCCCCGCAATGCTGGGGTGGGGGTGCAAGGGGACATGAGTTGGTGATCAGTAGTGCAAGGAGACATGTGCCTTTGCTGGGGGGCATGCCCATGTTGGGCGGGCTGCCTGCGGGACATGACCAGGGATGCAGGGTAGTCCCCTGTGGTGTGGGCTGCCTGCAGGGGCCGTGGAGGGTGTACAGGGGACACCTGGGAGGACCCACACTGCCAAATCACATGTAGGACTCCCTGGCACCCCTGAAATGCACGTACCCTGCTGAAATCGCATGTGAAAATTCTCGCGCACCCCTGAAATACACGTACCCTGCTGAAATCGCGTGTGAAAATTCTCGCGCACACCTGAAATACACGTACCCTGCTGAAATCGCGTGTGAAAATTCTCGCGCACCCCTGAAATACACATACCCTGCTGAAATCGTGTGTGAAAATTCTCGCGCACCTCTGAAATACACGCGCCCAGGCCAATCGCGTGTGGAACTTCTCGCGCACCTCTGAAATACACGCGCCCAGGCCAATCGCGTGTGGAACTTCTCGCGCACCTCTGAAATACACGCGCCCTGGCCAATCGCGTGTGGAACTTCTCGCGCACCTCTGAAATACACGCACACGCGTGCCCACGCCAATCGTGTGTGGAACTTCTCGCGCACCTCTGAAATACACGCACAAGCTCCCCCAGGCCAATCGCGTGTGGAACTTCTCGCGCACCTCTGAAATACACGCGCCCAGGCGAATCGCGTGTGGAACTTCTCGCGCACCTCTGAAATACACACGCCCAGGCCAATCGCGTGTGGAACTTCTCGCGCACCTCTAAAATACAGGCACACGCTCCCCCAGGCCAATCACGTGTCGAACTTCTCGCGCACCCCTGAAATACACGCGCCCAGGCCAATCGCGTGTGAAACTTCTCGCTCACCTCTGATATACCCGCACACGCTCCCCCAGGCCAGATCGCGTGTGGAACATCTCGCGCACCTCTGAAATACACGCTCCCCCAGGCCATTCGCGTCTAATACTTCTTGCGCACCTCTGAAATACACGCGCCCAGGCCAATCGCGTGTGGAACTTCTACACGCGCCCAGGCCATTCACGTGTAATACTTCTCGCGCACCCCTGGAATACACGCACACGCTCCCCCAGGCCAATAGCGTGTGGAACTTCTCGCACACCCCTGAAATACACGCACCCAGGCCATTCGCGTGTAATACTTCTCACGCAGCCCTGGAATACAAGCACACGCTCCCCCAGGCCAGATCGCGTGTGAAACTTCACACGCACGCGTGTTCCCGACACCTGTAATACTCGTTCCCCGCTTTGCGTTTGCTGTTTGCCAGTCCGGTAAACTGGTACAGGGTTGGCGCAGCCCTTTGCGATGGTTTTGCAATCTTGATGGCTTTTCCTTGCGCGAGGGCGTTCTTGGGGGCGTAACTGGCTCTGCTGCAGGGACCCACACTGCCAAATCACATGTAGGACTCCCCGGCACCCCTGAAATACACGTACCCTGCTGAAATCGCATGTGAAAATTCTCGCGCACCCCTGAAATACACGTACCCTGCTGAAATCGCGTGTGAACATTCTCGCGCACCCCTGAAATACACGTACCCTGCTGAAATCGCATGTGAACATTCTCGCGCACCCCTGAAATACACGTACCCTGCTGAAATCGTGTGTGAAAATTCTCGCGCACCTCTGAAATACATGCACCCAGGCCAATCGTGTGTGGAACTTCTCGCGCACCTCTGAAATACACGCGCCCAGGCCAATCGCGTGTGGAACTTCTCGCGCACCTCTGAAATACACACACCCAGGCCAATCACGTGTGGAACTTCTCGCGCACCTCTGAAATACACGCACACGCGCGCCCAGGCCAATCGCGTGTGGAACTTCTCGCGCACCTCTGAAATACACGCACACGCTCTCCCAGGCCAATCGCGTGTGGAACTTCTCGCGCACCTCTGAAATACACGCGCCCAGGCGAATCGCGTGTGGAACTTCTCGCGCACCTCTGAAATACACACGCCCAGGCCAATCCAATCGCGTGTGGAACTTCTTGCGCACCTCTGAAATACACGCGCCCAGGCCAATCGCATGTGGAACTTCTCGCGCACCTCTGAAATACAGGCACACGCTCCCCCAGGCCATTCGCGTGTAATACTTCTCGCGCACCCCTGGAATACACGCACACGCTCCCCCAGGCCAATCGCGTGTGGAACTTCTCGCGCACCTCTGAAATACACGCGCCCAGGCCAATCACGTGTGGAACTTCCTGCGCACCCCTGAGATACATGCGCCCAGGCCAATCGCGTGTGGAACTTCCTGCGCACCCCTGAGATACACGCGCCCAGGCCTTTCACGTGTAATACTTCTCGCGCACCTCTGAAATACACGCGCCCAGGCCAATCGCGTGTGGAACTTCTCGCGCACCCCTGAGATACACGCGCCCAGGCCATTCACGTGTAATACTTCTCGTGCACCCCTGGAATACACGCACACGCTCCCCCAGGCCAATCACGTGTGGAACTTCTCGCACACCCCTGAAATACACGCACCCAGGCCATTCGCGTGTAATACTTCTCGCGCAGCCCTGGAATACAAGCACACGCTCCCCCAGGCCAGATCGCGTGTGAAACTTCTCGCGCACGCGTGTTCCCGACACCCGTAATACTCGTTCCCCGCTTTGCGTTTGCTGTTTGCCAGTCCGGTAAACTGGTACAGGGTTGGCGCAGCCCTTTGCGATGGTTTTGCGATCTTGATGGCTTTTCCTTGCGCGAGGGCGTTCTTGGGGGCGTAACTGGCACTGCTGCAGGGTCGCTGCGCCACGTCTGCTTTTGGAGGCGAGAATCCATGAATATGCTGTGCGCGGAAATTGATTTTATCGCACGCGGCTGGCGCAGACATTCGCACGGGCACGCTGTGCGCCAGCCGCGTGCGACACTTTTGTGAGGAATTATATGAATCGGCCTGCATGTGTATATACCACGTAGCCCAAAACTTCACATACAAAAATAATATAAAACCCGATGGAAAAAAGGTAAATACAGAGTGACAAATTGTGAAGGCAGCTTAGTAAAACTCACCAAACCAAATTTAATTAATCATATCAAATCATATCAATCATATCATTAATCATATCAAATTGTCATTAAAGACTCCTCAACATAAAGAACTGTATTACATGTCCCTGATACAACTCTTTAAACCATGGAGAAAAGAAGAAGAAATACTAGATAACTATGACTCCTATGAAGACCCTTTCAAAGCAAATGAAAGCACTATAACTGATGTAAACTTTACATAGTACAAAACAATGTTGCACAATGAACAGCAACACGAAGAAGAACTCCTGGCCCAACTAGATAAGGACACTCCTGACAGTAGTCAACCTTCTGTAACAGGAAGCCAAGAACCACTGGGAGAGCCACTAATAACAAATGAGGCAGTGTTAGCTATGATAGAAGTAGAAAACACCATGGTCCTCATTACAACCCAGGTGGTAAGTTCCCTACTTTACCACCATGGTGTAAACTCTGTTTACACCATGGTGGATGGCCGATTTACCGCCCCATTCCAAGGTGAGTGGGGCGGTAAATCCTCATTCCCCATTTACCCTTCCCCATTCCCATTTTTGCCCCATAGGGCATAATGGGAGTGGGGAAGGCGCTAATTACGGCACCGTAAATTACGGTGCCGTAATTAGCACCAAGGCGGGTTAGCGCCTTGCATTTTAACGCCTAAAAGCAGGCGTTAAAATGGTAATCAGGCGTTAAGGGTTAACGGCACCGGCGGCCCCATGTGTCAGTATGAAGATAAAGAATACTTAACTATACTACAATCAAAACTAAACAATGAGCAACGTAGCATTTTTGAAGAAGTAACAAAAGAAAGTGCACATGGTGTACAACATGAAAACAAAGAATGCACCTGCCAAAATTACAAACCTATACTACTGTACGTCAGTGGTGAAGCTGGTTCTGGCAAAACATTCTTAATCGAAATCATCAGTAAATTCCTTCGCCAAT